>NW_028289621.1:3000000-3300000 GCF_059628265.1 Tinamus guttatus
GGTTGCACTGGACGGAAATTTCCTGCTTTAAGAGCAGTGCACCTGCAGCAACTCAGCCAATGGGATTCTGTGAATCCCAATTTAGCATTTTTTCCCTATTTCTGCTGCAGTCTGACATCAGAAGGGGGACTTCCTTGCGCCAGGAGGGGCAGCGCTGCACTCTGTATCCTTCACTGACAGCAGAAAGGATGATCTGATTGCAAAGAAATTATAAAAAAATGAAAAAATGCTAAGCATGAAGGAAAGGATTGGAGACTTTAAAATCCTGTCTGTGTAATAAAATGCTGGTAGAAAGGCCGGGCAACTAAGTGATCACAGCAGTTTCTTTTGTGTTCAGCCAGTCCAGACTTACAAATGCATCTCTTGGTGCTGTGAGTTTGGGGACTGAACTTGAGCTCTCTGAAATGATTAATTGCAGCTCTGCAAGTGTTCACGTGTGCAAACAAATATTTTGGGTTATGTGCAGACTTGATGGGAGGCTAAAGCTGATCCGTCACTTTTTTGGCAGCGTCGCTGCTCTGGCTTCCCCGCTGCAGCGCCGAGCGGAGCCAGGGCCCTTGAATCACAGAATCATTATGGTTGGAAAAGACTTTCAAGATCACCAAGCCCCACCGCACACCCATCACCACCATACCTACGGGTTAGCAAACCCATTCCAGGCTTTGCACCAGCTTTGCAGAAATATAAAGGCACTGATGGCAGCAGCTTTGGCAAGGACAGCCTGCCTGGTGGTGTGTCCTCTGCCTGGGGAGCTGGACCCCACAGCTTGGTTAGATATTCTGCTTTTCCTTTTTTTCCATTTAGTTCTACTGGATTTTTTGTGAACGCAGCAGCGTTGCAGTGGGAGATGCTGAATACACCTGGCTGTGGCCGAGGGGATGTCATGCTGGCAAAGCGACTCTTCCGCAGTTAGAGGGATGTTATGAGAGTTGAACGAAGGTTGAGAGGGAAAAAAATAAATAAAATATAAGGCATTATCCACTTTAGAAAACTGTTCAACCCTCCCCACACCAAAAAAACTCAAAGATGACAGTGACAGTAAGGAGTTAAAGCGCAGAGTCCCTGGCTTTATGCTTGTTTCTGCTGCAGATCGCTGTATGTAAGTGCAGAGCTATTTATCCAAGGATCTCCGTGGCAAGGAGCTTGGGCTCCATGGGGGGGACACCGGGACCTGCTGCCACCTCATGTCCCGCCCCCAACGCGGCCTCGGCAGCATAAGGGCCAACAGGGGAAGTGAAAAGCCGGTTGCTTCATTTTTCTGAAATAAGAATCCCACATTTCTTCCAAATGTGCCTTCTGCATTCTTGTTTCTGGCCGTGCGGCTGGGATAAACACTGAGGCCACGTGCGCTGGCGGGGGCCGCCGCTTGCAGGTGGCTTTACTGGGGCAACGAGTCCTGCTGGATTATTCACAGTACAAATATTTATTTTCTGAGGCTTTTCTCAACCTTCACTCACAGAGTGCAGGATGATCAGAAGCCAAGACGGTCATTTTGTGGTCACTTCATGCTCTTTCTGGGGCTGCTCTGGGGTCTCTGCTCCAGCGGCACCTCCTGCTGCACTCTGCGATGGGCAACGTTGCTCCGTATATCACTGCTAAACATGACAGAAGGAATAAACTGCAAATGGGACCCGACGTGGAGCTTTTCTGCTTCAAGGTGCCAGGTTTGTGGGGCTCTCCTGCAGGCCCCCTGTTGCTGGTGACTTCAGCTTGGCCAATTCAGGCCCAGGTTGCAGAGGAGCCTTTGGGTGAGAGACCCCAAAGCAGCTCCTGGCTGGTCACCAGGCTCCATCCCACAGCTCCAACAGGGCACTTCACTTTCTTCTTCTTTTCTCATCTTCTTTTCCCTTATTCATTTTCCTAGCAGGTTCTCCCACGCAGCGATCAACCCTGAGGAGGAAGGGGCTTATGCAGCCACCGCAGGCAGGGACCTTCATGGCTGCTTGGACCTTCTTGGCCCTTTTTTGAGGACAGAAACTAGACCCGTGACATTCTCAAAGGGAGAGAGCATCAGCCCTGAACAAAGAAGTAGATTGCAATAATGGATACAATATGGAGGCTTCCTCCAGGAGCCAATATTTGTATTCTTCACAGCTGCATCTTTTTCTTTCCTTCTTTTTTTCTTTTTTTTTCACCCTAAAGTGCTCCCAAGTGCTTCGTGCCATGTGGCTGCTTCTTATTTGCACCAAAGACCCGATCCATCGCTGTTCTCGCTGATTATGTGTGCTCCAGCTAAGCCGATGGAAGCTGCTCATGCGAGGCCATTGCTGGCCCCTCCGGCGGCCGCGCGGGCCCAGCGGGCCCGGATCTGGCGCTCCGGCCCCACAGGGCTGGGAATGGCGAGGCTGGAAGCGGGACCCCAGCACGGAGCAGGGGCCTTGATGGAGCAAAAGAACAGAAAAGGGACTGGAAACAATAAGAAGGGTTGGGGTTATTGGAGAAGAGAGGGAGTGAAAGAGGTTGTCTGGGGACAGCGAGGAAAATGCCAGATAGGAAAGAACTAGTGCGAGGGGAAAGACAATGGAAAAAGCAGCAAAGGAGGGAAGCAACAGGAAGGCAATGGGAAAACGGGGCAGAGCCATCTGTGACAGCAGACGGGCAGCTCTGCTGCACCTCTGTCTATCTCCAGCATGTCTGCATTGCGCAGATGGAAATCTTTTCCTCTGTGCATGGAAATAAGTTGAAACTTAGTGCAAAGCTCTGATGCTGCAAAGGAAACACGTCTTTTATTTTTTTTTTCCTCCCTAAATGCAAAGAGAGGGGGATTTAGAAAACACGGAATAGCCAGAACGGTGGGTGCACCCGAGTGACCTGGGGGAAGGTAGGAAAGCGGCAGCAGCAGCACGAGCAGGGAGGGAAGCGGCGAGGCCGGCGGCGGGAGCAGCGACACGTGCCGCTCCGCACTCCGCCGTTTCCAGCTCCATCCGTGCCCGGCTACGGCTCCGCCGGACGCAGCATCTAGAGCAAGGCAGAGAAGCTGCGTTTCGGCAGCAGAGCTCGCAGCCTTTTGTCTGATGGCAAAATCAGTTCCAAATGTTGAAATTTCAATGCAGACTACAATTTTGTCACAGTCAGATTTATTCCCACTTGTTTTCTTTCCCTTCCACCCCTCCCCTCCTCTCTGCCCCACAGAAATTGGCCCTGGCTCTTCCCTTCACCTCTCCAAGGCTCTTCTGCAGCCGAGCTTCGAGCAAAGCGCCAGTGTTGGGAATGAGACCGAATCTGGGTATCTGATTCCTATCTGGGTCCTTGGCTAATCGGAGGACGAAGGGGGCAGAAAGGCCTTGCGGGAGGCGGCGGAGGGTGTGTGGCCAGCAGCAAGTCCCAGGGCGAAGCTGGAGCTGTGCCGCAGAACACCACGTTCCTGCAGCCCAAGGCCGGGCATTTCCTAGAAGTTTTCTATATTTACAAGCGCCGGCGCGAGGCTTTGCAGAACCGGTCGTTACCAAGCCGCGCGCAAGCAGCCCTTTGCCCTGGAGTCTCATGGCTCTTTTCTGGGGGGGGAAAAAAAAAAAAAGCAGAAGTCGGTGTGTTAATGACAAGGACAGAGCTCGGTGGCAAGGAGGCCAGCCCCGCGATCTGGTGGACGCAGACAAACCGCCTGCTGCACCGCAAACCTCCCCAATTGCTGTGGTGCGATTTGCTTCCCGGCTCCGGCGCTCATCCCGCCAGTGCCTGCGGGTTTTCCAGGCATCTCTGCTCCCGAAATCGCAGCAGCTGGTGAAAGGGAGCCTCAGTGGTGCAGCCAGCACTGAGTTTGCTGGGCTGAGTTTGCTGGGAGGCTGTTCCACCCTGCTGCATTTCTGAGGAATTCAGTCCAACCCAGGATTGGGATAAAGACGTAGGGTGCAGCCAGGACACCGGGTGTTTATACAAGGTCTCCGCCACATAGTAAGCGAGAGAAAATGTCGTAAAACAGATGTTCTGTGCAAAGTGCAAGCTACCCCGGCGCTGAACTTCATTCCTTTCCACGTGTAACATCCAGCAGCACGCGGCGCGTTCGCAGCGCTCTGTGGAGGGCTTCGCCATCCATTCTAGACCTTCTCCATCACTTGGTACCCTTAACGTTGTGGGTGCAGTGATGTTATTCACTGTCTAATGACTCCAAGTGAGATTTTTCTTGAGTTTCTCTGCAAGGAGGTTCTGGTCTGGAGGGATGGACTCACCTCAGGGAGGGCTTCGCTTCCTGCCTGGAGAAAGAAGTACCAAAAAGCAGGAGTGCTCATCATCCACCAAAGTCACCCAGCAGCTCCCTCTTGCCTGTCTGCATCGATGACAGTAGTCTTTCGGTTTTATTCAAAATATCCTTTTTTTCTCTAACGATAGCCACCGGCAGCAGTTCTACCAGGAGTACATAGCCACCTGCCTACGCAGGAAGCACAGAGAATACTGCTGGACTCTACATCTAATTTAATCCCTTCATTAAAAATGGCATTATTGGGTTACTGGGGCAAAACTATGGCACGAAGCACTGAAATGATCTGATGCCTCTGATGAGTTCAGACAGGGGTGATGGATGTAAAGCCATTTCTGCCGGGGGACGACTCGCTCCGGGGGCTCCCTCCCAAGCAAGCAGCAAATTCTTGGGAATGGGCAGGATTTCACACAACCAGCAGGACCTGCAGAGACTCTGCTCCTCTTCCCGTGGCGCTTCCCTGGCGACGGAGCAGAGCCGGGGCTGGGCCGGGCTCTCCTTGGAGCCCTGCTCCGGCACTGTTTGCTTTCGGGGATCTGCGCACACGCGCTCCCAACAAAGCGGGGCTTGATAAAAGCTTGTTTGCCAGGTGGCCTTGCCTTGCTCCCTCCTGCGGGTACACAGTGCCTTTCGGGTTGGAAAATAAGGGAAAATGGAGCGTGTGTCCCGAGACCTCTTTCACAGAATCCCAAGGAAGGGTGCCTTTGCTAGGATGCAGTTAAAATAACCAGAATTGTCATTATTATTGCTATGCAAGTACAAAATATATATATATAATAAGTATTTTTATTATAGGCTCGAAGGAGGAACCACAGCAGCTGCTAATCACCACGATAAGCGGGTGGCTGGTTGGGGGTGGGCTGTGCATCCCGCTGCTTGCCAAGTTCCACTGTAAGCGGCCGTTTATTTTGTTTTTCCAGCAGCCTCCCAGCACCCGCCTCGTTCCCCGTGTCCGGAGTGCAGCTCGTGCTCGGTGATATCCCCGTTATCACTCGTTCCTCCACTTTCTTGTTGAAGGCTTTTCTTTTCCATTTAATATTCTATTTCTTTTTCTCCTTTTTTATTAATTCACCTAGAACAATAGAATTAGTAAAGAAAAAATAGAAATTACAATTCAAGTTTTTTAAAGGAAGAATGGGCATATTTTTGGCACAGCTTCTTGCCTTTGTTTTATTAAGACTGACTCTCCTCAACACTCCTTTTCCATTCCAGAGACACAGCCCTTCCTTTATAAGCCCAGATTTCTTCCTATTTATGCTCCCTTCCCTCCCTCCTGACTCATTTCCACTTCCCATTTCGACAGAGGCTTTTTTCTTTCCTTTTCCTTCCACCAAATGATTCCCTATATTATATCCCGCTCTATTTAATTCCTTCTTCCCTCCCCACTGCGGCTTTCGCGCCCCGAGAGCGCCTTGCTTATCGGGAACGATACTGCAACACTGGGGCCGTGGCAACGTGTCACCGTGTCCCCAACCACTGCAAAGTGTCAGGGGGAACAGTCAGCTCCGCATGTAAAACCTGACCTCGACGCTGTCCTTGCACAGGCCTTACAATTAATTCCAAAATACAGCCAAAGCACCACGGATTTGTTCCGTTCTGTTTCGCAGCTTCTGACCCACCTACCTCGGATTTCTTTCCAGGCAATTTGGTCCAAACTAATCATGCAGAATCTCTCTTCTGCACAGCTTTGCCACCTGGAGCTCCCCTCCGCGGTGCCTCGAGCTGCACTCACTAGTCAGATACCTTCCAGTTTCAGCTGAATTCTCCTTGACTGTCATCCTGCATCAGCTTGAAGGTAGGATGCAGGCAGCAAACATTTGGTCATTTATTTTCTGCGGTGTGCAAATAGTTCTTGTACTTGAAGCAATTTTAGGGCTGAAGGAGCCCCGGAGCTTGTGGAATGTGGGCACTCTTCCGATCATTCATCCTAAGCCTCACCAGCAACTGGCTATGGTTTTGTAAGCTTTTCCGTGAGATATCCTATTTGCTGGAATTACCAGTGAATACCTTGCAATAACACATAATATATTTAGAATGGAAAACTAGGGGGGAAAAGAATTATTTAATGAGAGAGGGAAAGGAAAAGGGATTTTTCTGAGTGCTAAAATACCAATTATTACCTATAAAGGTATTATTATTTTAATAAGTGAAGCAGAGAAACCCAAAAGCCTTTGACGCAAATAAAATGTTCTGCATTCATCTCCAAAGACCGTCTTTATTCTGGATATCGGACACGGCATGCTCAGGATGGGGAATCAGACCTCTGGATATCACACAACACCACTAGTCATAACTTTGAAGGTTTAGCTGGCAAAGGATAAATATTGAGGCTGTGAATTCAAAATAGTCCTTGAATCCCTGCCTTCAGTAGTCACATTCATTTTAAGCAATGTATTTCCAGTTTGCAAATCACATCCTGATGGGTCTCTTTCAGAGGATCTCCTCCCCAAAATTAGGTAAGAAAACATTTTGCTTAAGAAATGCAGTCCCCAGGGCATTGGATATGCTTCACCACAGATTAGTTAGAGCCTGTGGAGTTATGAGATTCCTGAGATGGAGAGCTGGAGATTCCAGGAATTCTCTCCAAGGTGAAATGATTAACCAGCCTTTTGTTCCTGGACAACAATAGCGCAGAAAGCAGGTCTGCCTTCCCCCGGCCTGTGCTGAGCTTGCCGTCCACTTTTTCTGAAGGATTTATAGGCCTGAAATCTGAGATGGAGCTAGATTTTCATTTTGCAATTATCAGTGAAATGCAAAATATTAGTGATCAAAGTAAGATATGACCTGAAAGAGCAGCAGCTTATCTCCTCTGAGTCCTTTTCTGAAGGTTTAGACCTATTCTATAAATAATTTCTAATTTTTGGAGCCGTAATAAAATGTGTGATGTGCTGATCCTCGCTATTCAACAGGGCAAAAATAGCAGCTGCTGCTTATCTCTACCAGAATCTGGCCTGTTGTCACATGCATGCCGTAAAACTTGTGGAATAGGTAGAAAGAAGTGGAAAAGTCCGTGTGGAGATCAGGAAATACATCTTGCTAATTATGCCATCAAGAGGAGAAATGTCCTGTCTTCTCCACCCAGACCTGGCCACCCCAGCTAGGAAATTTTGCCTTTCGGATCACAAAGGACGTTGCGTCCATCTGTTCCAACAAAGTGGCTCTTAAACCCAAAGCTAAAATTTAAGCACTTAGGGGACTTCCAGGGACAGACTTTGACACTAAATGATTTCTTTCTTAATTGTCTATGAGAGAGTGAAGCTACTGAAGCGCATCAGTGGAACATGACAGGAGATCTGAATCTCTTCCATTTACATTTAGCATGTAAACTTTAGGTCACGCTCTCTATGCCTGTCTAGAGCTTATCCTAAAAGTTTTAAACTGGGATTTTATATAATGACAAAAAATAAGAAAAGATCACAGAAGGAAAAAGTAACGAGCTCCTTGCAAGAACCGTTCTTTTTAATATGCCAGCAGTGTTGTGCTGTTTGGCAGTATACATTTCAACAGTGCATAAATATATATATATACACACACACACAAACGCAAAAAATTGGCTTTTCTTCTCCCCCCAAAATGATGTAGAACATGATTCACTCAAAACTTTTAGTGAAGACCTGTAACAGCTGGTTCATCAAACACAGCAAAAAAGAAAGACATGGGAATCCAAAGTGACGGCAATTTGATCTGTGCTGGTTATCAATATGCAGAGTACGTTTTCAACATTATATGGGCTGATATGTGTGGATTTAGTTGCAAAACCACTTCATTGGATCCTCAGAGAAAAACCCTCTGGCATAATGGGACAACTTATTTACTCACTAAAAGCTGCCCCTTATTTGTTAAAGATACACCTAAACTCAATCCCAGGTAAGCATATGGCTTGGCTACGTATTTTTAAAGTTAGTTTCTTCATATACATTATACAGTCTGTGTTTAAATGCTGAACTTGAGGTTTTTTTCCTGTAGATTTTGCTCTTCACAATGTGCGTGAGCGCCTTGCTGGGGCAGGTGCTGTGTGTGCGCCATGTGCCCGGAAGCTTCTGGAAACCTCTGGAAGCTTCTTCAGAGCATGGAGGTTAGGGGCAGCAGGTTGGGACAGGCCGGGTCCCCCTGATGCTGTCCCCTTGTTGTCACTGGAGATGAGGGCAGTGTGATGGGGCAGCCGTGACACTCGGCCTGAGCTGTGTGGCGCTTTAGCTGCCACACGCAGCGCCTCGCGCATGGCCACCCACCCACCTGGCACCTCCGCCTGCGCCATGTCACCTCAGCCCAACGAACCCCTTCTCCCCTCCTTGGCCACCACGTCTCCGTGATGGAGCAGCCACCCGGCCTCACGGCAGCCCACCCGCCTCCTCGCCATTGCCCCTCCGCCGCCCCCCGCGCCTCTTTCCGCGGGCGCGGGTGCTGGACACGGGAGGACGATTTTGGTTGCGGCGCCGCCCCGCCCCTTCCCCCCGCCCGCCCCGCGCCGCGCTCCGCCCGCCGCCGCGCGCGCAGGCGCAGTGGCCCGCATTCCCATCCTCATGGCGGAGCGGGGCGGCCCGCGCTCGCTGGCGCCGGCGCTGAGGCGGCGGCTGCGGCGCCTCGCACGGTGAGTGCCGCCCCGCGGGGCCGCCGCCGTCTCCGCGCTTCTCCCGCGGCTGGCGGCGCCGGGCCGGGCCGGGGGGCAAGTGCCGGGAGCGGGCGGCGGCACCGAGACCCCGTGGGGGCTGTGGGGCGGAGCGAGGGGGGGACGTAGCGGCGAGGGCGGTCGGGGCAGGTTGGGGGGTGAGGGGTGCCCGGCGTGGGGGGGTAGGCTTGGCGGAGGGGGAACGGGGGGCCCGAGCTGGCGGGCAGGTGGCTGGGGAGGGTGCCTGGGCTGGAGGGCAGATCGCCGGGAGAAAGCAGAGTGCGGGGCTATGGGGCACCTGTGGGGGGAGCAAGGAGCCCGGGCTACGGGGCAGGTGGGCGGAGAAGCAGAGTGCAGGGGTATGGGGTCGTTTGGGAGGAGCGGGGTATCCGGGTTATGGGGGCCAGTCTGTGGAGGGAGCAGGGGGCCCGGGTTGTAGGGCAGGCATGGGGGTAGTAAGGTACCGGGCTGTGGGGCAGGCATGGGAGTAACAAGGTACCCAGGCTGTGGGCAAGTTTGGGTGGGGGGTAACAAGGTACCTGGGCTGCAGGGCAGGTATGGGGGGGTATCAAGGTACCTGGGCTGTGGCGCAGGCATGGAGGGGTGCAGGGTACCCAGGCTGTGGGGTAGGTGTGGGGAGGTAGCAGAGCAGCTGGGCTATGGAGCAGGCGTGGGCAATGTGGGGTACCTGGGCTATGGGGGCGGGTGTGGGGGGTGCAGGATACCCAGACTATGGGCAGGTGCGGGGGGTGCAGGATACCCAAGCTATGGGGCACGTGTGGGGGGGTGCAGGGTACCTGGCCGGTGGGTAGGGGTGGTGGGGCAGTGGGATGCCAGTGTATGGGGCAGACCTGTGGGGGACGCGTGGGGCGTGCAGTGCAATGGGGCAGGTTTGGGGCAGGGGGGGAGAAAGGGCGCAGGGCTGTGGGGCAGATGCTGGCGGAGGGGGAGCAGGACCCCGTGCGGCCGCTTTAGTGCCCCTTGCTGCCCCCCATCCACGCCGCTGTTTGTTTTGGGGAGGGGGAAGGCCTGAAATCGTGTCTCCCCCCTCCTCCGACACCCCCGCGGCGGCTCCCCCCCCCGCCGCCCCCCCTCCGTGCGCGGCAGCCGGAGCTGCTGCCTGCAAATGCCACGTAGCCTTGTAGCTGTTCCCCTTGGCTGCTCCGCCGCGCACCAGCGCCTCCCGCCTCCCTCGCCGCGCTGGGGCAGGGGCAGGTCAGCACTGTCACCCCACGTCCTCCCGGCCCCCTCTGCTGTGGGGGCCGCGGCGAGGGTGGGGACCCTGCTGTGACCGCATTCCAGCGTCCCCCCCCCTTACCACCTCCCTGCAAAAGGGCCTCGGCTCCAGCAGCCGTGGCCACCTTGGTGCCGAGCGCTGCCCCGGGGGGAGCCTCTGTGCCCCGCTGGCCCCGTGTGCGTCCCGGTGCATGGAGCTGCCTGCGCGGCGTGGGTGAGCCCAGGAAATGGGGCCGCGGGACGTGCTGGCAGGTGTACTCGCTTGGTGCCTGCTGCTTCCTCACAGCCGGCGCTCAGCTGATCCCTGAGTTTCGTTTCTGTTTGAAACTCCCTGCTTCGACTTTCTGTTGGATGATGGATATGCTCTGTGAAGCTCGTGTGTTTCCATAGTTAGGGTTATAACATCTTTTAATTTCTATGTTTCCTTTGAACACATATATATATATACATATATCTTTTCTGCTCTGTAAAGTTTGAGGTCTTGCAGAGTCGGAAGTCAATCTTTGTTTTACCTGATGCCCAGCTGTTAATATTGACACACAGCACTCCTCCAGATAAGTTCTTAGCTAATCTGTTATGGGCATACCTATACTGTGCACTTCCTCATGCTCTTTTAATATAGTTATCTGTACAACACTTTGTTCAATTGGGAAATAGTATCTCAGTCACAGATGGAAAGACTGAGGCACAGAAATATTTATGGCCCAAGGTCACACAGGAAGTATGTCGTGAGGCAGGGAATTGAGTCTAGATTTCCTGAGACTCAGATTAGCATTTTAACCAGTGAAGCATCCTCTCTGTTTTTGAAGCCAGTAGGTTGTCCTTGGAGTTAATACTCAGGATAAAAGAAAGTACTTTGTGTTTTGTTCGTTATCTTTGTGAGTAAAAAGTAAAGCCAAAATTGCTCCCTGCAGTTGCACTCCTCTTTTTTGATTTCT
The DNA here is from genome assembly GCF_059628265.1 of Tinamus guttatus. Taxonomy (NCBI): domain Eukaryota; kingdom Metazoa; phylum Chordata; class Aves; order Tinamiformes; family Tinamidae; genus Tinamus; species Tinamus guttatus. The sequence continues at coordinate 3,010,979 of NW_028289621.1, forward strand.
GTAATTTGGATATGAAAAGGATTAAAAAGACGAAAAAGAAAGTTGACTCTCAAAAGTGTGGGTATTCATGCCTCTGCAAAACCAGCAGTCTGTTTTGTTGTCTTCCCTCTCAGGACTTTCTACCTTACTGTTCTCAAAACCTTTGCAACCTGTGGAATGCCGCTCTTGTCTGGGAATGTTTTGTTTTTAGCTGGGATCAAATGAATCTAATAATCCATAATGCAGAGCTGAAAGCAGTCTACCTTGCAGTGGAGTACTGGATTTTGTATCCTGCATCTTAGCTTGTAATTTTTAAATACGACACTCTGAATAAGTCACTTGTTTCAAGAGACTTCCAGGATGGTCCGTACAACTACTGTGAGTTGTTGGCTCAGTTGTAGGTGCAGAAGTGTTGCAGCAAGTTCTTGAAACTGGCGTTAACTATGACAATGAAATGGAATAATGATTACTTCTTGGGTTTTGTATCTGCACAAATGCATATTGCAGGCAGGTCTGTTTCTAAAATACTAGGATAGCTTATGCTTGTTTGTAAAAGTGTTAGTTTTACTGTGATGTTTTACTTGCCAATAGTGCTGAAGGATTGAATGCTAAATAATTTAAAAGAACGGTTTCCAGTATATTCATCTTTGTAGAGAGTAAAGATAACTTTGTCTCTACAAATTTGTTTTCTGCCGTAACCCTTGATCAAAAGTGCATCTTTCTTTGATGTTGCACTGAAATCAAATTTGCAACAGAGTTGAACAGAGTGAGTGTTCTATATAAGACTTTTAATGGTCTTTTGTTTGGGTTTTTGGAGGCTAGCATTTGCATTGGATTGACTGTGTGGGTTTGTCACACCCATACCAACAATCTTTCATATATATTTTTAGAAAAGTTTTAGTGAGTCCTTAAAAAACAAGATTGTGTCTGTACTGTGCAAACCATAAAAATTCCAGTGCTCTTTTCGTAAGAGATAGTGCTTGGCCTTGGCAAACACCCACCAGGAATGTTGTGCTTTTGAGCAGTGCTGTGTATATTTGTAAGCCACTTTGTACCCCCCTTGCTGAAAAATGTTTTGGAATCCCTTTGGGTGAATTATAAGTAAATTAAAATACATGTTTATTTTAAGTTCAGAAAAAGGAAAACAGTGCTGCTGTTAGATGTCCTGCTGACTCCCCAGCTTGGAAGGCTTCTCCTCAAGCTGCAGAAGTACACAGTTGTGCTTGTGACTTTCAAGAAAATACGTAGTTAGGGAAGACATCTTTGGTGTATTCTGTATCAAAGTCAAAAGCTTGTATAAAAATTGTAAGAATGTTTTCCCTAGTTATATGCTTTCTTAATTTCCTGTCATCGTTTCCTTTAATCAAAGAAGAATTTAAAACTTATCTCCGAAACCAGATGGAAAAACCTGAATATTAGTAATGCCGCAATGGTCAAAGGATGTGGAAGGAAAAAATGAGTGTTTTTCACTTCTAACTTCACTAGATCTTAAAATGATCGAGTCTTTTAGCTGAACTGTTGGTATTTAAAATTATGATGGCACCTTGCTGCAGTTACAAGGACCATGAGTATCAGAGATGTAACCTTTTGGGTTTTTCACCTGTTTTTTAGCAAGTTGTCATGAAATTTGCCAAGGTCAAGATGGTTAGTTTTCAGCTGTTATCTTTGCTGCAAGCCAGACCTTAACTGAAAAGTTTTGGATTCCTGAATGAGGAGCACACACTGAACTCTTTATTGCATTCTTGAAGAGCTTATTGTAAAAGCAGCGATAATTTATTCTTTCAGTGGTGCTAACACAATCCTTTCTGTGTATTGACCAGCATGGACAGACCACTGGCTCAGAGCCCATCGTCTATTTCAATCTTAATGTAAATCTGCTATTGTTCTGAATATCTTGATACAGAAAATGTTCAAGATTCACTTTTACAGTACTGAGGCCTGGGACTTGATCACCTACCCCCCTCCCCATGTCTCACTAAAAGTAGTCTGGAGAGGATTAGGCTGTGACTTCAGAAACATCTGTGACTTCAAGACAGTATCACCTTTCTGGTGGGGATAACAATGACTCCGCTGTATTTGCGGGACAGCGTGAGAGCTTCTGCCGTCTGGCTCGGTGCGGGGTCAGTCAGCTCAGTGCCGGCCACCTCCATGAACTCTGGCGACAGCCATTTCTCATCGTGTTCCGGCAGAGCTGCACAACACACGTGTCAGGGCCTCCCCTTTAGGAGATCAGTTATGAATTGACTGATGTTTGCAAAGCCTTCCGTGTTTTGGCGCTTCGAACTATATGGCTGGCAATTCCTGGTTTCTAATGTGCACCCAGTCTAGGAACTGGAATTTGATACAGAATCCAATGACTTGAGATACATAGACATTTTTTTTGGAAATGGAATTTTTTCATTGCATAGAGAAATAAAACTTTCAGTACATAAATATACTTAGTTGTTTCAATTAACAACTTGATGTTAATTTTTATTTATTTGTGGATTTTTTTTTATTTGTTTATTTTTACTGGAGCCTTCTTCATTGTGTTCAAGTTACTTTGCTTAACCTATGATCTAATTACTGAAAAGGAGTGTCTTTTGCTAGTATGACCTTAAATGTGTATATGATATGTTTACACAATTGTTGAGTTCTGTATTACGTACATATTGAATGCAGAGAAGGCTGTGTGAGGCCTTCCGATTTTTTTGTAGTGGGTTCTTCCTCGAGTTTTACTTGCTGATTCTAGTGGAGTTGATTGCTGGCTGCTCACTGATGCTTTCTGTTGTTTTATTGAATATAAGTTGTTTCTGCACAATTTTTAATTAAAATTTCTGCCTACCAGTCACTAAAATGGTTTGTTCTTTTTTCTTTTTGTCCCCTCTCAGAAGGAAGACTGAGGGACACAGTACAGCACACTGCCCAAACTACCACTATTTACCATAAATCAACAGGAGCAAATTCACATCACAAGAGTGTCAACGGTAATTAGACATAATTTACTATTCTCCCAGGTCTTATAAATCTGCCTTTTTTTTTTTCTTTTTTTCTTCCCCTTTTTTTCCTTCTCCTTCTTCTTCTCTACCTAACATTTTCAAAGTTTGCAAGTAGTGCTTTAGGATGAAAGAATATATAAATGTTTGATAGCCCTTTTGGTCTAGTACTTAAAGGACTCCTTTTTGGGGGAAGAAATTTTTGGATTGCTTATTATCATATGGAAAAATGGGTGAGGGGAGAAAGAACTGATAAACAGCATTCTTGAGGTAAGAAGACATTCAGTATTTCCACATAAACATTGATAATCATTGATCATTGATTTTACAATTAATGTAAAATGTGTCGTACACTTTCAACAATGTGTTGGACTTTCACTTAGCCTTCTGATTCAGACAAATTTTTTATCAAAGGTTTCACTAGTAGCAGCTCTATCTTTATTTTGGCATTCGTCTCACAGCTTTCTTAGCTGGAAGTCTTGTCTTAGTGTGACTTACATAACTGGCCTTTGGGTAGGGAAACTAAATCCTGTTTTTAGTAAAATGCATTTCCTATGCAGAATACAGCTCAAATTAGTGGTAACATGCAGGTAAGTGACCCATTATGTAACACTGCTTTGATGCATTGTTTTTAATTGGAGCTCATGAAATTGAAAGTGTCTGTCTGGTTTGATGATAATAATAATAATAAAAAGTCCTAAAAAAAATTGCCATCAGTGTTATGTCCATTTTGTTTTTTTCTAGTGTGAAGAATTCTCTGCCCCTTTTTTATGTAAAGATTTCTGTGAACTGGCTTGTGACATAATACTGTAAGACCTTTGTAAAACAGCAGTGTTTATTTTCATGGGGAGAAAAAGATACATTTTAGAAGCTGTTGGTAGAACAGTGCATTTTAAATGGAAGGAGCATATGAAGATGTGGTGTTAGTGTCTATGAATCAGAAAGTGCCTTTCTGATGTAATGGCACAAAGTGAATATGTCTTGGAAAACGTCTTTAAGCTTTCTCTAAGAAGAATTTTTTCTAGACATATAAAAAAAAAACACTTGATGCATTGGCGGAGGCCTAAATATTCAAATTAATATATTTGAATTTATGTATCACTATTGATTTGTGGATTAGGAGAGAACATTTGTTAATACTGCTCAGAAAGACTATCCATCTGTGCTGTGTAACCAATACACTAATTAATTAAACCTGTCACTTGACAGGTTTTTGATTGTACTGTGTGTTTAGAATGCTGCCTGGGTGTAGTTAACGAAAGTATTCTTTCAATTACTATGGTGGCTGCATTGAGAAAAGAAATTGCACATCTCCTGTGTTGCAGAGGGTGAAATTGCCGCCTTCTGTTAACATCTTGGAGTGCTGTCTAGTGAAGTGAAAGGCAGCCAAGCAGATCTTGGATTTTCTGTGAAGGACATATCTTTTTTTTGCAGATGTTAGATTCCCTTTAACAAAGAATTGGTTTTCACAGTATGACTGTGTGCCAAAATTTGAATGCAGGACCTAGGGTGCGCTGCTTCTGACCTTTGTAAAGGGCATTCCGGTTCTCCCAAATTCATTCTTACTAGCCTCGCAATCATCTAGAGTAATCAAGGAAAAATAGGAGAGTACTTGATTAAATGCAAAACAAGGCTTCTGGGAGAAAAGTTAGTGTATGTTGTGAGCAATAAATCAATTGGCAGATGGATTTCTTACACAGAAAAATTGTGACAACTGGAGTTGAATAGGTATTTCATGCAAAAAATGTTTCATGCAAAAAATGTTTGTAAAATCAAGACTATAAATGAAGTATTTTTAATTGCAGTTTAGTAAATCCCTTTAGGAAATAGCCTCAATGTTGATATCTCTTTAATGGGATACAATGCTTTTGGTGCTTTATGTGAAGTAATAAAATATCTCAGTCTGGTTGATTTATTTGTACCATTAATATGTAACTTCAGCTCATCACAGTATAGTTACCTGAAAAAGTAGAGGCTGCCTTTAATACTCTTAAGTACCTGCAAAACAGTGGATATTAGTATTATATGTGTATTCTTCAGTTTTGGACGGTGTTACATATTTATTTATAAAGTTTTAATCTGTAATTTTACTGCATAATGCCTAACTTTCTTAAAATATAAACTTCATAAAAAATAAGAAAAAATACATAGTCATTCTTGGTTTTTCAAAACTGTTAGTTTCCACTGATACTCTTATATGAAGGTGTGATAACATACCCAAACTTATGCCAGTTTAGAATGATATACCAATAAATAAAGCTCAGGTGTAGAAGCAAAGTAATTTGTTACCATCCAATAGCTGAACTACGATAAATGGTTCTGTGCATTTTGAAAATGCACAGAATGGGCTTGCACAAGTGCTGGGTGAAGTCTGTTTGCTTAAACCTCATGTGTTATGATCTCATCCTTGCATTTTACATTTCATTTTCCATGAACATGCACATGGTCCATTACCATGAGGCTGCTCAGAAGTGATAACTCCAGTAATTTACTGGTGTGTTAGCCCATGGTCTAAGTATAACCCGTTTTAACTAGACTAATTTGATCTGAGCAGCTGAAACATTAAGCTTGGATCTCTTCTCATGTTGAGCAAGGAAGTCTTCAGTTTGTGTATCAACATAGTTTTCTCCTTGTTTGAAGTTTGCATAAATTCTTGGATTTGTGAAAATGCTTTGTTTTTTTCTGTATTTCGTACTTGTTCTTAAAGCTATATTTCGTATGGCAGTTCTTGCATTAAAAAAGCTTGTTGGTGTTGCTGAATTGGCAGCATACATCACATGTATTTCTAATTCCCAGAAAGGGATTGAATCAGAATTAGTGGGAAACTGACCTTTGCTTTTCTTAGTGCCTATATAAACCTGAGAACATACTCTTGATTGTATTAACGCTGTGAAGTCCTGCTTTTGCCTTGTCTTGTTGCATCAGGCTACAATGTACCTACAGCTCGTAGTAGGGAGCCTTTCCTGTAAGTAGCACTGAGTGGCACTTTCCTGTAAGTAGCACTGCTTTTGACAATCCAAATGATTGCTTTCCCTTGGGAGCAGGCATCTTACAAACCTCTGTTGTTTGTAAATAAGTAGACAGAATTGGATTATTTGGAGGGGAGAAGGGTTGTAAAAGGGATTCAGCTTGCCCTCCACCTCACGACAAATTTGTCCGATAGAGAAGAATTCTATTTAGTTATCAAAATATGTAGCCTGAATTTCAGAAGGTTGGAGCACATGCAGCTCTCTGGAAACTTGCAATTCCCAGGTTGTAAATCTCGGCACTGATTTAAACACATCACTTCATCTATTTGGATCTGTAGTTACTTAAAAGTGCAAACTCTAGCTACCTTTTTGGTGGCTGATTAATGTTTCTTAGTGGGTCATTAATGCATTATCAGCAAGATGTGGAACAGATTGACCTTTTTTTCCTTTTAGTTACGAAGGGATAATAATGGGGCTTGTGCTCTTAAGAGCAGTGTTATTCTTCTAGAGCTGCATAAATTTAATTTGCAAAGAAATATCCTTACTAGCTTTCCAACTGTTTTAAACCACTGTTAACGTAATGACTGACCCTGTACTCAGAGTGTCCTGGGAGGATTCTGTCACTGTGTTTGTTGAAGTGGAAATTTGGTAAAAGTAAGAAAGGAGAATCCTGCAAAGAGAACGATGTGCTCTCCTTGTGATGAGAGTCTGAATTTTTCTTAGATCATGCACTTTGTAATGGTACATGTTTTATGTTACTTCAGCAACTTCTGAGTCATATCAGTAGCCATTTGATATAGCCCTGCAGTAGTATGTTGCTAATATGTAAATAAAAGTTTCCCTCAGGTGTCAGCAACAAGAACAGTGCTTCGAAATTTTGGGAGCACAGCTTCACATTTAAAAAAAGCCTACTAGAAATGAGTGTTGTTACACTACAGGCTTTTTCTTCAGTGTTTCTTTGCTTTGTGTAGCTTTAGGACATTGGACTGACCAAATTAACTTATGCCAGAATACTTCATCTTTCTAGCCAGTGGAAAGAAGTAGTCAGTTTTGTGTTTAATTCACTTTTAACAATGCTCATGCAGCTGAAAAATATCTTAATCCTATTATTTTTGTTATACGAAGAAATGAAACACTTCAGTCCTTTGAGGTCTTCTGTCCAATAAAAGAAAATATTTATCTAAATATAATATGGGGTTTGCATTTTAGAACTGTAAATACAAATTTTACAGGGCTCATAAGTGAATAATTGTGAAGCAGAGTATAGGCATGGCCCTAATATGACTAATGAGCATTACTGTCAAATACCAGCTCAAAACAAGCAAAATTGAATACACTTCCTCCATTGAGGGCCAGTCTCTGCAGCCTCCAGTTCTTAATAGTGAAGCTGCTCTTGTGAAGAGCACCAACAAGTCCTGCTTTCACAAGGGCAACATGGAATCTCCTGGAGGGTGAACATTACCCTTCAATTTGTACATTTGCTTCTGCCTCCTTGCCCCCTGGTTTATATCTCTCCAAAAACTTAAGGGATGCAGAAAATATTAATCTTTTTTTCTATGGCCAGTTGCCTAGATAGTGGGGTTTTGTGTGTGTAAAAGGGGAGGATTTTTCTTAACTATTTTCCTGACATGGCTACATCAGAAACCTGATCCAGGCTGGCAAGGGAGAGTGAAAGTGGGTACTGTTGCAGAGTTCCCGTATATGTTGTGTTTGCTGTTACTCTGTGGCTTTTTAGGATTTTTTCATTGCTGTATCAAGGCTTTTCATCTTAAGCTTACTGTACCATCTGCTGTGTAAAGTAATTTAGATGTTTTGGAAAATTCACACTTTTCAGATGTTGAAAGAGAAAAACATTTTAAAGGAAGAATTTCTGGAAGAACAGTTAGTGCAAAGCACAGAAATCTTATGACTGTAAGGATGAAGAGGCTTGCTTTTTTTCTTTCTTTCTTTCTCTCTCTCTCTTTAGACCTTGCCTAGCTCAAAGCACAGCTTTTCACAACTGTATTAAAAACCTTGGACTGTGCATACTTGTTGGGTAAGTTATGAAGAACATTTTCAGTATCAAAGTTGTGCCTTTCTGGCTGGAAACCAAACTTCCTATAAGATGGTGCAGATAAATTCACTTGGGTGTCATTATAAATTGCTTGCAACGTTTTAATCAAGACATATATTTAGTTTTGAACAGATGACTGTTCTGGAGTGATGGTGGTCTCCTCAGAGCTAAAATTGTAACTGAGCTCCTGTTAAGTGTGATTCTGTGAAGTCTCTCGCTCCCTTAATCTTGCTGAAAGTAACCAATCCACCTAGAATGTCTCATGTGTGGTCCTGTGGCTGAGGAGAGCTATTTTAGGATCAGGATGATATCTTAAAACACCTTGTTAATACTGTTTATTGGAAAAACTAGGGTGGGAGAAGGTTATCTTGTATCATTTTTCCTAAATGCTTCCTACCTCAAAGCTGGATGCAGCAAAAATTTCTAGTCTGGAAGGATGAGACTCCATTTAGAGGAGGAGAAAAAAAAAAAAAAAAAAAGGCAGCAGCCTATGCTGAACAAACAAAAACTCCCTTCTTAAACAAGATTATTTTCCTCCTCAGAGAGAGACGTTAACTTTCCTCCAGGAACTGAGATATTCGTAAAAGTTTTGAAATACTAATTCAAGGTCTTGACACCATGTGTAATTTTGTGTTTTCATGTTTACTGTTTATTCAGTTTTTAGGTACAATGCTAAATCTTCAGCTACCCGAGAAAAGCTCCCAATAGCTGCAAATAAATAACATCTTCAAGCTCTGTTACAAACTGAAGTTGTCCTTCCCCCCTCAATTTTACCAGCCTTTTGCCATCCTGCAATGGCAAATCATCCTGCAATGTCATCCTGCTTCCTGTCGGTTTGTGATCCTGGAGAGCACACTTAGCTTTCCGGTATTGGTGAGGTGGCACCTTAAAATATGGGAAACTTTCTGGTGACTTAACCAGGTGACACAGTTGCTTTCTCTTCTTCCCCAGCTAAACAGCTACATGCTTTAGTAATAACATCCAGTCACTGGTTGAAGATTGGAAAGGACTAGATAAAACTCTTTTTTAAAAATCTATAATTCTTTTTATAAAAAACAAACCTTTATTTGCAGTTCAGATTTAAATTATTTGTAAGTTGCAGGAACCCCTTAGCTAACTTGTTTTGCAAGGTAAAAGTCTAACTAAAGCTTTAGTTCTTAATACAATATCGTTCTTAATAAATAAAAACACTGTAAAGGTTTACCTCCTGTGATAAATAGAAGTTTATTTTCAGGCTGGAAAGCTGGGTAAGGCACTGAACCTAGAAATCAGGAAGTCAGACTTAGATTTCTAGCTCTCCGTTGGACTTCCTCTTTGGTCTCGGACACATTGTTCTTTCTAAGTTAAGCATACTGTATTTACAAAGGGAAAAAAAAGGTCTTGATCCGTTCAAATAATAAGCTCCCAGGAATAGGAGTTTTCTCATATCAAATCCAGTACTTATACTAGAAATGTAGTCATTGCGATAGCTTCTGTGCAGTTTTATAACTGTTTGTTTGTTTATGTAAACTTTATGTAAACTTTATGTAAACTGTATAGCAAAATCAGCCTGATTGGGTTGGTCATGTTTGCTTTCTTGAGACTTGTGCTTTGCTGATTCAAAAATCTGTTTTTAGCAGTGTTGAATATAATGTAGGATGAGGGAAAAAAATAATATTTTCATATGGAAGATAATATGGTAATATGGAAATTTGTGCTGAATTTCTTTTTGTGATGAGGTTTTAGTGCAGCAGTTCAATATTTCAGCTTTCTTTCCCCAAATTCTTAATGAAGCAGAGTGCAGATGCTACTCACATGTTACACTCATGGTCATTACTTGCTGTCTGCAGAGGTTCCTCCACATTACACTTTGGTATTATTCACAAACAGCTGTGGAATCATGAAATAATTTGGACTGGAAGCCATCCCTGGAGGTTGTCTAGTCCAGCCTCAGGCTTAAAGCAGACCAACTGCAGAGCTGGATCAGGTCAAGCAGATCGTTACTCAATGAAATCTGAAAATTCTTGATCTACTGCATCCTTTACTAGTAACTGTCCCAAGGTTCTCAATAAAAAGGAAACAGTACATTTATAAAGAAAAATGAATAATTCCAGACATAACCTTTTTTGTTAGAGCTATTTTTGTTTAAAACTTGGAAATTGTTTCTATAGTGTCATTCAAGCAGATTATGAATTGAATGAGACAGCCTGATTATTTGAATTGAATGAGACAAGCAGGAAAGTGGCAAATTGGCAAAAGTGATGTTTTGCGAATCTAATACTTGATAAGCATTGATACTATTAGTTTGAGTAAAAATTTGTTAATGACTACCTTTTGTACACTACAGTTGTGTATATATATATTTGACTTGTTGATTGAAGTAAAGATTATTTTAGATTTTAGTTCTGATCCATCTCATGGAAAACAAAGTTTTTTCAAATCTAAAGTACTAATATCCGGTATCAGACAGACTTCAGTTACCCAGCTTTGCTTTGTTACTTCTGGGTAGAGAGTATAACAGCATTTTTGTATGTTAATCAGATTTGTATATTCATTTTTGTATGTTAATCAAAACTGCTTTAGCAGTTGAGACACTGCCTTCAGATGGGAGTAGGCAAGAAGCAGTGAACACTGAGCTCAATGAGAATCCTCGGCAGCTGGACTGCATCCAGGATGACCGCAGCTCTGCTTTAGAAGAATTTGGGTTGGAGAAAAGGGAAGGCCAATGTTTCAGCCTTGTCGGGGCTCTGCGTTTTCACTATGTCAGGAAGTGAGGTCAGTCACAACCGCTGTATACTGCAATTGTTTGCTGGAAGACTAGTCATGAAGCTTTTCTGTTTTTCTTAGAGGCTTTTGTAGTATGAGACTGTCAGTGGAAAATATTGCCTCTTTTAATATGGTTAACATGATTAAACATATTCCATTAGCACAGTGTTTAATTACTCAGGAATACTTCTCAGGGTACATTCTTAAAATGCAGACTGGTTTTATTTTGTTTAAAAGTCTTTAATATTTTATTTTGTTATAACTATAAATAGCAAAATATAATTGTTTTAAGCTGTCTTAATGTTAAGTAATCCGGAGTGGAGCTTTCAAAGCTATCGGTAAACCTTTATACAAACTAACCTTCCTGAAAATCTAAAAAAATGTATTCATAGTTCTTGTATGAGAACAAAGTAGCAAATACAGAAATAATTGTGAGTGCTCAGTAACAAACAGTACACATTGCATTTATTTGACTGATTTTTCCAAAGGGCACTGCAGAGTAGTGAAGCAAATTCAATTCAATACTCACACATAATCATTTTGGCTTAGTTGTTTTCCATGTGGAGACATTAGAATGATTTTTATTTCGGATATACTCAATGATAATGTGCTCTGCTATGAGTTAAACTTCAATTAAAATTGTTCTGTGGAATATGAGCAAACATTTCAAGATTTTTAGGTGCATTTGTCTTGAAAAAATAGCTTGAGCTTCTGCTTTTTTCAAGATTATCTCCACTGTACATTTCTGCTGACTTTCAAGTATGATATTTGCTCTGATTTGTTTCTAGCTTTATAAGCAGTACTTCTCAAGGTGTGCTTCTGAGGCAGCCAAATCTCTATTTTTTGTTAATAGCTGTCATGCTATATAGGTTTTAATTCATCCTTCCATTCAACCAGAGATTGAGAATGGCTTTTAGGTGACGTTCTAGAAATCATTGTAAAGAAATGAATCACAAGAAGTACCCTTGCAAAATCTAACCTTTCTGGTAATCTATTTAATTCCATATTAACTCAGAAAACCCTCCAGTGCATGGTGACAAAGCCCCACAAGATGCAGCTGCAGATTGTTATTGATTCACATATAATGACTCATTAATTCTCAGTATGTCCTTTTGCAACTCTGAAAACTATGGCATTTGCTTTTGTCCCTGTTGCTTGTGGATGGAATTTATTTCTTGTTTCAGATTTATTTAGTTGGGAAATTCAGAGTTTGTATATTAGGTCATCTTTAATGTCAGGCATAGCCTGTGAATTTTCTGTGCAAATGCTTTTCTCATTCCCATGCCCACTCTGAACACTAGATAGCGGTGATAAACTTTAGACTTCTAACTACCAAGAATAGAGCCTGGAAAAAAAAAAGCAATCTGAGCCTCTACCACCAAGCGTGTACTAGATTTAATAACTAACCTTTAGGGGAGTGAATCAAGAAGCTTATTCAGTTATAGCTAAAAGTGAGGTTGTTCTTGGGCTACACACTATTTGTCAGCTGCATTTGCCTGTTCCTGCTGGCTTTTGTTGTCTTTGGGGTGAAACTGAGGGAAGCTGTAAGCCTTGGTGGGGTTCTGCCTGTGGGAGCTGTGGAAGGAGATTTGTCCAGGATCCTCGTTCCTGCCTTTATTCCTGCCTCAGGCTGCTTCCCTCTCTCCAGCAGCAGCTGCCTCCCTCCCGCTGCAGTTCTGATCCTTCAGATGGTAAGAGTTGGGGCTGAGTTGGAGGAGAGCAGGGCTGGGTCCTTGCTGCACCTCGTCTGGCAGTAGAAGAGGGTGGGTAGTGAAAATAAAACCGTTTGATGCGGCGTGCGTGTTTTCAGTAAGGTTCCTTATCGGGAACCAATAGTTGGAGTTTCTTTCCTGTTTCAGATCGACTTCAGAAATCTTTGATATAAGCTTCAGGTTCAAACCTGAGCTTCAGCAACGGTTCAAGACAGTTACAGAACAAATATGTTTTTAATGCTTTGTATGATTCATTCTGTGTGATTTCATGTTATGTTTAGTTACTGTAACTACCAGGCAAATTCTTCTTCAGTAACATTTCACTGTTGCTTATTTCCTAGTATTTTTGAAGAACATATCCTGGAACTACAGAGCAGTAATACAGCTTATGTGGGGCGATACCAGTGGGTACAAGAGTGAGAAAGCTAATGAAGGAAGCTAAACAGCACCTTTTAATTTATGGGGGAGAAGATGGGAGTTTGAGCAGATTCTCCTGCCTTCCCTCAACACTCTGTCTAATGAAAATGAAAGAATAAATGCTCCAAAGGAGAATTTTGAGAATGGAATTGGCCACTCTGACATTTGATCTTGCTCTTCCAGGAAGTCTTCAGTCTTTCACGAGAGTGTTAAGTCATTGCTTTTGAGTTTTAAATATTCGCTTCTGGCTAGAAAGCTTGGAAAGGTTACCAAGCAAAAAAAAAAAAAAATCTTGAAATAAGAGGTTGCTGCAAATAGGATTTTATGCCCAAATATGAAATGATCACCAAATAAACTAGCAGGGTAGAAGTGGCTTTTCAAGCAAGATTTATAATTTTTTGTTTTCAGGCAATTTTGCTAAGTATGCAACAGTGTTTCAAGTAGTCATTTTATCTAAATGCCACTTACTTTTAATGAAATGGAGCGTGAGGAGTGGGGACCTCTGGGTATCATGTTCTGGTGTGCTCTGTTTTCTCAAAAAAGTTTTACCCATTAATCTGGTGAGGGGTTGAGTCCCATGTTCACTTTCCAGCAGAGACAGTACCTTTGAGTGCAGCAATGTGTTTTGCTGCCCCTTTATCACTATTTTCAACAACTGAAGCTGTGATCTGTAGTATTAATTTTTTAGCAAAATCTACTGCTCTTCAGTGGGATCTTCCCTTTGTTTGTTTGCAGCCTCTGACCTCAGCTGTACAGCAAGATGTGACGTTTTCAGTCACATGAAACTGTCCAAGATTTATTGAAGTGGTTTCGTTTGTGCTGATACTTCCATGTTCTCTGGCCATATGGAGGTTCCTGCAAAACCATGAAATTGCATTTGCTGTTTTTGAAATTGAAATCTGAAAAATTCAAAGCTGCAGTATGAAGTAAAACACAGCTGTGTGCGTACCCGACTATAAATCCTCTCTGTGTAATTAGGAATTACATTCAGGACCCTAGACATGTAGAATTCGATCTGCTGTTCTTGTTTATTTCTGTGTTGCAGCAATAGGGTGTCTACAAGTTGCAACAGCAGAAACAAGCACCGTTCAGCATAATATGCAGCAGGAGTTTTCCTGTCTGAAGGTTGAAGGTGGGTGTATTCTCAGGGTGTATTTGTGGCTTAGTTCGATCAGGGGGCTGTGCACTGGAAGTGAGTCTTTGAGCTGCTTCCACCTCATGCATCCTTGCCTCGTGGTGAGCCCTCGGTGCCTCCAAGCCGGATTCCTTGGGCTGAAGCCGCGCTGGAGGGAGCGTCGCAGGAGGACACGTGGCGCAGTCCCCCCGCGCTCCTGCATGCGATTCCCATCCTGTATGGGATACCCGGAGCGGCTCCTGCAGCGGGACAGCGTGGATGCACTGCTGACAGTGCAGGCAGAGCCCTGGAGCTCACGATGCAGCAGTGTGGCAGACCAGAGTAGAAACCTGAAACGTTTATTTAAAGTTGCAGGTGGTATTGGGACTTGTTTCAGAACACGTTTTTCCCCCAGCTGACTATTTTAGTTTGCTGAACAGTTGCGTGTGTATTTAGGAGCTCGCTGGCGAGGGGCTTTCCCCTTTGTTAGGTGCCAGTTTCTGTCACCTCTGAGGTTCTTAAATAGAAAGAAAGAAAAAAAAAAAAGCTGCCCATGTGTACGCGCATGAGTGTGCACACACATACATGTGTAAGTTTTCTTAATCTGCTTGTGTATACCACGTTCCTATTAGGGAAGCAATTTCTCTTAAGATTTAGCTACAAACCTCTAAAAATAAAGTTGTAGTGGATACAACTGCTCTCAGTTTTAGCATGGTGGCTGGCAATGTTGTAATACAGATATTTTTAAGTGAAATAGTTGTGTACATCTGCATATATTTTCTTGGCAGCAGTTGTTTGAAATCAGGTGAATGGATGGAAGATTATTCGAGAAATAAATAACATGCTAGGATAGGTATGTTTAAGACAAATCTGAGGACTTCCGAGGACTTACCTAGCTCTTGCACCTGTGCGTTGGTATATTGGTCTCTTAAAATAGTGTTGCTGGAGCAGACCTGGAAAACAACTGGTGTGTAGAAGGAGCTTATTTCTTTGGCAGTGTTGAGTGTTTCAAAATCTGGAATTTTGTGGCTTTCTGACTGCGATGGTTATTTTAAGATGCTTCTGCAAAGGAGAGAGAATATCTTTTTAAAGACGGGTGCTGCCAGCCTCTTTACGTTTCTAATACCAGAAGATCTTCTTGTAAAGCTTATTAGAGACCTTTTCTGAATGGAATAAGTTATCACTAGAAAAATGGTAACAGTCAGGCTATGATATTTCTTCCACTATATCTGACCTAGTGAAGATACCATCCTGCAAGCGCTGAATGGATCAGGAATATTCCTTCTTCTCCCTTCCCCTTGCCATTGTTGTTTCCGCATTGGTTATATGGAGCTGAATGAGGTCTTAGCAGTTGGGTATAGACTGACTCGGTTTATGCGCAGTTCAGGGTTTGTTTGTTATGGTTTATAAATGTAGTGAACTGGAATATCCTAAGTGCAGTTTGGTTGTCCGTGTGGGTTACAGGAGGTAACGGGAAGGAAGGAGGAAATGTCAGCATTTCCTGCATCCTGTTATCTTGTGCTTTTTATGGATGCTGAATTAATGATACACTGAAAATCCTTTACCAGTTGGACTGTATCATAAACTCTCTGTAATTATGGATTGTACAGGACAAGCACTGGAACTATACAGTGCTTTTCCATTTACCAGTCTTCATGATACTTCGTTAAACATGTTTTTCAAAATTCTCTTCTCTTTCTCTTCTCTATTGTTGATTTTCTTTGTTTGTGGGGTTTTTTTTTCTTGTTTTTAAGTTTGTTGGTTTCTTGTATTAATAATATGTTGCTGCAGCAGAGAAATTTTTTTTTTAATCACCTTGTGGACTGATACGTACATGTAAATGTGAGTTGTTTCTCCTAAAACTTAAGTTCTGGAGTATGAACAATTGATGAATTGTAACTCTAAATTTAAAAATGAGGTGCTATGTAAATGTAAATTATGCCAGAATGTAATTGCATCACCTATAAGGCAATATTTTGATTTTATCAGTACATTACTGATGGAGTGCTGAGCTGAATGCACATGATATGTGTTTCAAGAACATATTTTTAGAAGAAGAATATGTACTGCTCGAATGTGGTACTTAAAATGAAAAGCAGAAGGGTATCTTAGACTCTGGATATAATTATAAAAAACTTGTATGTTGGATCACTGAGTTCCTCTCTGTACTTTTAAAGCTGTTAGTTTGCACATGTTTTAGAATGTGCGATGAAACTATCAGTAGATGTTTTGCAATAATTTTTGTCTCCAACTGAAGTCATTTTATCTGAAAAATCTTTGGGGAAATTTAAGTATTGACATCTGATGATACTTTATGATTAGAGTTTTTAAATTTTCTGAATTATCATTAAAAAAATCCATTAATATCACAGCGGACATGTTTGACTTTCTTTTATGGGAAAGAAAAAAAAAAAACAGTGTCCTGAAGGAACTGGTGTATTTATCTTCTGAAATACATGTACCAGCTTTGGCAAGAAAAAAATAGAGAATTGTCTTTAGGGGTATTAGGAGAATTATTTTGTGTTTAGACTTGTCTGATATTGGTTCCCTCTTGTTTGAGCAGGCAGTCCCCGCGAGCAGCTGTCCATGAATGATCCCCAGCCATGATGGCCGACCAGCCGCCTCCTTTGGAAGCGACGCCGCTGCTGAACGAAGTGCCACTGCTACCTCACATGGTTAATGGGGACAGCATCCAGCAGGCAAGTACAACCCTGGAGCCAGGCTACCACAGGAAAACTGCCCTGCAACTGTTTGAACAGCTCAGCAGGGAGGAGGGTTGAAAGAAAGCAGCTGTGGTGCTGATTTAGAAGCTGGGAGAGCATTCCCAGCAGTGATGTCGTTGGTAAAAAGAGTCTGGATGTTAAGAGGAAGAAAATCATTAAGCATTAACGTAGTGGAAATGCTAAAAGATAAATGCAAATTGAAAGGAAGCTTTGCCGTACACGTTTAAGTACTTTAAAATGGAACTATGAATTTCAAGAATAAAAGAAAGTCTCTTTTTAAAGCTCATATAATCAAAGTCTAGAAAGTGACTGTAGTACTCTGAGAAGTGTATAGGAGAGAGATGCACAAGCAGGAAAGACCTCTGTTTTCATGATATTAGGTATCTTCATTAATAATTACAATGCACTGCTGAAACTTGAGTATATTTGCTTGACACTTTAGAATTTTATTGGATGCAACTGTTCAGGTGCATCTTCTGTGATTAGAAATGCAGGCAGAAGTGAAGGTGTAAAGCATGTTGAATGAAGCGGAGGGTGGTACACGGGTGCCAGCAAACTGGAAGGAAACGTGGTGTTTGGCACTAAGAGGTGACTGCCTTGCACCACAAATGCTGAGATATCTTCACATAGCCAGGAGATAGACTTCTCATGCATTCAGAAATAGCACAGCTTCTTGGTATTTTAACATTGGATCTTAATTAAGAAGGATCTTAAAGAAAAGTTTTCTTTTAAAAAGAACAAGCAGCCATTTGTTGGAAGGAATAACAAAAGAAAGCACCTATTTGAAGGCTATACATGTCCAGGGTTAAATAATCATTTTGGTGCAGCAAGTAATGAAACACCCCATTGCTTCGATCTGATGAGGATATGACTTTAAGTATTTGACAATAATTTCATTAGGACTTAGTGGGTTAATCTAAAATTGAAAGTTACATAAAAGCTTCCAGAACATAAGAACTGTCATGTGGAATAATTGTAAAGGATAACAGTGAAGACCTTGGCGTACTTGACTGTACTTGGACAAACAGAGGATCACAAAATAATCTTGAGTTGTTGAAGGTCTGGTAAACCATAAATGTGGGAAAGTTTTAAATGAGTTTTCCTTTTCTTTGCAACTGTTACAGTAGGAGAAAGAAGTCTATGTTGTTTTGATTGTAATATAATTCTTTGTAAAAATGATAGGCTCCATTTAATTAAAAAAAAAAAAAAGCGAGGAATGAGTGTATTCTCCTTTTCTCCCCTCGGACTTTGGAGATACAAGTGCATGACTGGGTTTTGTAATAGGCAAAGCTAAAGAGCATCTAAGCAAGCTCTGAAGTTCTGGCATTAGCAACGTGAAATTTTAGACACGAAGCAGCCGTGACGTTACCCAGCAGCTAGCGTTACACGAGGAAGGCAGATCGTGGGGTCTGCTCGGCGGCTGCTGAAATCTTCAGAACCTCATGGGGGTAAAAAGGAACAGTTGGAGATGCACAGAATGAGAATCGCATTTGAAGTGTAGACTTGAGGACATTCTTCAAAACTTAGAATTGACCTGTTTTGAAAATAATGAAGACATCTGTGTAGGGAACATTGGTGCATTTATCTAGGATGGGGGTCATGCTAATGTGTCACCCTTTCTCATTCCATCACCTTCATATATAAACAATTCTGTCATTTGCCATCCCTTTGTTAACAAAACAAGTATTCTTGCTGTTTTTTTGTTTTGTTTTTTTTTTTGCTGAACTTTCTCTATAAAGGAGAAGTTTTTGTTAGCCACAGAATCTCTTATTTGGAAATTTGTTTTTAAATAGAGTATTAATTTAGAAGCTTTATTGAAGCTTTTCTTTAAGTTATTTTCCTGCCACTACTGTAAGGGCTAATTATAAATTATTATATAGCATTCTTGTTTTCGGAAATAAAACTTCCACTTTTTGGTAAGTCACTTCAAACAGATGCAGCATCCAGTTGATTAGTTTGATCTCGCAGAAAGTTTTAAGCTGATTGGAAGCTTCCTGGCATTTTCTCATTCCGGAATAACTTGAACAGTGGAAATAGTGCAAATAATTGGATAAAGGCAGAACAATGAGCAGTGCTTTGAAACAGCACCCAGACTGCGCCGATCCCACTGCTTTGTGCAAGACACCTGGAGGGGGTGACGCCTCTGTGAATCCTAGCACCAGCCTGCCTGTAACTTGGCTTAGGTTGACTCATTAGAAACACTCAAGTTTCCTGGAAATTTTCCTGATGGAAGGTAGATGGAACTGCATCTGCTTCATTAATTACAGTGAGTCATTCCTGTAAGCCCTTGCCCCGTGCATTCCTGGCATTCCAGGCCCTGACCTGCTCTGCACTAGGGTGATTACACTGCTTTCTTGCCATCCTTTTAGCTGGGTTCAGTTAATAGTTTCCTGAACTGATTGTGAGAACTTATTGGATCCTGTTTCTAAGATCTTGCATGTAGTTGTTCAAAGACTGACTTCCAGAAAGGATTCCTGTCCTGCCTATGAGTTTTTCTATCCCTTGGAGATTTAGACTCATCATGAGTCTTAATAGCTGCCTCTGAAATCCTGTCTCCTTGTGCCGTGTCTGCCCCAGCAACTGCTCCAGCTTTCCATGTGCTTCCCAGCCCATGATTTTCTGTTTTGTGTTTCTTAAAACAGGGCACGTTGCTTTTTCTCTCTCTGCTCCTCGAAATTCAGTAGAGGTAAAACTAGAGATATGCTTATATGCCCAAAGGACAGATCTGCTGAGCTTTCAGTGTTTTAAATGTGGCATCTTAAAAGTGCCACTTCCATGCTGTTCGTGGAACTACAATAAATATTACTGACTGACCAGAAGACCATTTTTTCTTGGGATAGTGTGTTGCCTTATGCCCAGAACAAATTCTTGTACCTTAGGTTAAAATTGTTTCCTATACTATGAAGTTCTGAGAATAGGGCCTGTTTCCATTTTATGCTTCTGCATCCTCTGTTATAAATTTAAGAGAGATTAATACTACAGTATACAGAAGCTGCAAAACTGATGTTAACTAGTGAACATTTAACAGTCTGCTCCTTTGAATCTTGTTTCACACAACGGGTTTAAATGTAACCAATCGATGGGAGCCTCCGGTTCTGTGCAAACAAAGAGCACTTCTCAGGCACACTACTGAGTGCAAACAAGGGTATTTATATGCAATGTATAGTTTAATGATTTCTACTGAAGCTAAGCGGATCAGTAGTTTTCACAGTAATTCAGTATTTTGCATGCGGAAAAATGCTTCTTTTTGTAGCAGCACAAGTTTAAGTTTATATGTGGCTTTTTCAATGTATCAAAATAGATTATTGCAATCATTATTGCAGTCTTTAGTGACCTTTCTCAGTCACATGATAACTGTTGTTGTGGTGGAATTTTAACTGTTTTAACATTGCAGTATATGTATGTACATATATGAATATTTTGTGTGTGTGTATGTATATATACATGAATGTAAATGTGGGGGTGTATATGTACGCTTTTGTTTGGTCAGAGTCCTGATCATGTCAATTTAGCTTCAAAATTGAAAGAATTCCATAGAGAAACCTTGGAAATCAAGATGATTCTTGGATAATGTCGTGTTTCAGTAAAAGACGAGATGGCAGAATTACAAACAGTGAAAACAAAACAGCTAATGATTTCAGGTATATCAAGAAAAGAACTATTGGTAGTAATCAGAGGAAAAAATACTAAATGTAAAATAAAAACTTGTGTGAGGTGAGTTTGTTCTACTTGTTTATAAACTTGTCTTTTTTAAGCCCTCCAAGAATGTCAAGACCTGTATTGTTTGAATCTACCATGTAAGTGTGAAAGAAAAGTTTTTTTTCTCAATTTCTTAAAAAACACACTTTTTTTCCATTTTGCTTTCACAGGTTATTCTTGTGCAGGTAAACCCAGGTGAAACCTTTACAATTACAACTGAAGATGGGCATGTTCAGTGTATTCAAGGTAAAGGAAAGACTGAAGAAGTGAATCTAAATATTTTTCTTACTCTGCAGGTATCGTAGAATCACTACCAGCAGTTCTCTCTGTCAAATGTAGTTTTAGATTTTCTGCGGTGCAATAAATTTTTTAGTTTTAACTTGAAACGCAAAACAGCAGTGGGAAGTCGCCCAGCTTCCTTGCCTTTCTGCTCCTAATTTAGAACAGGCTGGCATTTCAGCCATTTGTATAAATAATTATTTGTGAATAACTGTCACATCCCAGTTGTAATGCATGAATTTGTGTGATTTAATCCATATTACCATAAACAAGTTTAATAGATGGCAGGTGACCCTACGTTAGTATAAGGTAGTGGCATTAGCAGTCTGTTCATATTGAGAGAAGCATTAATGCCCTCTCTGTGTGGCTACCAAGTGGCAGAACTGCAAGTTTAAGGGTTTAAAATCTCTCTTGTAGATCAAGTTTAATTTATCAGTATTTCCATTTTTGGAATGTTTTTCACCATTTCAACTGATATTAAATAAAATACGTTCACTCTGTTTTCGTCTGATCTCTTGGAGGAATACTTATGTTACTTACACTTGCAAGTTAGTACATTTTATTAAAACAGAATGATCGCTCAGTTGTTGGTGTTACTATATCATGACTGTGGTTGCCACAGACTCACTATGTAAGACCTGAAACATGCTATTTTTGTACAATTAAAGAAATGTTAACTCTGTCAGTGTGAAGGTTGGTATTAAAATTCTGGGTGCTTCTCGAAAGTTATTAAATTATATTTAATGCATATTTTGAATGAGTTAGCCTTGGTGACATAAATTGTATTATTTTTTCTAGATGAAAACTTGGTGCAGTCACTTAAGCTTGCATTTTGGATTATATAAGTTTCTTTCTGAATGGGCTTTTTGCTGGATAGTTTGAGCCTTGCTTCTAAATGTACTTGTCTAAAAGTAGATCCATAAATATAGATTTGGATGTAGATGTTTTTTCAGCTATATACCCATTTTCATAAACCAAATTGAACTCCTGTACTTGAAAGAGCTTGCCTCTAGGATTTCCACGAGCCTTGCGTGATGGACCCATGGCACATTCTGTCTTTTCAGGTCCAGCACACGTTCCTATGATGTCACCAAATGGATCTATGCCTCCCATTTTTGTGCCTCCCGGTTATGTATCTCAGGTAAATCCTAATTCATTCTTACATTTGCTTGTGAGTTAACAGTGAAGATGGCTTTTTTTTTTTCATTTGATATTACTAAGCCGTAAAGGTTGCTGTTAGTGAGACAGCAGCTGGTTTTGAGTGAGCTCTCCGAGCTCCATTAGCACTGGATTTTCCTGCAGTCCCATTCCCAACGTGGTGGGAGGGCCCGTGCTGCGTGGGCAGCCATGGAGGCCTCGGGCACGCTCTGGTGCAGGCAGAGCTTGGTTTGAGATGCGGGGTTCCCGTTCTGAGCTTAAATGGGCCTCATGCCAGGATCGTTCTCTTTTATGCAACAGATCTTCTGCCCAGGACAGCATAAGATGCTGCTCTTAGTGTCTTCTTATAACTCACTTTTTTTAGTTCTCGTGTAACACTACTGTCAAAAGTTTTCAATGCCCCTCTTAGTAACTCTGGTCTCCCTAATACTCAGAGAAAGACTCATCTGCTACAGCAGAAGTGTCAATGCAAGTGACTTATGCCTAGGAAAGTAGCAAGACTCTGGGCTCCTTTCCTAGCTTTACTTTTCTCACTCTTTGTCCACTCTTCAACATTCTTCCTAAGTCATGGCAGCTCAGACCTGCATCTTGCATTTACAGTGATATCAGAGATATTTGAAGTTACTTCTAAATTAGCACATTAAAAAGAAGAAATGGGATAGGCCAGGCTTTTTTCCCCTCATTGATGTTCAAAAGTCGACAGTTTTCTGAGTAGGCTTTGAAAGCTCTGTAGCCTCGTGTGCTCAAGTTCCCTGAGCCGCTGAATTCTTTCATGCAGCTGTGTCTGCAGTTTTTGCTTCTGCTGTTTTAACTAGATACTTTCATGCAGACCTGGAAGAAAGAACCCTCAAATAGTCTCTGCCTCCATATGAAACAGAGGCTTCAGTGCAAACGATGTGGAAAGCACTGGCAAATGCTGGCGTGTGCAAATTGAAAATTACTCCTGATCTTCTTGCTGTCACATGAAGACTAGTTTTTCTTTTGTTTTCCCTTGGCCAACATGACAGGTACAGGCAAGGCTGAAAACAGCTTTAAAGCAGAGCTCGAGTGGAACAAAGTATTTGATTATGGGACATAGCAACTTCAGACTCTAAAATCCTATCAAAGTCTTATTATATTAATGGAACCCTTTTACCAAAAATCGTGGCCTAAATTCTTGCTTGTTCAATATAGAAACAAAATTGAGTTAATATAGCCATCAAAATTAGCCATGAGTTTTCACTTACATAATTATTCTATATTGATACATTAAATAATAGCTATTATGTAATTTAATATGATTAATTTATGTCCTAAATAGTATGTCATAATACCATGTAATGTAATGCACTTCTAGTTGTATATTAAGTTCAGTCGATGGACCAAAAAGCCCCCAAAACTGCTTCTAGAACAGACTGTATTCAGTGTAACGGAAACTAAGTCTTACGTGACTTTTTTTGTATTTTTTTCTTCTATTTGAAGTCTCTTTAAAAATTAGTAATAATACAGCTGACTTCGCAGTCATATCACAGCTGAACTTTGTCATAGTGTTTGGTGAGTGGGCACATTCTACTTCCTTTCAGATAAATATTTTCTGGTTGATTTGCTTTATATTTTGCTGAGGAGCTTTTCAAAATGTGCTTTTGGCATAAGTAATATTTCAACATCCGTAATTTCTTCTTGGCCAACTAGGAAATGCTACAGTGATTTTTTATAGCCAAACTAAACATGCTCTAAGAGAGAATCTTGAAGGAACTAGCAGGATAAAACACATGGTCAGCTTTTGTGTAAGTGCTTTCTTTAAGTGCCTGAAAATAGATTTTTTTATATATTTTTTGATAGCAGGGGGCTATGTAAGTAACATTAAATCACGTTAAAACAGGTTTACTCACATTACATAAGAAAATCTATTTTTGCATCTCAATATTGTTACCAGTGTGCATTGAGAATGGGCCCTCTACTTGCATTCACAGATAATATTTTGTGCTGATTGTATTAATCATCTGTATGTTGATACTAAAACATTGGAAAACCTTGCCTTGTTGCATTTGTGATTTAAAATCTAAATGCAATTCAAGAAGGTGGCAGATAAACAGACGTAAAGGCTAATTTTAAACCGCTCTGAGGAAAAGTCCTATCTTACTGAGACTTGATTGTTTTGAAGTGTTTTTGCTTTTAATGTTGGACCTTTTTTTTCCTCTCATTGCTCTGATTGTTTTTTCTATTAGGTTGCTCCTACTTGATGTATTTTTTGTATGGGGGAGAGTAGAAAACAGTTGAATTGTTGGCTGCCTCAAATAGCATTTAATACAATCTCACTTGCTTCTGAGTTAGACTTCTCATTCGATGCAGTCTGAAGACTTTTCAGTGCCCTTCTTCATTGCAGTCAAAGAAACAGACCTGAGCATGGCCATATGACTTCTCTGATGGTCAACTTGGAGGCCTTTGGACCACTCAGGCCTAGAGTTGGAAACTTAATCCTGCAGATAGGCCACGCAGACTGAGCTTATGCACTTCCAGGTGGCAGAGAACTGGGGTAGATGTTTTGTGTCTGTAAACAGCTTTATACCCTCGCTGTGGAAAAGCTGAAGTCTCCAGGGTGTTGTGTCTTCCAAGTGTATTAAAGATGAAGCTGAACTGGGCATTGTTTCACTCCAGGGTCATCCTTGTTTATTATGTCTTTGCGACTCCCACCCTGCTGCAGAAACCTGCGTTCCTCCCTGAGTCCTTTCTCCATTTAGGATTTTGCTGTGCGTTATTGTGCAACGACTTAGCATGGGTGAAATCTACTGTAGAAAGGGTAATATATTGAGACATTAGTATACTTCAGGCTGATGAGCTGGAATCTGGAAGGAGGCTGTGAGTTGCCAGGTCGGTGGAAGAAGCGTGCATGCACATACATATGCATGTGCAGCCTGCTCCGCACGGGAGAACATTAGCATCTTTTTATCCTAGAGTTCAGACGAACAAGCAGGTTCCTTGTGTGAATTCTCTTAGCCCGTGGCAAACATCAAGTATTTTGACGTTTGAGTTGGCTTAGATCATAGTGCATGACAGCAGAGTGAACTTGTAATCCTTTGTACTTGCTATAGGCTAAGAATTTGTAGGCAGCCGTGTACTGCAAGCCAGGTGACGTGCAGTGACTTGTACCTGTCATAGCACTGTCGGTCTGGATGTGTTCTAAAACAGGTTTTCAAACTGTAATTACAAGAAGATAGGAATTACACCGTGATCGGTTCATATTACTTGTTTAAAAGAATGCGTGTGAATATGCATATAATGCATAAATTCTAGATTGCTTAACCCTTCCATGCGTGAGGTTCAGCTTTTTAAATTTGACTGTTTAAAACTCTTAATTTCTTCCAGTAACACATGGCAGATTTCTGCTGGTTGGGATTCACTTCCATGTGTGCATCCTCAATTATCAGTCAGACTATAGGCGTAAATTGGAGCATAAAGAATCTTTATTGCGCTTACCATGTTTCCAAGATTATTTTGTCCTGACTGCATTTCTTGTGTTGCATGGCAGGTGGTCGAAGAAAACGGCGTTCGTAAAGTGGTGGTATTGCCGCACTCGGCTGAATTCCACCCTTCCATGCATCCTCCTCCTCCTCCTCCCCATGTGCCGCATTACATGCATCACCACCACGCTCTGCTCCCCCACCCTCCTCACCCCGTGTACCCGCCGGTGCCCGGCACCGGAGAGCTGCCACCGCAGTTCCTGCACCAGCACCCGCCGCCGCACGTCTTTCCAGAGCAAGGTGAGGCTGCCGGTGGTGTTAATTAATGAGCAGGAGGAAATGGGCTTGTTTCTTGTCTGTCCACTGCTGCTCAGAGACATCCGAGTACCAGCAGTGAAACTTCAGCTTGGTGCAGCTGCGAGCTGCTCTGTGCAGCTGCGAGCCGCTCTGTGCAGCTGACTGACAAAATGCAGCGAAATTGCACGTGTCCTCGAGTTCGGGTTTTATTGTAATTGTTCTTCTCACATCAGAACATTTCTCAGTTGTTAAATAAAATGTACCTAATAATGAAGTAAGTTCTCCTTTGTTTGACAGAACCTCGTTCTCATGGAAGGACAAACTTTATTCAGCGAGATGAAAGGAGTCTTAAAATGCAAGAACATCTGAAGAAAAGACTAAAAGACAGACAAGCGAGTGGTCATACTAACAATAAACTTAACAGTCCTCCTTCTTCACCGCATAAAATTAATAATTCTTCCAGTGCGACTCTTCAGAATGGAAATGGGAAGGGACAGCAAGTGGCAGGAGGTCCGCTAAAACAGAAACAAATAGGAAAAACAAAGGGCAGTCCAGATGCTGAGATAGGAGGTATGTTGAACTGGCAGGAGTAAAAAGCACTAGATTCTTTTGCTGTAGGTTCACTGCAAAATAATTTCTGGAACAAAAAATGTGTTTATGAGTAGTTACTTTAGTTGCTATACAGGATTAGCAAAAGCCTGAAATACTTTTCATTGTGTTTGGATTTTTTTTTCCTTAAAAAAAAAAAATAAGAGCATATGTAAGTAAAGTGGTAGGATGTCTTGTTAAAAATGAGTCTAAAGTGTCGATTAACTCTTGAATTACGAGGTAGTTTGTAATCACATCGTCAAAGATTCCACCCTCTCTTCATTACTCAATGTTCAATTAAAAGAAAAAAACACACACACAATAGTTTTTCAATCACTTCATCCAAGGGAGGCTTTATACAACCCTAGACAGTACTCTTTCATATTTAGTCTTTCAAATTCCCATAAATTACAGACTATGCTTTATTGATAGTTTATTGCTTTCTTCTCTGCCATCACCTGCCACTACTTTAGAAGGAACTTGGCGAGGGAAGTGTTTTATCTGTGCTGTGAAAGTGCTCTCCCTGTTTTTCACAGATTTAAAATAGGGAATTTTTCAGGAGTGCAAATTCTATTGCCAGTCAGATGCTTACTTTCACATTTCCTGATTGATATTGTGAGAGATGTTTGATTACATTTAACCTATGCCTCTTTGCTTTTATCTTGGCTTTGTTTTTTAAAAAAACTAAAATCATTAGATCTGTGTGCTTTTCCCAATGTTTCTGTCTTTCTGTGCCTCTTTTTCACCCTCTTTTAAGCCTCTGATTTACCTCTGTGTCCTTTCTAGCCTGAAATTCTGACCAATAATCCAAGCAAGGGTGGTGAGATGTGAATATTTACTTAAGTGACTTCTGATTTCATTCTTCATGTTAGCTTTTCAGATATATAGGAGTTATTTAAATTTCAAGTAATGAGAAGGTTTGAGCATTAAACAGTCTCTTTCCAGGATACTCTTTGATAAGCTGTTATTCAGCTTAGTGCATTATTTTGCTCACATTGATCTTTGAGCTTTTAAATAGCTTGTGCTTTTTTACTTGCATGTTCTAAAACACTTTGTGTACAATATTTGCATTAAGATTGTTTTTGAAACGATGTTTTTGAAATGCAAACCATTTCTTATGATCCTTAAAGATTCTATGATCCCTTAGGAGTTCTGCATCTTAGCTGTGCAAGGATGTGTATCCCAAAGAGTAGCTGGTCTCGTTAGGCTGCGGGATCTGCTCCGCATCTGTTTCACTGCTGTACAGGACACTTCAGAGCAGCCAGGCACGAATCTGACTTTACATTTTGGGAAGTAAATAGAGGTGGAAGTTTTCACCAAGGAAAATGGTCCGTCATGGAAATTCAGGGGAAAAGCACGTCATAAGCACATATGAGAGAGATAAAATCTAACATCGGTTTTTAACACCTTTAATTTTCTGAGGGATATTTACGTGTTACCAGAGAAAATCTGCTTATGCTCAGATCAGGAAAATATACCCTTTGTGCAGGATGTACTAAAAGAGTTTTTGTAACACTGTTAGTTTTGGATAGTTCATGTTTCTACCCATCATGCAGCCAAAACAAATAGGGGAAATGAGTTTTGCACAATAAGTACTATTGTTAAACTCCTAATGAAACGAACTCCATCTTGTGGTGACATTTTTGCAACAGACTGGCTTGCTTTTGGGGGGATTTTCTTTAACCTGTTTTGCATTTGGATTTTCAGAATCTGACACAGAATCCAAGAAATATGATATCCACTTGAGCATTGGCAAGCCAGTAGTAAGTATTATCCTTAAAACACCTTTATTGTCTATGTATATACCCTCTGTGAAATTACATGCATCTTTCTCATTGTTTTTTTTCAAATGGTTCACTTTTTTTATGGAGAAAATGTATTTTATTTGTTAGAGGCTATAGCTGGGAAAGGGTAGCTATGAGGTAGAAACCCACTGCATCTCAGCTCTCTGAAATGGTCTATCTGACTCAGTAACCCAATATTTGAGACAAGAATGTTTCAATAGTTGAAGTTGTCTAATGTATGGAAGGGCTTTAATACCCTGCAAACAAAGGGCCTGGTAAACTGATAGATATCTGAGCATGCTGAGTCTTAAAACCAACATTATTTAGAGGATTTAAGAATGCTGATACAGAAATTACAAAAATAGTTCCTCATTTTCAGGTGAAGTTTAGAAATTGGAGCAAATACTTGGTTATTAACTGGGTGTTTAGAAAGCTGGTGTCTTGTGGTAACATTTGCTTATGTATCTAAAGCCTAAAGTTGCACTGATTTTTTTTCTTTCTTTTTTTTTTAATCTTGAACATGCTTACTAAAACTCCTCCTTTGCATCACCTATGCAGTAAGCAGGGGGGACATTCTTTTCTTCCAGCCTTCCAGCGGTTTTTGTTGTGGGTGTTTGTCCATTGCTGCCTCTGCCATCTGTACTTAATGCCAACAAAAGGCTGTGTTGGCTTTATGTCTTAGAAAAATCTGCAGTATGGGAAGTAAATGGGGAAAAAGATTAGGTCTGGGCCTCTTAGTATCTTTTAAATCAGTGGTTAAATTTTAAAATTGAGTGAGAGAGTTGGGATAGAAACCTAGGCCATCTGATTGTGCCTAAATGTTGATCTTGTGCCAGTGTTGAAGACTGCAAATGTGAAAATTTGCTCTCATGGTGTCCTATAAACAGTGCAGGTGAAATAGAAATTTCTCTTCATACCCTGAGGCAATGTCATGCATCTTTACTAAGTTTACTTACCTATGCTGGAAGGCAAATCCATTAATATGATATTTCAGATATGAGAACAGAACAATAATTATATTCAAATAATGATTCAGTATTTCCACTGTGAAGATAAAGAAATCCTCCAGTGAGGAACTTCATGGGCAAACTAGGAACACCATGTTATTGACTAATATACCTTTTATTACAGAAAGCAAACTTACTTGCATTATTTATGCTTTTAATAGGTTTCTGATATACAAGCAAGATCAGCCGTTCTGTCCTGGAATCTCCCAGTTAGTTCACAGAATGGAGAGAGCCATAGTCATAGTCCAGCAGCATTTACATTTGAAGTAGCAATATCCAACAGTGGTAAAAATGGAAAATTTAAATCTGTCTATGTGTAAGTTTAGTTTCTTCATTTAAGCACAATACTGATGTTTAAAACATTAACCAACCAGCAATCTCTTTATCAGGAGCTGTTTTTTGACTTGCAGATCTACCTACTTCACATGAAATAAATTTTAAGTAATATCAGTAAGAGTTACATGGACAATGGAAAACATTGAAAATTAAATGTACGCTACACGGCTTTGCTTTTCAAAAAGCTTTGAAGTAAAAGGAAGAACTGTAACTCATTTTTTTTTCCGTTTTGCAGTGGGGAAGAATTAACAATTAAACTTCCTGATCTCAGACCAGCAACTGATTACCATGCCAGGTATGTTTCTAGAAATGGACAACTTAATGATGTTCATATTAATAGCTATATTATTGTGGCTTCCTGAAAAAGATACAACCACAGATACGCTGGGGGAACATTGCATGTAAAATATCCTAGCTATGTACACTACTGTTGCCATCTAAAATTGTAGTTACATTCTAGTTGCATAAAAACACCCATTTCGTTTTCTTCGGCTTTTTCCCTGTCATGTTTCCTTGTTTCTCCAAAGTACAAATGATATCCTCTGTTGGTATTTTTAGAAAGACAAGTTTGAACTCGGTGAATAAAACAATTTAGACTTTAGCATGGATCTGGGGGGTTGACTTCTGAGCTTGAGTGTAGATGGCAAGGATGACAGTGGAAGTGCCTGAAATGCCCGAGGAAGGTAAATGCTGTCACAGAGGAACCAGACATGCGAGCGTCAAGAATGGCCGTGCAGGGCTCTTTTGCTCACCAGAGTAAATAAATACTTTCTCCAGTAATGCTTAGCTGGTCAGGAAAACAGCAAGAAGCTGGTTAAAGAATCCAGGGGAACATTGTGATCCAGCGGTAGAAGAGAGAGCCTCAGTGCTTGGACACAGGAGGAGGCAAGATTTAAGATTTATTGAAGCAAAACCCTATTCTGCAAACTTCAAAACGTGTCTTAGTGTGCCAAACTCTGCACAGCTTCACTTGTGCAGTACAGCGTGTGTTTGGTTCACAGTGTTACCTTTATATAGGCCAACTTTATCTTGCCTACATCTGATTTGAGAAGATGGACAGTATTTCCTTTTGAAAAATTAGTGAAGTCATTGCACATCACACACATCACAACTAAGCACAAATGAACATGGCTGTTTTAGATATTCAGTCACATTTGAACAACTATATATTGATACGTGCTGTGCCTTCCTTGTGCAAGCTGCTCATTTAGTCGGGAGCCAATGATTTGAAAGAGTAATTGGGCACTTAAAGAAAATGGAGCAGTCCAGTCTTCTTTCTGTAACCACTACCTGTAATTAAATGCATTTGTAAAACTGACATTAAATTTTCAGTTGCTAAAGCATTAGCATCATACTCTGATTAACTGTCCTTTGTTCAGAGTTTCAGCAACCAGCAGTTCCATAAAAGAATCTGTTTCGGAGTTGGTGAGTTTCACTACGGAGAGCTGTGAGCCGGAGCCTCCTGCTGCACCCAAGCTGGTTAACAGAACCAAGAACAGCCTGAGCCTGCAGTGGAAGGTAAACAGTCTGCTGTTTTAATGTACAATATGGTGACCTTTAGCAATAATTTAGTATTTCTTTTAGATGTTGACTTTTAAGTTGCTCAGAGAAGATTGATAACGGAAATCATGATTGCTTCTTCTGTCTTTTTGTTACTGCTTATTCAGGTTCCTCCATATGAATTTAGTATAAGAGCTTGTAGCAGGTCTGCCTAACCATAAATTATCCAGTAGAAAAGTTTTTATTTTCTCAAATAGTAGCTCATGAAATGATACAGCATTCATATTTTTTCTTAGGGTTCCTGCATGGTAAAATATACATAGCTTAAAGTTATGGTTCAGAGTTCTCATAGTTATTCTAAGTAATTCTTCCTTAATTCCTTTGGCTGGCTTGAAAAATAATTTTTGAATCTAACTTTTGAATCTATACAGTACAGTTTGTGAATGCTTGGTGGTAACTGTATATTCTTGTATTTTCATATTTTTCTTGTAATTATGAATATATTGGGAAAATGATTTGTAGATGAATGTGACATTAATTAGTAAATTATTTGTATAATCCATACCCTACTGGTATGGTAAATTCCCAATTCATGCTGTATACCAAGTAGTAATATTGGCTATTTGTATGCTTATACTGCTCAAACAGACAATTGGTAAATAGCAAATGCAAGGACACAAGGAAAATTTCAGGAATGTATAATTTCATTTCATGAAATTGTATAAGTTTGTTAATTCTGATAGCTTAGAACGTATAATCAGTATAGCAGCCTAGTGAGCCATAGGAACGAGGAATTAATTTCGTTGCTGTTTTTTTCTCCTTCCTAACTCACTTTACTGAACACACCTTTGCCTGCCATAGTCTCAAATTACCACAGATGTGTTTGTGGAGGAGGGCTGTTCTGTATGCACAGTGCAGATGCCTTTCAAGTGCACATTAACTGTAAATACATGGATTTAAAAGGCAGTTGGAATATGTTAGTCAATTATTAAAATATTTCATTAATATGTGTTAAAATATATGTTAAATGCAACCATTTGATTTTAACTTTTTGTTGTTTTCTTATTTTCAGTCTTCAAATGACAATGGTTCCAAAATAACTAATTTTCTTTTAGAATGGGATGAGGTAAGCCCTTTTCTAATACAAAAATAAAGGCATCTGTAGGCCAATTATATTTAGAAATACTTTTTGTTTAGGTATATTCTCCTTATTTTTATTGCAACTTAGTTTTAAAGGGACTAGCCAAATCAAAACTTCAAATCCGATTGCTAGCACAGCAATGATTCAGCTTAGAGAAATCCTTCAGAGGAATTCTGAGAGGATAGTTGAAACTTCCCGATCTTGTCATTCATAATGTAATTAATTCCCATACTCTGTTTAAATGGATAAGCATTAGACATGAAGGAGTTAAGCTTAACAGGGAGCATACAGTCCCTCTGTACCTTACTCAGGATGTTCTCTTTTCTTTAAAGGGGAAGAATGGACCTTTCAAAGAATGTTTCTATGGACATCTGAAGCAGTATAAACTTACCAAACTGTCTCCTTCTACAAAATACTCACTCAGATTAGCTGCTAAAAATGATATTGGAATGAGGTAATGACCCCAATATATCATGTGATTTATTTTCTCAACAATATACAGTTGCTGCTAACATCTTTTCAACTGTCCTTTTCCAGTGGGTTTAGTGAGACAGTAGCATATTATACAGCAGGAATTGTCCCACCCGCCCCGTCACCCCCCCAGCTCCTTGAAGCAGGAGTGACCTGGCTGGCATTAAAATGGAGCCCACCTAACGGGGTGTCTTCAGATGACTCTCTGACCTACACTCTGGACATGGAAGAAGAAGGTTCTGTAAGTACTGGCTTGCTTTCATGTGTGTCAAAGCCTGATATGCAGTTGCACTAGATGAAAATGTAACCCAGTATGTTGCTTTCAAATGAAATAATACAAAATGCTGCACTAAAATACCAACAGTTGGCAAGCACTGCATGTATTCATAAAATAGAATGAAGATGCTCTTTTATAAATGAGCTGAAAACCCCTGATGTTTCATACTTCTTTTGTTTTCTCAAGGAAAATTAATGGCTGAGTTTGTTCTTATCTTCTCTGCTTTACAGGGGTATGGTTTCCAACCGCAATACAATGGGGATGAACTCTCATGCACTTTAAGAAATCTTAGGAGGAGTACTTCCTATAAGTTTAGGGTTTGTACTGTATTTTATTTCTAATTTAATAACGAGTATTTCTGGAATTCTAGCATTTTCGTGAAGACTGTTTTCCGTGGAAACTGAATTATCCACAGTAATTTCGGAGTTATAGTACTTTAGCGAATTATATTACAAAGCAGAGTGTTTTTCCACAGTAGTTAGTGTTTTGTTTCACATTTTGTTGCCTTTCCTGTCACTTTGCTGATTTATAGAATTCTTCCATGCGAAGTATTGCTTGTTGTTGAATCCAGCATTTGTTGTATATTTTGTTTTTTCCTGAAACAGCTCTTTGCCTACAACAGTGAAGGAAAAAGCGTTGCTAGTGAGGTGGTAGAGCACAGCACCAATCCTGACAAGCCAGGGCCTCCAAGTAAACCCACAGTGAAGGGAAAGATCCATTCGCACAGTGTGAAAGTTGCATGGGGTAAGTTGGCTTTTGTTGGTGTCATCATTGAACGTTTCTCAATTTTGTGTACTGTCAATAAAACAGTCTGTGAAAATAGAGGTAAAATTTTTAGGCTAGGTATTTCTCTCTGCAGGGATCATTATTCTAGAAGAAATTCTTAGCATTACAAAAAAGTTGCATCTTTGCTTTAGGGCTTGTTATGGGAAGCGGTATTAAAAAAACACATTCAGATCTACTGGATATATTAATAGCCTTCTATTTACTATGATGCTTAAATAATTTTCATGTGCTCTTAAAAAATAAAAGTTTGTATCTGTAGTCAGCAGTCTTTTCATCCTCTTTGTCCTGACATCATTGCAATTAGTAGTAGAAAATTAATGATCTGGAAGATGCATTGAGAATATATAAACAAGTTTATAAAATTAAACTTGAAGGTAAATTAAATTTTATATTGCAGCTTCTGTTTCCATTTGAATTGAATTTTTGTATTTGAGTGTTCTCTGAAAATGTTAATTACGAGATAAATCATTATATTCTGTAATTTATTTCAAGATATTGCTTTCTTTCAGAACCACCCAAGGATAATGGAGGATCAGACATTTCTAAGTACTTTTTAGAAATTTCAGAAACTTTAATTGGTAAGCAATCATCTTTACTAATTCAACTTAGGCTAGATATAAATATTAGAATTATTCATTGCTGTAGCAATTACTGTACTGTCTTGCATGGCTATTTGTCTGTTGTACATGCTATTTTTTTTAACATATTTTTTACATATTTGATTCTTTAGTTTTGATTTGGTGATTTATTTTCATAGTAATTTTGAGAGAATTTTCAGTGTGCTTTATTCTTCTTTTTTCCCAAAATCTCCCCCTGTGAAAGTGTCTGTCTTTCCTCAGGAAGTAAATGGGAAGTCATATACAGTGGTCCCCAGAGAGAACATGTATGTGACCATCTCAAGCCTGGTACTTCATACAGAATGAGAGTTTACTGCATCAGTAAAGGTGGTGAAAGCCAGGTGAGAGGAAAAAAGATAACTTGGTCCTGATAGGTATGGTATTTTTTCTGTGTTTTAGTGACATCTGTGTGTGTGCGCGTGTTTTCACTCGTATATTATTGCTAGGTTTCTGATGTTCTGGCTGTTACAACATCAGCTGTTCCTCCTGGACCATGTCATGCTCCATGCCTGGCAGGCAAAGCTAAGCCCAAGGAAATCACTTTACAGTGGGGTAAGCTCTGGAGTTGTTAAGCAACATATTTTTCCAATTTTAAATGTCAGAATTAAAATGAAAAGTCTGTTAGAGTCTTTAAAAAATGTAGTCCAAGTCATTAGTTTCTTAAGAAAGCATAAAACTCGCCTAACCACCTACAGTTTGGTGTTGCAATAACATGGAGAGAGTTAAACACAAATAACTGTCTTCCTATGAGAAGGCTTGTTGCCTCCCTCATTACAGACTTTATTATTAGTAATTTAAAAATGAATCTTCATTTTTTGCTTTTAGCTCCGAAAAGGAGACGAGCAAAAAATAATGGGTGTACGTGTTTTTTAAGGAATTTATCAAAAATATCTGGAAGAATCTGAGGAAGGCCATCTTAATTAATCTACCCATGCCTGAAAATAAAAGAAAATGTGATGAGGTGTTCTTGTTCAAGTAGATTAAAAACCTGCACTCCTACTTTTAAAATTCATATGATTTGTAAATTGAGATGGCAGTTGGAAACTAGTTTAAAGAAAAGAGGTTTCTGAAGCTAATATATATATATTTTTTAAAATCACTTTTTATTTCTTAGGCCCTCCTTCCATAGATGGAGGCTCAGAAGTAACGGAATATATTATAGAAATGGCAAACGCTGAACAAGAGGAACGCAGACAAGTGTATCAGGGTCCAGCACTGGAATATGCAGTAACCAACTTACTTCCTGGGAGAACATACTCCTTCTGGATACGAGCAGCAAATAAAGTTGGGGTAACCACTCTACTGATGAAATTTTGATATGCAAAGGACAGTAATGGTGCTTTTGTGTAGGAGCCTCATATTTTACAATTGGGTTTTGGTGTAGTTTTTGTTGAAGGAGCAACAATTCTTGCAATAGAAAAAGACAATGTAAAGAAGTTTCAGTAAAATAGGGCTGAAGGAAGGGCTGGATTCCCTAATTAAGGGAATGCTTGTTGCTGTGTTGTACTTCTGTTGTATAGTGGGGTTATTGTTGATACCTAAGCTAACTAGGTACAGAGTTAGATCTAACAAATCTGTACTATTAGGCATTTCTTTGACTTCATTGTAAACCCCATCTTTCTTACTGAGAGAGAACCACTCAATATTTCTTCATTAAGAAAAAGGCTTTGTGTTTTACGATTAGTGTAGATTTTGCACACCAGTAACGTGGGGAATAGTGTTGAGCGTGTTCAAATAATTCCAGGGTTGAACAAGGCTTGGATAAGCATTGGTTATCTGAAAGTCTTTCTGAAACAGTAGCCAGTTGCTTCTGGAAGCCAGATCTTGCCTACGAGGAAAGCAGTTGTGAAACCATAGGGGTGTGCATTAGCGGGAGGATTGCAGTTACTGTGTGTGCCCAGAGCCAGTTTGTAGAGTAGGAATTTTATATGGGGCTGTGAAACTACCCAAGTCGGGACTGAGTTCTTCTTAATCATCTAATCATCAAAACCACTTCTTTATTCAGCACATACACTTGCATTTTTGCTCCACTGTTGTTGCTGTGTACATATGATTTTATTTTCTTACAGTTTGGTCCTCACTCTGACAAAGCAGAGATCTCTACTGCTCCAGGTCCCCCTGATCAATGTTGCAAACCCCTGATAACTTGTAAGAGTGCAACTTGTGTTCTAGTTTCATGGGAGGTAGGTTTTAATTCTCAGTAATGCGCAAATTAATATTTGACCTTTTAGAAACACACATGCACGGAAATGGAAGAAATGACAAGTGTGGGGGTGTAATATTTCAAATGCATCAATTTACAGCAGCATAAACGGAGTAAACATAGTGACATTTAAGTCTTCCTCGTGGCATGTTAACTGGTATTATATTGCTAATGTATTTAATTCATGCAAGTGGTAAGAGATTTATAGTCTGAACAGTGTTGTTACTATAGTCACGTATTTACATGGAAATCATTTAACAAACTGAGCTTAAAATTAGGCCCTTGGCTGTTGTTGGAGGTCTTTGTTTAGATTTACAGCATGGTGTTAAGAGATCTCCGTGCAGTATGCTGTGGCAATATTAGCCTCAAATGTATGGATGCATTATGCCTGCACTGTTTAATTCTTGTTAAGAGGCTGAGTATCAGATGTTGGGAAATAAGATAGTTCTCTCAAGAGACCTCAAGCTTTGAACTCCAGTGCTTCTATTCTAATGTTGTTGTTCAGTGGAACGAGATATCCCTTGCAAGGTGAGCATGTGCATATAGGTAATAGCTGAATGAAAATCTATCATTTAAACCCACAGAGTCCTGCATGCAATGGTGCAGAAGTCAGTGAGTACAGACTGGAGTGGGGACAGGTGGAAGGATCCATGCATATCATTTACACTGGTCCTTGCCTGAGCTATGAAGTAAAAGGTCTCACACCTGCAACAACATATTATTGCAGAGTACAGGTATGAAAAACCTTTTATTATGTGTTGCTTTGAGAAGAGAAAAAAAAAAAAAAAAAAAAAAAAACAGTCTGGAGAAATGTTTAAGCTGGAGATGGATAAAACAATGTACTGTTGTACCTACCAATGCAGCAAAGAGAGTAATTAGTAGAAGGAACACTCCTTTCTCTTCCAAGCCTTCCTAATGATATTTTTCAAGAAGTTTAGGCTTACTGTAGAATTAACTGCCATACGTTTTGCCTCATAATACCAGTTTTGTGACAGGAGTAATCAGGCATGTGCAGTGTGTTCCCACGGCGCATTCATATTACACAGTAAGCTGTGCTTTTGTTCAACAGCTGTTGCTTGCTGCTCTCCCAGGCAACAGCGTGCTGCAGAGCACACTGTCCTTCAGCTATCGTGCAAGCAGTGCTGCTTGGTTATAATGTTCTTCATAACAGTAAAATCCTGTATTCAATTTTGGATTGACATGTTTACATTTTATTTAGAAAATTTTCCATATTCTTCCAAGTTGCTTTTAATGATGTGTGAAATGAAAGCATGGTAGCTGTGACTGGTTAGAAAAATGTGGATTTAATAAATAATGTGGGGTCTGTCTTTCAGGCTGTGAATATTGCTGGCGTTGGGTTGTTTGGCGAGATCGGTGTGGTGGCAACACCTGCATCAGTGCCTGCAGCAGTAGCAGTACTGGATTTACTTGAAGAAGATCAAATGGAAATTTCTCTTCCTTTATCAACGTGCCTTGCAATTCAATGGGAAGAACCGTGTTGTCACGGATCAGAGATCACTGGATATAATATAGAATATGGGGAAAAACAGCTTGTAACTATTGGTAGAAATACAAGCCATGTTCTTGAGAATCTCCTGCCTGACACTCTATACAGGTGATAATTTATTGTTTTATTCTGCAACTGCCTCTGTAGAAGTTTCAGTCCATAGATTTAAGGGCAGCATTGCTAAGTTCTATAGCAGTTTAGCTCAGGCTGCTGCATATTAAGCAAAACAGGTCCTGTGAATGGGATTTGAGGGAAAATCTGAATGAAAAGTAGACAGAAATTGTTAGCTTCTAAATAATACCATACTTTGTGCTGCTGGAGGGAGCAAGAGGTTTGCACTGATACCTCATAGGCAAAACACAAATGCCTGGTTAGAACTTATTTCTTAAGTTGATAAAAAGAAACCAGAACAATAGTGAGAAACACTGAAATTCTGTTATGTTGAAAAACAGTGTAATCATTTTCACTTGTTTTGAAATAGATTTTATTATTATTATTGTTTAAGTTAATTTCTAACTACTTTTTAATCATTTTGTAGCCACATTCACTACAAATTTATTATTCATTACCTACTATTTCTTCAGGATTTCAGTAAATTACTCACACAGCTGCTCTTCTCACATTTCTAGAGTTAGAATACAGGCCATAAACAGCTTTGGAGTTGGTCCTTTCAGTCATTCCATTAAAGCCAAAACAAAACCACTACCTCCTGACCCTCCTCATCTTGAATGTGTGGTCTTCAGCTACCAGAGCCTTAAACTTAAATGGGGTGAAGGTCCTAGCAGAGCTTTAATCACCAACCCTACGCAATTCAATTTGCAGATGGAGGACAGGTTTGGCAGGTAAGAAAATTAGAATATTAAGGCGGTCATTCCTGCTTAACAACTTGAAGTTCAGTTTTTATCACATCTTAAGTTTTCTTACCTCCCTCTGTTTTCACCAGTAAGAAATTGAAAAGCTCATTTGGACATTATAAGTTTGCTTAAACACAGTTTTTATGTTGCATGTTTCATCCAGAAATGTTGTTAATATCTGTTGTACTGGTATTTTTTATTAAGTAGTAGATATTACTTACTAGTTAAATAATAATACATTTGTATTTGTGTTGTCAATATCTGTATTTTCTGTAACTTCTAAAATGAAGTCTAGGCTTTGTGGATGCTGTTGTTTATTGCTTCCCTGGGTTGAATGGAGGCGTTACGAATTTAAATTCAACGACTTCCACCAGCATGAATTTTGTGTTTTCCTGGTTGAATGTGCATCATGAACCATTGATGACAACAGCAGAGTTTGAATTGCTTAACATTTCTTAGTGTATGTATGCATTAAGCTGGGGTAGCTGTAGGATTTTTGTAGTTTCAATACAAAAATGTTCACCAAGCTCACTTGCAATGTTAACATAGAAATTTGTAATTTTAAGTAATTCTAAGTTGTGTTTTTTTTTTTTCCTCCTTCCAGATTTGTTACTGTTTATAGTGGCCCTTGTCATACATACAAGGTACAGCGACTCAGTGAATCCACTACATACTATTTTAAAATCCAAGCATATAATGATGCTGGAGAAGGAGAGTTTTCTGAAGTTTACGCTTTTACTACAACTAAATCTCCACCAGCATCTCTTAAAGGTGAGTGTATAGTGCACTAGACACCTCAGCAAGCTGTTTATGTAGTACATTAAATGCTCAAAACTGACTCATTTCCTAGTCCAGCCTTTTCCATGGCCCCTATGGGCCACAGAACAGAAACTAGCTGTGTTTCAGCATTATTTTGGTATAAGAGGGGTTTTAGTGGCTGAAGAGCAGTGCTTGGCCATCTCCCACACTATATCCCTTCTAGCTCTGACAGGGCAGATATTTGCGACCCATTTTCCGTCTGGCATCTTGGGATAGATGTCATATGTACAGTGTATAGGCACAACACAAATATATTCTCTGATCTTCGCTTCATAATGTGAATGCTAAAGCTCCCCTCTAAAGAAGGCTCCACAGTACAAGAGGGATGTGGAGCTGCTGGAGAGAGTCCAGCGCAGGGCTACAAGGATGATCAGGGGCCTGGAACATCTGCCCTATGAGGAGAGGCTGAGGGAGCTGGGCCTGTTCAGCCTGGAGAAGAGAAGGCTGAGAGGGGATCTAATCAGTGTATATAAATACCTCAAGGGAGGGAGTGCAGAGGACGGTCATGGTATCTTTTCAGTGGTGGCCACTGATAGGACTAGAGGAAATGGCCGGAAACTGAAACATCAAAAATTCCATAGGAACTTAAGGAAAAATTTCTTAACAGTGAGGGTGACAGAGCACTGGAACAGGCTGCCCAGAGAGGTTGTGGAGTCTCCTTCTCTGGAGATCTTCAAAACCCGCTTGGATGCAGTCCTGTGCCACGTGCTTTAGGTGTCCCTGCGTATGCAGGGGGGTTGGACTAGATGATCTCTAGAGGTCCCTTCCAACCCTAAGCATTCTATGATTCTATGATTCTATGATTATGAAGACAAGAATGACAATTTGCAAGAAAGTCAGTTGAGTGAACCTTGTTTATAGCATTTAAATTGAACCCTGGAGATAGGGTGACATAAATGTCGTTCTCCTGAGTGATTTGGAAGAGCTTACTCCTCAGGTCAGGCATTAGACTTCAGAAGCTCATCTTGTCAGCTGAAAAGGAAGATAAATGTAGCCTACAATAATCATTTGGTTAGTTCACGTAATGAAATACAGCAAAGAAAAAGAAAATAAGTACAAAACAAAAATCTTAATAATTTAGAATCATCTGCATGTCTGTTGTTGCCTCTAAGAACGACTGTTAGTTCTATATTGCTACCACACATGTTGGAAAACACTTCCTGAAATTTTAGATTTAAGTTCTCCAGTCACTTGCGTAGAAGTGATATAATTTAAATGAAAAATGTACAAAACAAAAGTCTGTTTTAAGCCAGAGTGAAGGTAAAAAAAAAAAAAAAAAAAAAAATCTTGTCAGTGAAACTGGTGAAAATAAGAAGGTTTTGGAACATCTCTTTGGAGATGATCAAAACCCAGCTGGGCATGGTCCTGGGAAACCTGCTGTAGCTGACTGTGCTTGAGAAGGGGTAGTGGAACCAGGTGATCTTCAGACATCGTTTCCAGCCCCAAATACTCTGTGAATAAAGTAAAGTAAAATAAAGTCATGTTGGAGTTGCCTGCCCTCTATGTTAACAGAATTTATTTTTAGTCAGGAACAAAATTGTTTCTATTTATGAGGTGCCAAATGAACTCTTCGAGTAAAATTTTATTGCCCAGTTAACTGTGAATATGAGTCACTGTAATAATTAACAGTTTTGGCCCTTTCTTTTTCCATCTAATTGAAAAAGGCAAGAACATTTGTTAGGACCGTTGTTCTCTTCCCTTAATACCAACAAATCACTTTCTTCCAGCACCCAAAGCAAATCAGGTGGAAGAGAACACTTATGAAATCACCTGGGAACCTTTACAGCCGATGAAAGGAGATTCCATTGTTTACATCCTTCAGCTTGCTACCGGGAGAGAGTTTGATCAGGTACTTTTTATCAATGTATTTTTATTTTGAAATACAATTTGCTTTGAAAAAAAAAATTGTAATAATTATTGTATTGATTTTTTTTTTCCAAATCCAATTGTTTTCAATAGAAAGTTATTCCAAAGCACATTACGAAGTGTCTATCTTTGTTCAGCTTGCTTCAAATCTGTTCAAAGCAGCACTTTCAAATCTCTTCATGCACATCATACGTTTTAATCACATCCCAGGAAAGTAATGGAACCACAGATTGTAGTTCTGGCATCTAGGGCTGGGCAGATAAGGGGTGGTGAGTCTTTCCTGAGGGTTTGTCTTGAGATGAATTCGGTTGTACCCAACTGCAAGTGCTTCAGCCTTTGAGGTTTCCCAGTCACACAGTGAGTTTTGCCTTCCAGTTTTGCCTTGCCAGAGTTCTGCAGGTTGGCATCATTCTTTCATCTGTGCTGAGAGGCTTTGCAGTCTGATGCTGTCCTCAGCTCTGCGGCACAGAGCTGCTGCTACTCACCTGCTCTGGGCAGTAGCTCACAAATAGCAGTGGACATTAATCCCTTCAGCGTGTTTGACGTTAATGGGTACTGAAAGGTGATTTTTGAATTCCAGAAGATCACTTGAATTCGATGCAGTGCATGTCAAGAATCCTACATGTCTTGTTTGCCTAGAGTTTGGATCACCTTAGGCGGGTTCAGTTCCTTTCAACTGGAATCAACATGATACCACTTGAGGAGCAAGCCTGACTTCCCTATGGAATGTCTCTGCCTGCCAGTGGCTGCTGCAGGTCCTAGACTAGATGAACCTTTTCTATCCTAGCATTATTGTTGTAATAGTTTTCTTTCTATTTCTTGTACTCTTCCTCTCAGTTAAAAGCACTTAATAATAAATTGATCCATAAAGTGACAGTAAATGTTTCAGTTCTGTAGTGAGCTTCAGCTTGTACTGCAAAAGCAAATGACTGCAAAGGCAAGCCTGAGTCTTTGGGAGAGGGGCTTATATGGAAACGGGCTGACCCTCTCTTAGCCTGTTCTCCCAGCCTCTCCCCTGGCTTTCTCATTCTTAAATCTTAGAGTCTGTGGTGTCATTGTCCTCGTGAGTCACAGACAGCTCTTGCCCTATGTTTGTCAGCACTCTAGGATAGTATTTGTCTTTCTGAGCTCCAAAATTCCAGTCTGGGGTCTGTTGCAGTTCAGTGGAACATAACGGGACACTTTTCATTCTTTCATTCTTGAGAACAAAAGCTGAGGATTTATTTCAAGGTCCAAACAGTTGGCTGGCAGAGAATGACTTCCAGCATGGCCTGTGTCCCCCAGCAGATGCTACACGGGAATCCCACTTGCTGTTTGTCAGATGAATCGCATTGGAAGTGGTTCTCATCCTTGTTGTCTCTAGGTGTACAAGGGGCCGGAGACGTCCTTCCGTCTCACAAGCTTGCAGACAAACTGTGAATATCGGATCCGAGTCTGCGCTGGCCGCCAGTCCCAAGACTCTACCGGATCACAAGAACTGTATGGACCTTACAGTCCCAGTACAGTATTCTCATCTCAGAAACAAGAGCTGGTTCCACAATGTGCTGACATGACAACAGAATTGGCAGAGACGAAGAAGACGCTGCGTGAGGAGCGCTTCATCGCCATCGTTCTCCTCTGCGGCTTTGCAGTGGTCGCTATTTTATTTGCTGTTGTTATTCAGTACTTTGTGATCAAGTAGACGAGAGCCTATTCAGTACTCAGCTTTTTGTACAGAAGCTATTTCGGGTATTTATGGTTAGTTCTAATTAAAATCTTAGCTGGAAATGTATACCTATGTGCATTTCCACTCTTGCTGCTGGCTAACAGCGAGGCTGGGTTGGCAGATCCTTTCCAAATACTGAACACAGATTTCTTGTAGAAAGGGTAATCCTGGGTCCTCTGTAATCAGGGTTAGCTGTTAGTAAAACAGCAAAAAACTGCCTTATCCTGCACACGAGTGTGTGTGCACACTCCTCCCCTCTCTGCATTCAAAGAGGGGCCCTTTGGCCAGTCGGGGAGAGAGGCATTACTAGAACGAGTCCTTTCAAAGTCCAACTAGAGCAGTGGTAGATCAGCAACGTCTAATCAGGTATCGTAGTTTGGTATACACAAAATACAGCAGCACAAATGCTTAAGCTTAGAGCAGTACTGTATTGCAAACATTACTAGAGCATACCACATTTAATATACTGTAGAAGGAAAGCAGAATATTGACTTTGACTTAGTGATATTACTACTTTTCAGTTATTTTAATATTTGGGGTTCAGTAATAATCATTTCAAGTGTTAAAGTAGAGGGTGCCAGCATTTTTAGAATTTTAATTAAAATGCTAGACAAAATGTTAGCAGGATGGTAATGTACATACAGTGATTGCATTCGTATGTAACATTGCAAAAAAAGGCCCCTTTTGTATTGTACATTTCTGAATGAAATGCTTTCTGCTGTTGGTGAGCAGCTGTTGGCCCAATCCACATTTCACTCTCAGTGCCTGAGAGCAAAGTAATTTCCTGTGCTTCTGATTCAGTCTTTGCAATGTTTTCAGAAAAGCACAGGTATTGTCTTTAAGGAGAAAGAGTGCATTTATGATAAATGTTACACTATTTGGCTCAAACTGAGCAA
This sequence comes from Tinamus guttatus, assembly GCF_059628265.1. Lineage (NCBI taxonomy): Eukaryota > Metazoa > Chordata > Aves > Tinamiformes > Tinamidae > Tinamus > Tinamus guttatus. The sequence goes on from NW_028289621.1 coordinate 3,054,896, forward strand.
ATGTTTTTGTACTATTATTAACCTAAAAAATAAAAAAGTTGAAACTGCTTTTGGATACCCTTCTAACTTAATCTGAATTATCAAATTGTACATGAAAGAAGTCTTTTTAGATGACATGTATACAATGTTTTAAACAAGTTGCTATCCCAGAGGTAGCAGTTTCACATTCCATTGTTTTCTAGATGAGACTGTTTAGTCTGCTATGAACTTTTCTGAAACTGGTCATATTTGTCTAGGGGTTATTTTTGTGGACACTGTGCACTACGTATGACTGTTCGTGTTAAATTTATCTACAAATATATAAACATGAGTCTGACATCTGTCTTTATATCAAATATTTTAAAAGCTGGAACTCACAAATTTAGAACATATTTCAGAATGGGTCTTCCTAATAGCATTGGCATATGCCATAGAAAGTTAGATTTAGCATATTTTGCAAAGACTACAGCTACACTTTATATACATCAGAACAATGCACTTGTACGTGGAATGTTGGATGTGATTAGTGCTACAGGCTAAGTATTTCAAAAAAGTAATCACTTCAAGGGTCTTTCTCCTCTGGCAGTTGATGAATAATGTTGCGTTAGAGTTTGAGGCATTGTGTTGTATTTCAGATGTGGGAACCTAAATTATGACATAGTATCGCTTAATACTCTTAAAGTAGATTTATGGTGCAATCTGAAATTAATCTTTTCAAAATGTACTCTTCATTTTGTACTCTATTTATTTTGATTAAAAGTCCTGGAAAATGTATGTTTGAATGTATTGTTCTACTTGTAGCAGAACTTTAAGTTAATCATTTATTATATCATAGAAATTTCTCCCTCCAGTGTTGGAAAGAGTTTTATACAGATATTAGTGTCTTTAGTTTGCAGAAGACTTTACAATCTGTCTTTATTTCTCTTCATAGTCTACTTTTAGCAAATAAGACTGTCTTCAGCAAATCTCTGTTGTCAAAGGGTTATTTCTTTAACTCTTAGAATGAAGTTGGTAGGGGTTTATTTGGCAATAATATTTCTGATAATTTTGAAAGATAAATTAGGATTGCAGAGTAAATACTAACAAGTCAGGACTCCTAAAACGTAAAATAAAATTCTTCTGTAATTGCCACAATGTTCATGTTTCCAGTAAATATACTGGAAAGCCTATCATAATATAGATTTTTACATCAGCTATTATCCATTCCAGAATGATATACCCTAGTGGCATTAATGTATTAGGTATCTTTTCAATTTTTCTTGTATTGTAATTTTGAGGTATCTCAAACTTATGTTAAAGCTGCCATGCATTGTATTACTAAATTGTAACTATCAAATAGATAATATATTTAATACAGCCAATAAATAATACAAATGTATTCAAATTTAATTATGGGGTTGCTGTGTATTTTTTATGTGTGTGTGTGTGTGTGGTTTTTTTTTTAAGCTTTATTCAAGAGCAGTTTTATCATTTGTGTATAGTAGAATTTAAGTTGAATAAACACACAGGATGGAACAGGGGCAGCCTGTTAATGCCCTGGACTCTTCTTGCGGAAACTTGATTTCTAGTGGAAGAGGAGAGGATGCTCCGTGTCTGTCAGTCACTTCCCCTGGAACCACACTTGCAAGGCAGAAAAGGAAAATACAAAGTGACTTTTTCCTTCTAGCCATTGCCTTCTGTCCCCACCATGAAGAGTGTTAAGGCTTTTGTTTCAAAGACTTGTGTTCTGGTTTGTATCCTGCCGTCAGCCCCATCCGCAGCGGGTGCTGCCACGTTCCTGCCTTCTGCGAGCCCTGGGGCCAAACATTAGACCTCGCCTCCTGAAAGGAGGAAAAGCAGGATCAGGAGGGCTCCAGAGGGCTGTACACAAAGGGGGTCGGGGACTCTGAAGGGCTGTACAAGGAGGGCAGGACAGATCCGGGCCTGTACCCGACCCAGCACCTGCCGTTCCCGCTCCCAGTGGGATGTCTGTGCCCGGCACTGCCGCTCAGCAAAATCGAGTGACTTTGGCCACCAGCCCTACGGCCCTCCCGCCGCCACACCCGCAGAGCGAGGCTTACTGCATCACAGAAATGTATTATTTAAGTATTTTTTAATAAAAAAGGCCATTTCTAGGGCGGGGAGGGGGCCTTTCGCCTCGGCCAGGCCTCGGCCTAGCCCCGTCACCATAGCGACGCCCCCCCCCCGCACGCCGGTCACGTGACCCGCCGAGCCCCGTCGCCATGACACCGCCCGCCCTTCCCGCTCACGGGGCCGGAAGCTGCGTCGGCGGCAGAGCGGAAGCGATGGAGGCGGCGAAGATGGCGTCGCCCAAGAGCGCGCCCAAAGACGCGCAGGTAGCGGCGGGGCGGGGGGGCCGGGGCGGCCGGCGGGGCCGCGCGGTGCCGAGCGCTGCTCCCGCCCGCAGGTCATGGCGCAGATCCTCAAGGACATGGGCGTCACGGAGTACGAGCCGCGCGTCATCAACCAGATGCTGGAGTTCGCCTACAGTGAGCGGCGGCCGCGGGGCCGGGGGCTTCACAGGCCCGGGGAGGGCGGGAGGCGACAGGGCGGGGGGGGGGCGGTGGGGTCGGGCGGGGCCGGGGAGGGGACAGGCCCGGCGGGGGCGGCGGGGAGGGACACGGGGCCCTGGCGCCGCCGCGAGGGGGACTTGGCCCGGGATGCCCCGGAACGCGGGGGGAGCAGGTCCCGGGCGGCCTCTGGCACCGACCGTCCTTGAGAGCCGGGTCGTGGAAATTTCTGGGGGTTTTAGTCGTAAATGGGGAGTATCGGGGTTTTTTTTCATTTATTTTTTTCTTTTATTCCACTCTTAACGAGCACCTCTTTTCCAAAGGGTACGTGACCACCATCCTGGAAGACGCGAAGATTTACTCCAGCCATGCCAAGAAGTCCAGCGTGGACGCCGACGACGTGAGGTTGGCCATCCAGTGCCGCACGGACCAGTCCTTCACCTCCCCGCCGCCCAGAGACGTGAGGAAGGCGCGCGGGGGCCGCGGGAGCCCGGCACGAGGGCTGGGCGCTAACCCTGTCCCCTCAGTTCCTGCTAGACATCGCGAGGCAGAAGAACCAGACGCCTTTGCCGCTGATCAAGCCGTATTCCGGGCCCCGGCTGCCCCCCGACAGGTACTGCCTGACAGCCCCCAACTACCGGCTCAAGTCGCTGCAGAAGAAGGTGAGGGCTCCGCTCGGGCGCTGGGATCGGCGCTGCTGGACCACGGTCCTCGTGGCCTTAAAGGGGGTGACTACAATACTCAGCTCTCCCACCAGGAGCTGGGCTGAGACAAAGTCAGAGGGTTTTGTCTCTTGGGATTTACAAATGTTCTTGCTGTTACTGATTTTGAATGTCACGTGTATAAGAAAATGGATCTGTGACTCTTTTTATTCTTGCAGCAAAATTCCTCAAGTTTAATTCCTCATCTTATAAAAGGCAGGACTAACGCTTAGGTTTTTTAGAGTATTTTCTGTCTCTTATACCTTATGTATTTTTCCTCTTTTGTTTTAGAGGGAAAAGATTCACTTTGCTTGCTGAAAAATACTCACATCTCTCCCTCTGTAGTACTCTATTTCCCCCATCTTAAAGGAGTGTTTCCACAGTGAGCCTAAGGCTATATTCCAAATATTGATGTGGGTTATTTCATAGTGATAAATATAAAATAGAAGAACAAATACTGATTAAAAGGCTTTAGTTACTCTTTCTTTTAAAAAAAAGCTGATGCTCGTCCTGGCTGCTCTCTATCGGATCAGGCAGCTGCTGCTCTTGGGCTCCATGTCAGGTCTGGGACCTGCCAGGCTGTAGAAGCAGCTTGAGATGTTTAGAGGTGTCAAAAAAATCATTTTTTGGTTTGGTTTCCAGCGTGCCCATCTCTTGGTGAGCAGGAGTGCCCAACTATATATTGCTGGTGTCCTTATTATGAGGTGGAAGGTCCCGTTTTCCCCTTACCTGGTGCTGGCGAAGGCTGGCGTGTCCCCCGTGGGTCTGGCTTCCACAAGGCACCTCGTGGAGCTCTGACACCGCAGAGAGTCGAGACCTTCTGTGTTGGGATGTGTCGGCCTAACCTGTTACCGCTGCCACGGCGGCTCGGGTGGTTTTGTAGGAAAAAGGCGGCTTTTGTTCATGTGCAGAATTGCCAATCTCTCACATTATGTCTGATGTCTAATTAATATTCTCGCTTGACAGGTCTCTTCCTCTGCAGGCCGAATAACTGTCCCTCGCCTGAGCGTTGGTGCTGTGAGCAGCAGACCTAGCACTCCCACTTTGGGTAAGAAACGGCTCGGTTTTGGTTTCCCGTTGTGATGGAGGGGGGAAAAAAAAAAGAGTATTTTAAAACCCTCTTCAACCATGTAAGCAAGGCTGGGTGGCATCGTGGTGCAGCGTCAGGGCTAACACTTGGGCATAACTGTGCAGTTGCACCTGAAAAGCTGACCGATATCCATGGAGTAGCCACGTGTTCCTGTGGTTTCTGGTTTATTTGGAAACAGTAGATTCTGTGTTGCAAGCAAACCACGGAGCGCACGTTACGTGTGTTCTTACGCCCCTGCGGGGTCTGTGTTCCAGGCACGCCGTCGGCGCAGGCCGTCTCTGTGTCCGCCAAGGTCGGCGCTCCCGTGTCGCTCACCGGGCAGAGGTTCACGGTGCAGATCCCGTCTTCTCAGGCCACCGTCAAAGCAGGTGAAACGCGGGCTCTGAAGCACCAGCCCCTCAGAGCAGGGCCACGCTCTCCCGCTCATTTCAGCAGAACAGGAATTAGTTTACAGTAATAATGTGCCAAAACTATTTAACCTCCTCAGTTTTTAAATATTGCTGGTCTTTCTTTGCAGTGTTGGCTAATTGTGCTGCTTCTGTCTTTGGTCATTCCAGTCACTTCTAGTTTTATTCATATTTCTAGCATGGTGGTGGTGACCAAAATTGCTCTATTATTTCCCTTACAGTTTAGCTACCATCTCAGTGCCTGTTTGCCTGCCCTGCTGCCTTCCTCCTGTCTTCCCTGCAGATCTTTTAGGTGTAGTAACACTCCCAAATGCCCTGTTGTACTCACAGCTACGCAGCTGTGTGCTGTGTTTGTTAGTAACATTGTCTCATCATAGGGTTTAAATCTGTTCATGTAAGCAACAAACTGAGGCAGCTTTTGTCTTCATATGCTGTGAAAGCAGTATTGTGCCTAGAATTGTTAATATACGTGACATTAAAGTGATGCAAAGCTTCATAAACAATGATAATGCTCATAAAATTGACTCCAGAGAAGGTTTAGCGCCTGGTGTGCTAAGAGTAATAGAACTTAAGAGAAATGAGGGCTCGCGGAAGAGAAAAGGAATTTTGGCACAAAACTGGTTTCTGATGGTGGCTCTTTAACGTGTCTGAAAGGAGACCTGCCCTGTTAGAGCTTGGGAATTGGGGGCAGATGAGCTGGTGTTTTCCCTCGTGTGTTTAATGGCGTCTTTTTTCTTTACAGCCACACCAACAACTCCGACAGTTCAGAATGTTCTAATTAATCCTTCCTTAATTGGGCCAAAGAACATTCTTATTACTACAAATATGGTGTCGTCGCAGAACACAGCTGGGGACTCGAACCCCTTGAAGAGGAAGCACGAAGACGACGACGACTACGATACCCTGTGAGGAGGCCACCTCGGCCCCTGCCCTCCCTCCGAGTTGCGATTCATCTTGAGGCCCGGGGTGTTTGCCAAATGCTCTTTGCAAACTGTAAATAGTCTGTTAATGGTGGTTGTGAAGGGAGATGAAGATCATGGCCCTGTTGAACGGCCAAACAACAACTCTGCTTTTCCTGTAGTGTCCTTTAGGCCTCGATAGAAATGGTAAAAAGCTGCTCACCAGGAGCACGGCCCTCCCGTCTCCCCTGGGCTCAGGCTCTGCCTGTGAGGCCGGGGGAGCCGGGTGCTTTTGCCCTATTGCACCGTGCCAAGGAAAAGTACTTTTGGGCAGCACTGAGTAACGTAGAGTCTGATACAGGTGCTAAATTTCAAATGGAGTAAAGACAAAGAAGACACTCTGCAGTGAGGAAGGAAAGACGCAGGAAATATTGGCTTTTTTTTCCTAAATGTGTTTATTGCTTCTAGACTGTGTTATTTCTGTACCACGTTCTCCATGTGCAGCTTGAATATGTGTGACGATTTCCTCTGTATTTCCACTGTAACAAAGGAGAAGGAGGGGTTTTCTACAGCACGCTTCCTTCCTTCAACCTGTTAGTCATAAATCAGTGAGTGCTGGTGGCCTTAGGCCCCCCCCTGTCCCTGTGGGTGGCAGTAGGGCTGGGGCCCAGCTCTGGCTCCCTTTGGTTCCATCTGCCTGCCCTGGGCAGCAGCGTGTAGTTCTAGTGCATTTAATAAAAATGTTCTGTTCTTAACAGCAGCGTGTGCAGGAAGCACCAGCTAAGGGCAGAGGGAAGGTAGTGGTGGTCAGGAGCAGTTTGCTTTTGGTCTGTATTAGGAGCTCAACTGTTTGATACTGAAACGCAGAAGAACCATTTAAACATGTTTTATATATTAAAAAACAAACAAAACCATTGGCGGTGCTTTTAAAATACCTGCTCCTTGGAGGTGCTTTTGTTAAATAATTGCTCTTTGTAAGGCCTGGGCCCTGCTTGTCACAGGTGCAGAGTCCCAGAGGAGGCTGCTGGAGCAGCCACGCTCTGAATTCAGGCTCAGCTGCAAGCCTGGGAGCTTCTCCTGCCTCCCAGGCTCTCCCAGGAAGGAGGACCAAAACTGGAACTGTGAAAAATACAAAGCTGTTTTTTTAAGTAGTTTATTCAAGCTACAAAAACAAATTAAAATTAGTACAAGGTTCATCTAGGGCTAGCCTGCTTCTAACTTCACTGACCATTTCATCACTGCTAGCTCAGTTAAGACTAAAGACAAGGTCTCGTTAAGATCAAGTACTGCCAGCTCTGAGGTGGGAGCCTGGAACAGTTCCTCATTCTGGACTGGAAAAGACAGGACCCAGAACTCCAGTGCAAATCCAAAGTTCTTTCAAGGTCATGGATTTAATCACAGTGTGGCCACAGCTCAGGCTGAGGAAAACAACAGGAATGATGAATCGATTCCACTCGCTACAAAAACTCCAAAGAGGAAAGAGCTTTTTCAGCATCGTTCTGGTACCAGACATCCACCCCCACCATCCCACACATACAAATATTTATAAAGAATTTACAGCATCTAGGAAGACCTAGGGGTTGATTCCCTCACTGGTGCCAACAGCTGTGAGGCAAAACTGGCGCCAGGGTGATGCTGCAGCCAGAGAGCTCAACGCGGTTTTGAAAGTCACCAGCCTCAGGGACAGTAAAGAAGTGCAGCACAGCCCGGGCACGGGCAGCCTGGCAGCTCTGCCTCAGTTGACTTCCTCCTTGATAGGAGTGCAGCCCGCGAAGAAGCTGGTCATGCTCTTCAGCGTCCTCTTCTTGATCTTTACAAGGGGGAGCTGGTTCTCCTGGCCCTCGTCTTTCAGGAGCAGGGAAGTGGCAGCGTTCGTCTTCTTGATAGATAGATCCTGGTCTGTAATATCTTTCAGGACCTATGAGGAAGCAAGGAGGGAAATGTTGCAGCTGGTCACTGCTCTGACGAGAGGCAAGCAACCTTAGTAAAGCTTGGGGACAGCAAAAATGTACATTCCCTGGCCAATGTGGAAAGAAGTGCTGCATTCCTTTATTCAGGGCAAAACCTGAAGACCAATGCCCAGGCTGAGCTGGAGGAGACAGCACTGGGAATCAGCATCAGAGGATACACATGAAATTAAATGAATCGGTTTAAGCTGAGGCAGAACTTCACCTGCCAAGTCGAAGTAGCCTAAGAACAATAAGTTTAGGCATAGATAAAAATCTGTCCTAGTTCACCAGGTCCATCTGTCTTTTATTGCTGGAAGGTGCAGCAGGAAAGTGGGGGATGTTAGCATTAGTGTGGGTGAGAGCAGCACCTCAGCTCCACTTGCCATGGCACAGCTGCTGCCTAAGACAGAGTTTGTGCTAAACCCCAAGAATTCTGCACCCTCCCGGCTCAACCACAGCTGGCCATAGAACTGCAGTGTGTTCAGAAGGCTCCAGCAGCAGTTTTCATGCGGGTTGTGTCCCTGTTGGCAGCCCCGAGTTGCACCCCCGCTCGTTTCCTCAGCCTTGAGCAGTACCTTGGTAGGTGGAGTGATAAACACGGGCTGGAAGAAGGTCTCTTCGGCAGAGGCTTCAGTGGGCTCCTCTAGCTTGAAGGATCCCTCAGAATCCTTGGACTGGTCCTCACGCAACGTGGCCTCCTGAGGGACAGCACTGTCTTAAAGCACATTTACAATAACCAGCCCCCCCCCTCTCTTCCAGGGGTTACAGAAATACTAGCATTCTCTCTGGTTTTAAAGTATTCTCTCCAATTTCCAAGCCCTTCCTAGGGGTACCTGCCGTCATCTACTAGCTCAGTGAACAATCCAAGAACTGCTGCTGCTCAGCAACACAGCATGGGGGAGGTCTCTGCTTCCCCTGTCCAAGACCCGAGGGCAAGGCCAACCCTTCTAGCAGGACTCAGCAGCAGCAGTTCCTCATGAACCATCCTGATGCTGCAGCTCCCCCTGCCCAACTTATTCCTTCCAACCTTAAAAAAAAAAAAAAAAAAAAAAAAAAAGGCTTTTTTGTAATTTGAGCTCAAGATAACATTTGTACCTGCAAAGCATCAAAAAGGACTTTTTTTTTGTCCTCAGATTTGCACCTGACAACTACCAGTGAGCAAAACCAAGTGATTTGGGACATCACCGAAACTTCTATACTTCAGAGCAGTTTCTATTCTGTCACTGGTTCTGCAGCAGCAAAGCGTGGAGTCAAATAGCACAGATAAGCCACTGAATTACCGTGACATTTACAAAGGTGCCAGGTATTCACCGAGTGAATTCACTCGTTTCCGTAGCCAGGCTGCAGCTGAACGGAGCGGTTCTGCTCCTCGCACACACGTTCCCTGGGGTTTGCCCTGGCTGGCCGAGGGACACCAGCACCCCCGAGCGGAGCCGGGCTCACCTGGAAGGCCGGGTCTCTGTTCCTGCATTTTGCCGAGTCGCAGGTGCAGCCGCCCGTGCAGCCGGCCTTCTGCCTCCTGCAGCCGCAGCGCTTGTCTCCGCATCGGCCTTTGCAGGAGCACTGGTAGGAGAGAGTTTTGTGCAGAAAGAGCTTTGGTGGTTTGTGAGCGCACCCAGGTTTGCGCAGCCCGAGCACCCCAAGCTGAGGTCACCAGGCTGGAGGACGGGAACAGCCGCCGGCCGTCACGAACCTTCCCTGCCTGTCTCTCATCCCAGGGGATGGAGACAAGTCCTCTGGCCGCCTCCTGAGCCACTCTCGATGGAGCAATCCCAAAGAAGCACCTTTGATTTTGTAGCACCCGACTTCAGCTTCCCCAGAGGGTGCCGGTCTCAGCGCCAGGCAGCACAACAGTGTCACCACGCTCAGGGGCCTCCTTCGAGACCAGGTGACCCCACACAGCCATTTCATGGCCCAGCAGAACAAGAAACCTTTCTGCAACTGCAGCGTCTGCGAGCTGCAGTCCCACGCTGACCAGTGACTTGCACTGGGCTCCATGTAGGGACTCAGAAAAGCAAAAACTGTTAATTTTGCTCTCTACTTCTTTCTGCAGCGTGACCAAAGCCAAATTAAAAGCAAACAAAAAACCCACCACGTAACCTCCACACAAGCACAGCTAGCAACATATCCACCCCCCACCTGCCAAAGAAAGCAAAGCAAAGACAGTAACAAGTCACACCAGCTGCAGACAGCTCCACAGATCAGTGGAGACCCCTTGGTCTCCTTCTCCATAAACACACCAGATCCCCAGGGATGCGGGCAAGGGGATCCCTTGGAGGTCGCAACAAGTCCAAAGGGGACAGTTGGGTGACTGCATCTTACCCCCATCACGCTTCTTTTTGCTCCTTTGGCTGCTTTCACCGGGACCCACTCTGCATCCTCCAGCTCCCCTCCAGACTCCCCCGAGTCAGAGAACAGCTCTTCCACGTCCACCTCTGGGGACGGCACGCGGGGCTTGGCTGTCGTTTGCTGGCGAGCCTTTGGCTACACACGGAAATTATTATGGATTGAGGTCCCAGAAAAAAAAGAAAGGACAATTTTGACCATGGTTTCTGACAAATGATACAATTAATCAAAGCAGGGTTTTCAGAGTCCCATCAGCATCCCCCATTCCCCTTGGGCAGCCTAGAGAGATACAGGGTCAGGGAGAAGGCAAATAATCACACTGGCCGTTCAAGCACATACTTGGTTTAAACTGATAAAATTTAAAAAGTTTTAGCAAATTAGTATATTTGTATCACAGTTTTAGCAAAAATAATTTGGGATCATTTATTCCTTCCTTCCAGCACTGGGATTTAGATCTTTTGCAGGGCAGTGACAAAACATTCTATGACAGACGCCTTGCTCTGTGACTCAGAGACTGAAAATACCGCAGAGAAACACCTATAGCTTACTCAAGAGCATGGAGTTAAACATTATTATCATGTCTGATACAGTCAAACATAATTAGGCAGAAGGCACAGATTTTTTCCTTTTTTAAGCAGGGAAAAGGGTGCCAAATAATTCCAGAAATATTTCAAAAATGGAAGCCTAAAGGACTGTCTGAAGCACAGCCCAAGCCTACTCCACTGAGCAGAACAAGATGCCTTGCAAAAAGCCACTTGGCAGGAAGAAACCAAGACGAGTGTTAGCAGCCAACACTGATGCCCAGGGAGAACCCGGGCACCACAGAAGCAGGACAGCGGCTGGGCAGCCCTTACCTTGGGGGGAATGTACTCAAAAGGGGAGTCTGGGGACTGCGCTTGCTGAAGGCATCGGAGCTTCTGGCCACTGGCCACTTGGAGAAGCAGCATTTTCTGTCAAGAAGGACACGAGTTACCTCTGCAGGGTGCACCTACCCCTGCCAAGTTGCTCCAGTACAACGAGGTCTGTACACATTTCTACCTGTTTGAGAGTGTCATTTTCCTGGAGAAGTGCTTGGTTCTTCTCACACATCTCCCTCATTTTCTCCAGCTCTTCCTCCTGTTTGCAAGAGACAAGGAAATTGCAAGACACAAGGCTTACATGGAGTAGTGCAAATAAAAAATCTGCCCAAACAACTATTTGGTTCTTTTCCAACGTTAAAGGGGCTTCTCAGTATTTTCCAACAGGACATCAGCTTTGGTTTCTAGATCAGGAGGATCATTAGTGCCATTACTTGCTTTTATGCATAACATTGTCAATACAACTGTGAAAGGATCCAGTCTTTTAAGCGACCATTTAAAACCTAAAACTCCTAAAAACCTAAGATTTTGAAGCCTTTTCTCCAAATTAGGGGCACCCAGGATCAAAGCATCTGCAACACCCACTAACCATGTCCTTCCCCAGCAGCACTTCTTCCTTCTCCTAGCCCCAAGGAAGGGGCAGTTCGTAACCTGCTTATTTCAGGCCAATGCCCTCCCCTGCCGACAGCGCAAGGAGACTGTGCTCAGCAAAGCATTAGCAACACTGCTGATATCCTAACTAAAGGTGTCCTGAACACAGAGGATCCTGCATGAGCTGATTACAGGGGAGTTTCTTCTATAGAAGGAGATGCACAAGAGACAGAAAACAAAACACACAGCTCCACAGTCTTAGCTGAACCTGCGTAGCGGCTCTCTCAAACTCAACACAATCGTAGTTACAGATAGAAGCATCCTCAGCAACACTTCCCTTTCACACATTCCTCACTATAAAGCTACTATTTTAAATAACTGCATGTGCAACAGACAGCACCAGTGAAGAGGCCCCAAAAAGCAATATCCAGAAACTCTACCTGGAACTTGAGCCGCTCTTGCAATTGTTCCTCTTCCATTTTCTTCTCTTCTGCTTCTTTTTGCTTCAATTGGCTGAGCAGGTACAGAACCTGCAAGCATGATAACAGAGGACAAAGAAATGTGAATTCTTGAAGAGATCTGGCAGACTTGGCAGGAAGGGCCTTGGCAGTTTTCTCAAGAAAGATTGCTTTTGGCCATTCCCAGCGTTATTCTGCTCCAATCCACAAAACACCAACTTGTGCTTAGGTTCTACAACCTCATTTAGAGCAACATGAAAAAGCTACTGAATAAAAGCAATCCACAAGAGCCAGAGATGAATAGAGAAATTTGGAGGCTGTTGCTGCCTGCCCTGCAAGAGGCCAACGAAACTTGAACAGATCAGTTTTGTCATGCCCCTCTTGCCTTTTCCCCAAGCAGATGTGGGAATCAGAGTTCCAGGACATTAGCATAGAAGCTCCCAGATTCTGTAACATGTTTTACCTTTTCCTGGTGCTGTTGCTCCCGCAGCAAAAGCTGATTTTGGAACTCAGCCTCCAACTCTGTTGCGTGGTTTCGCTCTTCAATTAGCATCTTTTGTATGTCTGAACAGCTAGCTTTCTTCTCCTGAAGACTGCTCTCCAGCTTGCTTTCCTGCACTTTTGAGGAGACCAGCTGAAAGAAAACAGCGAGAAGGTTGCTTGGGTCAGTGAGCTCCATATTTTGCCATGTTTTTATGACAGAAATGCTTCAGTCAGAGTAAAACAGTCTGCTTATGAAGGGGATGAGCCATCAGCACCAAAGGTAGCAGACGAGGGGTTCAGAGCTGGCAGACAGTGTGGACCCACAGAGTGGAGATAGCAGAAGTCTTGCACAGTCCTGCAATTCCTATCCTTTCCTGCTGCGCTTGAGATGAGAGGATTACAAGAAACCCACTGAATGCTCTCCCATATTTCTTCCTTCATTCTTTTCCTTTAGACCTTGGACTGCCATGTGATTTTGTCCTTAGGTTGCTCTGCCTTGATTCTGTATTAGCCCAATTTCTTCTCTTTTCTACTTCCAGTCCTGTTCAAGCTTCTCTCATCCCAACAATCACACTAGTGTTCCCTAGGCTGACCTCAGGAAATACTCCCCTTGCTTTTGTACAGACTGTCTACTTGTTCTGGAAGTATTTTAAGCACTTTTCCACTCCTGCTTCTGAAATTTGTCTCTTCCCTTTTACTGTTCCCACGCATAGCTCCTAAAATAGCCAAGCTTTAGCAGACACCCCCCAACCAGTGACTGCTATGCTCCCCTATTCCCTTCTTTTCAAATTTTAACCCCCAAGCTGATCTAGAGGAGAACGTTTTAACCAGAAACTGAAGGAAGTTAACCTAATCCAGAAAGACAGTGCTTCACCTGAAATTATCCCTGCTCTTGACCCATTAGTCATTTCCTTTCATTCAGGGCTCAGAAGACCGAGATTTTAGTAATGAAAACTGGAAAACTCTGAATTTACCTCTCCAAGGAGATACTTCAAAGCACATTTAGCTTCTAGAATTGTTGCAATGTTGTCCCAGCGCTGTTTCGCACGGTCACCGTTGTCTGCATCCAGGAGCTTCTGCTGCAGATCTGCTATCTGAGCGCTCCTTTGGAAAGACACATGCATTTGAGATGAAAGCACAGGACAACCTGAGCTGGTGCCTAAGCTAGAACGGCCTCTATCAGAACATTAGACTAAACGGTTCAAGCCAAGACTTTACTACTTAGCATGGCCACTGGAGCTTACAGGTGTACACCAGGCACTCGCCCTTCTACACCTCCAACTAAAGCAAAAGTACCACAAAAGCACCATGTTCACCCCATCTGAGGATGCTCACAGACAACTAACATCAGAACAAACTTAGTTTTGCCCGAGGAGTATCCTCAACTCGCCATATTTTGGGAAATTTCAGGCCAAGAGAACCACATGGTTTTACTTCATAGTTTTTCATGTTAATGTTATAAACTACTTGCATTTGTCTTCTGTTTCACAAAACAACTACAGAGAAAAAGTAAAGATAAGGTGCAGGCTGCACATCAGCTTTCTAGTAGTGTCTTACCTTAGCTCCATCTCAGTTTCCAGGCTCTCTATCTCCTTTGATATGGAAATGTCCATCTCTGATGCCTGCAAATCTGTTACAGAGTAGGTCCGTCTCTAAAGAATTGCAGGAATAGATAGAATTAAACAATAGTTGAAGAAATGTTGAAATAAACAACGTGTAAGACAAGGCTTTCATTTATAGCCATTCCAAGAGAGGAACAACATTATTATAAAAGTTTCCAAGAGTCTCTTAATAGCTTGAACCCCATTGCTCCTTCACAACAGCATAAAGTCTTCAATATGGGTTGTGACCTGCTGACGTCTGTCAGTCTCCCTGCACTAGCACCCGTGGTCTCTGACGTGCCAGACGACAGCGAGAACCTTAGCCCTTCTTCCAGAAAAGAAACCATCTCCATCTCCCCTCTCTGGGGCCAGGACCAAAGAGACTGAGACTAAGTTACAGCACTTGCTGAACAGCCAGTGGTTGGAACAGGGGACAGGGCTGCTTCTCCCTTACCCGGAGCTTCGGAGGCGGGTTTTGCCCAGCTTCTTTCTTCTCTTTGAGCTGGAGGAGCTCCTGTGCCAAGAGCTTTCTGTCCTCCAGAAGGTCACTAAGGTGCCGTCGAGCTTCCTCAGTGCTAACAAGCACCTCTACTTCATTCGCAAGCCAGTTCTAGATGGAAAACAGTATAGTGGTTCACTACGGTCTTAACTGGCACCCTCTCCGAAATGCCTTCACACCTATATTGACTATTAACACATGATAAGAAGTAACTCCATATTCCTTCCTCTGGATTTCCAGCTGCCAAGCCCTCGTGGTGCCTGACGCGTTCCCAGCGCCACGTTTGCCTATTGCTTGCAGGGCTGCACAGAGCACTGCTACCCACCTTCACTCGTGCAGCAACTCCTTCCATTCCCCGGCTTTGACTCTCCTTGCGCTTGTCCGCGGCCTCCCGCTGCCTCTGCAGCGCGTCCTTCAGGCGCTTGTTAGCAGCTGCTGCCTGCAAAGTGTTCTGCGTGAGAGCTGAGCACTGCTCACCTCGCCTAGGAACCCTGTGACAGCTAAAAACCCTACAAGACATTCACAGTGCAACCCGCTGACAGCCACTGAGGAAAGAGTGCATAGTTACTGGGCAGACTGATAAGTCTAAAACACAACTTTAGAATTAATTCTATAATATACTCTGTAGAGTGCCAACTTTTTTTTCTTTGCTGAAAGTCCAAGTTTATGAGTTTGATTAGAAATCAGAATGGCACAAACTCAGAAGAAAACGTTCCCAAAAATGGTGTCAGGTATACGTCCTCTCTGCAGCCATCCTCAGATAAATTTGAACTGCAATCTAGCAAATCCATCTGAGCTTATTTTCTGTTTGCTAGCTTGGGTATCCATAATAGAAATCAGTCTGATGCTAAAAGGGAAATTTAAGGAGCAGATTTAACTAGAATCCCTCAAAGCTTACCAGAAGCACAGTGTTTTCTATAGAAACATATAGAACTATTTCCAGACCTGTCAACTGCTTTTAAGAAGCTTCTGCATGCTCTGCTACAGCCTCCAGGCTGTTCTGCAGACCTTTCCAGTGCACATGGGCCCCTCACCTCTTCCGTTTTGCGCCGAAGAACATTAGCTTGTTTCTGGAAGTCTCGCTCCATCTTAAGTAGCTCATATTGCCTCTTGCGATCCTGCAGGGAAACACATTAGATAGAAAAGTTGCATGTAATTTTAATAACTAGGCCCAATTTCACATTTCATGGTAATTTCATGTTTCACGGAACAAAATGCCTGCATAGCAGAATGGCAAGTTTTAGTGCTTCTTGCTTGATGATGATTTCATTGAATATTACAAGGTTAAGCCACATGTTGCCTTTATGAATAAATGGCCATTAGGCTTAAAGCAACTACAAAAGTTTCCACTGTTTTGTAAAATAATAATAACAATAATAATAAAAAAGTTTAATAACTTGAAGGCTGTAAGAGATTGGAAGTCACGAGTTTAAGCTGTAGCATCCTAAAGCATTTAGGAGCTAACTTGTTATAGTAAGAATTTTTGTAAGACCAGAAATCAAGAGGTACAGATGTCTGCTAACTGCTGCAAGCATTGAATTTCATTAACAACTCACTGCTTGCTTACAGATCCCATATTCCTTAATATACTAAATATTTCCCAGTCCATGGCTAAAACCTACAGCCTCAAGTACTTAAAAATGTTTAAAAATATTTAATATTTTGCCTTCTGCTTCAGGTCTGAACAGTGATGACAGCATTCATAGCGTTAAGACCTCAGATATAAGCGAGACCATTTATGACAACTTGTGAAGGGTGGCAGCCATATGAATCAATGTTTTGTTAACTTCAAAGCAATCCTCACGTGTTTCTCAGATGTTTGTTAAGCTACACAAAGCCTTGCAGCAAACCCCAATAAACTGTTTCACTCTTCAGGGTGAAACCTGGGGACTTATTGTTTGCTCACCCGTTCTTTCAGCTGGATCACCTCCTTGTCCTTCTGCTGTTTCCACTGCCTAAACTTCTCAGCATCCTCTTTTATTTGGCGCATCAGCTGTACCCGCTGGTTTTTCATTTCCTGAAAAATAAAAACAGCTAGGAAAAATATGCAAAGTGTGCAATGTTTATACTCTGCATAGTTTCAACATATATAAAAATATATATAAATGGTGTTCTCTTAACAAAACAGAAAATATCAGCGTCTTCCACCTGGAAGCTGCTCTGTCTACACTAGAACAAGTCTGAAATTTGTATGCCAGGATACTTACCCTGATCTCCTGGTTCAGTTTTAAGACTGTATGTTCTGTAGATTCCTTCATCTTTAAAAGCTTTGATTGCTCATTCAGCTTCTTCTTCAGTTCGTTAATTTGCCCTTCCAACTCCTGAAGCCTTTTCCGACGCCGTTCACTCAGTCTGTAAAGACATTACATTTTAAATAGACTCTAAATACTGTCCTTCTTAAGCAAGTATTCTCCAAATTTAGAAGCTCCTTATGAAAAATGAAAAAACTATTCATTAAAATGTCACACCCCTGGGATCAGTGATGCAGCATTCTTAATCTAGTTTGCATCAAAACAAGAACCATTCCAAACAGGTGAAGTAAGGCCAAGACAGGGAGTTTTCATAGGTAAATAAATCACCACAGTTAGTAGGGCTACTAGCCCTGTAGGTCGTGTAGTCACCCTTACTTGGCTTGGTTGACATCCTTCTTTGCCATTTGCAGAGCAGCGATCAGCTCTTCCTTTTCTTTTTGCAAACTGCTAACCTCTGATTCCAGGTCCTTGATATTAGTCTGAAAAGGACAGGAGAAGTAACCTTCCAAGTAACAACTTTGAAATTCTATTCAACTCTACTCAACAATTTCAGAGATGGCAGACCCCAGCACAGCTGATGAATCAGGGAAGCCAGATCAGATGGCTGAATGATGGAAGGTAACAGGGAGGTACTTTCATTTTGGCTTGGTGTGGCCAAGCATGTCCGAGTAAAACACAGTTAAACTTCACATAAAACAGACAGTAACTACTAGCTTATTTCAAGGGACAGAGCATCTTCTGGCAGGAAAATTGTCTGTACACTAGCAGGAATGTCTTTCCTCTCCCTCTCATCCCATTGACACTTGTTAAACACCTCCCCTAGTCTGTTCTGGGTCCAACTGACCAGTGAATGACCCAACTTCAGTAAATTGACAGAACCAAAGATATGCTCATGAAAAGGCAGATTTCTCCCCGTTTGCCTCTTCAGCAGTGCAGTGACTGCTTTAATCATGAAAAATAAATTAAACAGCCATTTTGGAAAGGGTTTACCTGATATTGAGACTGAATTGGCTCCAGCTGACTATCATTCTGTGTCATTTTCTTGGCAAGAGCCTCTTTTAGAGCCAGGACTTTATTCAGTTCTGTCAGCTCTTTAGACATCTGTGCTTGACGGAGGGCATGTTGAGTGGTGAAGTCATCTGAGGATCTCTTGGTATCCCGGCCCATTTCTGCTTGCTGGAAGAGACACAACCATGAGCCAGAGGTCAGTCCTCAAGGTCTCAAATTATGTTTTTGCAGAACATTTCAAATTCATTTTTACATAAGACAATCACAACTTCAGAAATCAACACAGGTTATTGACCTTTAATAAAGAAGGCTGCAGAAAAGCAGCACACTAAAGTGAAACATATCTAAGCCAAATAGATGGTAAATAACCAAGGATGGAGGAATGACATGGGATATGTCATTCCCCTTGGTAAGGCCTATGCTGTTGGACTCCCCTCACTTACAGGTGAAGCATCCTGTTCAGTGTTTGCCATCTCTGCAGCAGCTTCCATCACGGCAGCACTTTCCCTCTGCGTAGGACAAAGAGAAAAACCTTTGGCATAAAATGAAAGCTAGAGAAGAAAGATGAAATTAATAAGAGCCTGTTGGTGTGTGACAAAGTCTGAGTTTTCTCCTCTCTCCAGAAAGCTGCCTGTGGAAAGAGATCACCCATCTTCCTGCTCTAGTAGTGAGCAGACTCCTCCCAGACTGGCTGGCCAAGGCATTCTTGATAATGCCCCCCAGACTCCAGCATTGCCAGCCAGTTCCTCACAAGGATAAGGAGCCTAGGGACTGGGAAAAATGTCTAGCAAGGGAGGGGAGAACAGAGAAGTTCTCCAACAGACAAAGATTTGTCAACTTCTATTAAACTCCATGTCTCAGCAATTAAGACCGATTGTTTAAAAAAGA
The DNA here is from genome assembly GCF_059628265.1 of Tinamus guttatus. Lineage (NCBI taxonomy): Eukaryota > Metazoa > Chordata > Aves > Tinamiformes > Tinamidae > Tinamus > Tinamus guttatus. Next base: position 3,073,414 of record NW_028289621.1, read on the forward strand.
ATTTATAACTCAGCTTCTAGCTTTTAGACTGTAAACCCTTGCTAATCAACCAACACAGACTTCTCTTATGGAGACTCACTGATTCTCTCCATGTGCAGTCACTCAAGCACAAGTGGCTTTTCTGTATCATTGAAAGTGCAGCAGGACAGCTTGCTTTAAAATAGACATCAAAAGTCATTTAGTATTTGCAATACCTGGGGTCCTTAAGCAAGGTTTCTGCTGAGTGGAATCCACTGCTCAGCAGATTGGTAGAAGAGCCCTTGGTTTCACTGCTGAACTCATTTGGCACACTTTTTGCCCTAGATATGTTCTTACCTGCAACTGAACCAACACTTCCTGCAGATCACGAATCACCTCTACGTTTTCTTTGAGTTCCTGGTCTTCCACGGTCTCTAGCAGCTTCTGCAGATCAAGCTTGCACCTGAAATGCAGACCTGGGAGTGAGTTCACCAGTCTGACATGGCAAGTTTGTGTCACACGTCAATATATTAACAGCCTTCCCCACCCTACACACAAATGAGTTTTGAATGAAGTTGCCTGTATCCAGTTCATCCCAGCAAGAACTTTCAATGCTGAATGCATTTCCTCAGCACAGATAGCGTATGGAAAGAGACTTACACAGCATGTTGCTGAAGTTGCTCTAGTTTGGCATTCATCTTCTCATTTTCTTGTTCTGTCTAAGAGAAGTCAGAATTATACTGAATTGCAGGAAATGAGAGATACAAATAAGGAGCCAGAAGACACAGAACTTATTTGCAGCAAAAGATACATCGTTATTCCACAGTAGATCTATGCACTGAAACATCTTGCATGATCCCTTCCACCAGTTTGTTTAGACTTAACTTTTTTGGTAGTAAGACAAGTAAGAATTGGGATATATACTGCAAAGAATCAAAAAGAGAAAGAGAGCAGATCTGCACACACGCAATCTCTGGTGCTTAAAGCCTTTAAGCAAAAGAATGACTTAGGTCTAACTTAGGTCCCCTGAAGTCACCAGACCTACAGACTCTGAAAGACTTCAGAAGATGTTTAGTTCTGATTACCCGATAGCTGGATATTTCAGATAATCATGAAAGTAACAAAGAGATACCCAGTATGTTATTAGTAAAGAGCTGTTAGTGACTGATTGTCAGCTAAGAGGAAAGCCATGCAATTTAAACTCTTCTCAGTTACCAGGAGGATCCTTTCCAAAAACTGCGCGGTCTGACCAGCAGCCTCGCTCAGCCCCCGGCTCAGCTTTTCATTCTCTTCTGTTAGCAGCTGATTCTTCTCCATCAAGGACTGCAGATTCTCAGACGGTGCCAAACTGCTACAATATCAAGGACCACCTTGGTTGTGAACATGGCTTTGCTAGAGTTTTGTGACAGCATTGAAATTACCTCCAAGTTTCCTAAATAATTTGCATTGAATGTAGTTTGCAGCAGTGGAACAAAAACAGCGGGACGAATTCTAGTATCAAAAGAAATGCTGAACAATACAGCATACCACCAAGAGTAGACATTTCCAAATCAATTTCCAGCAATGCTGTAATCAATCACAGCTCTGGAAACTGCATTTATTTGGGTTTTGAGATATCACCAAAGACAACACCCATGCACACTATTTTTTCCCTAGACTTTGTACTTCTAAGGACAATGGAGACTAATTTGGGGCATGCAGTGGAACCGAACAGGTGGAGATGGGTTTAAGAAACAGATGCCGATGTCCTTTCAGATTTCCTGCAGTTTATTTTTGCAGTCTTGCTACAAAAATAAACAAGCTGTAGATGCATGGGATTTCTGTAAGCACAACCAGAAAAAAAAACAAAGACCCTCACCCTACAGCACTGTCACCTACAGCAAAGCAGCTCTAGCTTTGGGTCATGTATGATGTGTAAGAGTTCCATTGAGCATGAATCTACAAAGCTTACTTGATAGACACTGGGAGGGTCCCTCCATGGGCCTGCAATAGTAACACTTGTAGTTGTTGTACCTAGAAATAAAACCAATTACTGCTTGTAAATCCTTTTCATACAGTAACTAGACAGTTGAAGGAATTACTATTATAGTCCTTAGTCTTAATGTATTACCTTGCCTTTTACTGTTTTCTGGGAAAAGAATCATATATCTCCATGATACTCAAAGAAATTTGCTTCTAAACAAGCTCCCCCCTTCTCAACGGTGCTCAGATTGGTGCCTGCTCAGTTTTCGGGTGGCAGCCACCAGTGCTGGACATAAGGTGCCAGAGCCGTCACTGCATCAGAGGGGACATTTCCCACTTGGTAGCACTGACACAGCGGTGCATTGCTACCTTTCACATGAGAGAGAGCCAGATTGCTTTTATTCTTCAGCTGTGTGAATGCATGATTTGAATTTACAGTATTTTAACAAACATTCACTACGCTCTGGTGAAATTTCACACAAAAAGCTTTACTGATTGAGTAGTCCTATGAAGATTAAATATATCATATGCTCATTGCCAAGCAAGTGCAGCAAGCCTGGTTGAACAGCCAGGAGTAGACAAGCCATCCAGCACTCCTAGCTCTGGATGTAAGCAGCTCTTTCGAGTTGGTGCAGGTTAGGTCCCCCTGAAGCTAATTGCACAGGAACACTCCTCACTTCCCACCGACATAGCTGCATAAAGCGAGCAAGGAGACCATCACCAAAGCTCTGTCCTTGTCTGTAGGACAATGGGCAGGCAATGATACACTCACCAAAGGGAAAATGCTGACTGCACTAATGCTACCTTTTTTTTTTTTTTTTTTTTTTTTTTAAAAACAGCCTCAGGGACTGCTGCAGAATTCAGGTCCCTTTATAGCACTTACACAGCCACCTCAAGACACAAAAACACATACTGAACAGTTTTCATACATTCAGCAGCTAGACACCCTCACTCTGCTTGCTCTTTAATGAGCTCACTACCGCTACTCTTGTGACATGAGGAAAGGACCAAGTACCTGCTGCTTTAGATGTTGAAGCTCAGCTGCCTGAGGATCCACGTTGATGATTGGCTTATTTTTTATTTTTCTTGCCCTGTCAGCATAACGCAGAGTATTTAAAGTTTCTTCTAGATTGGAATCCGCTGGGCTTACACAAGCAATCATAAGAGTGTGGCTGTTACCTCCCAGAGAATCTGAAAATGAGACATAATTGATGCTTTGAGGGACAGCAAGAATGAACTAGTAAGGCATCACCATTCAGATAGCATGAGGGAATTACCATATAAGAGATAATGATGGAAAACAACAGCTAGATTTCTTTTGTCATCTACTTTGTACCCTGTCCATCAAGTACTAAAGAGCATTCTTAACATGCCAAAGTCCCAGAGTCGTTTCAGATCTATGCACTGGTGATTTCACATCCAAAGCCTCTGAAGCACTGTCACTATGTTGAATATATGTAACTTCTGATAGAATATTTTCCGGTTCTTTCCCCTCCCTTCTCTCACACAGCAATAGAACCATCTTCATGGATATCCAGACACCTGAATTCTTATTATTCTTTTCCAATTTAAAGTAATAATGACTAAGAGCACATCTGTTCAGATCATTAAGGTACACAGTGCTTTACCCTTTGTTTCTACACTAACATGTATTGCATGCCTAAAATTTTTAATGAAAGAGGGTCCCAAACCCAACTCTGCATAGTCCAAGTTCCTTATATCTGATATTTTCAGATATCTGAAATACTGAAAACTCAACTTTTGTTAGCAGCTTAACTATCAGAACACAAACAAAAATCCATTAGGATGAATTATTGCAGCTATGACCATATAAAAATATTAAGACTAAGCTATATAAAAGACTGTTACAATGATTGAAAAAATAAACACTCTAACAGAGATTCAGACTAAGAAATCAAAATACAAAGAAATGAAGTGCACAGTTAAGGCACAGACAGCCTGAGCTTCTTTCTGGCCGTGATATCCTTCAATCAGCAGCTACAACCAGGATCTAATAATAGGTCTCCATTTCCAGATGTGTTCCTTCTCACTGCCAAAAAAGTTGCTCTAAGTTTATCATGTTTTCTCCCATCACAGAGTAATTGCAATAGGGGAACCCATTTGAGTGCCTACCTCAGAGCAATTGCAACTTAAAAATCAGAGCACAAAAAGGGTCTAGCTACAGCAAGTAGAGGAATGAAATCGATAAAAGCAATCACATTTTCCGCAACAAGCTCCCATTTCAGGATGCAGCTGTATGGCTGCGGGACCAACCGTGAGTTGGGCAAGAGAGGAACATGCAGGGACACTTAAGTTTCAGTGGGTGAAGCAGAATGGGTTTGAGGAAGGACTTGCACACCCAGCTGCATAGGGAGACCTGGGAACAGTGAGGAGGGCTCACAGTGGGAGGCTGCTGGGTCAGACATACAGGTCTCACTCACAGGGAAGGCTCCACTTGTTCTAAGGGCCTCTTAAATCCCCTAGAGCTGCTTCCTTATCTCAGCTGTGCTAGCCTTGGGTAGCTGCAGCAGGGGAGCAGCCAGCCGTTGTTGACAAAACGGAACACACGTGCCTGGCCTCGGCAGCAATTTGGTCTGTGTGCAGCTTCACACCCTGTGCCCACTGCCACGTACTCTGCCAGGCCCCAACTCCCGGTTCTTCCGCAGGTGCTCTCACTACAGGAGTGGCTTTCAGGACTCTTTTTTTTTTTTTTTTTTTTTTTTTTAAATAGCTGGTTATTTAAAATTCATCTATAGATCTAGGCTTTACCATTATCTGGTTCTTACCTTGCAGCAGTCTCGTTAACTTTGAGTCTCTGTAGGGGACAAAACTACCCTTTTTATTCTCATCACCAAGAGCACTGATTACATTCCCCAGGCAGAGAAGACCTCTGTTAATGTTGATTCCTGCACACAAACAGATAACAATGAGTGAAGCTACCTCAAGAGCTAGAAATTGTTTATTGGCCTTTTGTAAAATCACAGAAAGGTAAAATATGCATTATACTTGAGGGACTGCTTTGCTTCTCCTGACAAAGACTTGATTTACAGACTCAGGAGTGGCAAGAAACACAAGCGATGCCTGTCCTCTGCTTACTGACCTTCTTTGAATCTGTCTCCCTCAGCCTTGGTCTTCTTTTGTCTTTCAGATCCAGCAAGATCAACCAGGTGCAGCTTGGAGTGCAAAATGCTGTTCCTAGGGCAAAAATTGGCTATTTTACTCTCTCAGGTCAACAGGCAGCTAAGATCTGAGCAGTTTAGGATATTAGTTTGTATAGTTGAGTTACTTAGCTGAAAAGTAGAGACACAAAGCATGGTCACAAAGACAGCCAAATAAAGCAGCTATCTCAACTGTAGGTCAGCTGAGTTAATCCAAGACTAGGAGAATAACAGACTATGAAATCTGTACTAAGTCCAACTCCTATCTGCTACTACAGGTAGCTGTGCTGTCACACTTACTTGTCACTTTTCTTCTTCTGATCAACTGAAATGGTGAAGATGGCATGTGACCGGGAGGACTGGGAGTTCATTGCTGTGGAGGCCACCTTTCTGGAATTGTTTCCTTGCTCTAGGCAGAATACAGTATCCTGGGCACAGGCAACGTTTCTTTCCGTTAACCCTATAATCTGTATCCAGGAAGAGAGCATCATTTATCCTTTTATCGTGTTCACCCCTAATTTATCGTGTCACAGCAATTCAGCTGATGAAGGTTAGGAAAATATACAGTCAGACAAAGTGGAGTCTCACTTCAAGGGAGAGGGTTGCTAACAGTGTGGATCCTCTAGCAAGTTTGTTCTGAGCTTCCCATCAGTATCTTGAAAATACCCCACCTCTCAGTCCCCTCTGGCATACACATACTAAGTTCTTCTGCCTGAAAGCCAGTTGGGCACTGGGACGGAAACAGCTCCTCGGGACTCCCCGGGGAAACCCACAGCAGCCTGTGATATCCCCTGGCCCTGCATAGCTTCGGCCCAGGGCAACAGTTGTGTCAGTCACAGGCAGAAGGAAAGAGCTTTATCTTTAATGTCTAACTCTGTTGGTGTTGCTTTTGGAGAAAATTTAAATGCTAAGCAGTTGTGGTGACTTTACACATTTATGTTTATATAAGAGGTAGTGTGAAAACAGCCCTTAGTGCATAAGACAATTGTTTTATCGAAACGTTTGTCCCCAGCCATGCTGCTTATGTGCCCGTTACATATCCGTTTTTAACAGGACAACAGACCTTTATTCCTTCTTTGGGATCTTCCCTGATACTGATTTGAGAAGACCGTTCTCTAGATGAGCACAGCAGGTCTAGAATATCTTCATTGTAGATCTGAAAATATCAAATAGCAGCTCAGAATTAGCAGCCTTGCAAGAACACAGTTTACATAAAGCATGATATAATTATGCTCAAGCCAAGGCTAACTTTGCGTGACACTGAATCCATTTTACCTTCAGCAAGAAGTATACAGCACTTAGAATTCAGATTCTGAAGACCTTATAAAATTTTAAGTTTTGATGCCATAAATTCCTATTACCAAAGGAGACAGTCTCACTAAGGTTCATTTTGCTTGCAATTCACAACATTGTAATGTTTTGAAACAAAAACAAAGCAACTTTTACCTCTAAATAGGAGACCTTGAGGACAATTTCCCAATCCTGCCTCTGCTCCTTTTCTTTAAATAGCAGCTTGATTACCCGAGGGATGACCCCCACACTAGGTTCATGCTCTTGACAGGCTGTGTAGGTACCTCCCATGGAGTATGTTTTTCCAGATCCTGTCTGTCCATAAGCTAACACAGTAGCATTATATCCTACAGGAATAAAGAATACCTGGATCAGGAAGCCAGGTAGAGTCCAGCAGAATACTTTGACAAACTAAGCAGCACTCCAGTCAAAGCATCCTTCCCAAAAATCACTGCCACTCATTATCAATTTGCATAGCCTTGATGCACAGGTCATAGTTAACAACAACAAGGAAAAAACATCAATGAATACAGCAGAAATACTACAGCTTTTTCAGGACAGCTCTGTTGTTTTAACTAAAGACAGTCATAGATACTCCCCCATCCCAACTCCACTCCAGCATCAGTAACACTTTCTAGGATAGTCTGCTTATCAATTCATCACACTGTTTTTAATAAAACTTTCTTGCCTTTATGAAATACCTTCAAATCCAAAATGACCCAGCAAACATGCTTAAGTCATCTTGACAGCCTTACAGAAATCCACACGTTATAGAGGGGCAAGATTTCTCACTGAAGGCTGGAATCAGGGTCTAAGAGCAGAGAATTTTAATTTCGGGGAAGCTGGAGGAAGAAAGGACTCAGAATGGAGATCACATACCTTTCACATACCTGAACCCACTAAAAAAAAAAAAAAGTACTTTAAAACAAATTTTTAATTCAATCCTTACAAACCTTTGAAGATGCCTCGGATAAGAGGCACAACAGCCGTGTTGAAGACTTCCTCTTGCTCAACAGAGGGATCAAACACGTAGTCATACGTGAATGATTTATCGTTGCCTACAATTACCTGTAAAGATGATGAGAGTGATCAGTGCTGGCTGCATTGTCACTGAAAGACAAAGACCTGTACACCACAGAGAGATATATAGACACCTGTAGGTGCATACACACATGGGCATAGACAGGCCCTGCTCACAAGCACAGCAGGCAGCTCCCTTACCTGCGGTTCCCCTGGCACAAAGGACAGGCACATCTGGCAGCCTTCACAGGTCTCCTTGGGCACCAGGGGCCGACAGCGCAGCGCCACACGCACAGGGATCACCTTGTCATCTTCTCTCACCATTTTCTCTTTCTAAAACGGCTGTCCTGAAGACGAGCGGAGACAGATCAGGCTCCGCGGGACGGAGGGGTCCCCTCAGGACCGGGCCACACGCGGCCTAACACTGAGGCTCTGACCCCCCATTATGGCCCCGGGAGCCTCCCTGGAAACCCCCAGAGGACCTAACGGGTCTCCCGCACCTCCATGCTAAGCCCTAGACCACCCCCAGCCTCCCTAGGAGCACGATCGAGCCCAGCATGCCCTCAGAGCGCCCCCTCCACACCCACCTGCCGCCGCTCGCTGCAATGGCGGCACCGCCGTTAACGGCCAAAACTCAAATCGCGGGCGGCGCGGCGCGGCAGCCAATGGCGGGGCGTCACGTCACGGCCGCGCGGGAGGCGGGAGCCGTGAGGCGGCGCGGCGTGACGCGGCGCGCTGTGGCGAGGCGGGCGCCGCCATGGAGGCGCGGCTGCCCTACGACGACTACCCGGTGGTGTTCCTGCCGCCCTACGAGAGCCCGCCCGCCTGGGTGCCGCCGCACGAGGTGAGCCCGCGCGAGGGGGAGGTGGCCGCGGGGCCTTGGCGGCTCTGACGGCCGCCGTGCTGGCGGGAGACGCCGCTCACGGCGCCTTGTCTTGCAGCGGGTCTATCACCCCGACTACAACAACGAGCTGACGCAGTTCTTGCCCCGCACCGTCGTCCTCAAGAAGCCCCCCGGGGCGCAGGTGAGTTTCCTCCCCCTTTCCCCCCCGGCTAAATAAGGACCTATGGAGGGGGTGCGAAGATGGCGGTTGCCGGCTGGGGCCGAAGGTAACCCCAGGGGTTGGGGAGACGCCTGGTACTTTCTTCCTCTTACTGCTTTGGGTCGGGTAGGGAGCAGCCTTGCTGCTACCCTGCTAAGGGAGGGGAAACTTGGTGGGTTATGCAGAGAGCTGGAGTAACTCATGACATGGACCCACTGAGGAGGAGGGAGCAGGTGCTCTGGGTGGGATGGCTGCAGAGAAGGGCTGTGCTTACAGCTGGGCAGTCACTGCAGCTGTTAACACCTTTGCCCAGTCTAGAAGGAACATATTAACAATGGGGAAGGTGCTGGGCAAAAAGAGTGGTTTTACTTCACTAATAACCTGCTTTCTCATACAGCTGGGTTTCAACATCCGTGGAGGAAAGGCCTCGCAGCTGGGGATCTTCATCTCTAAGGTGTGTCTGTCCTTCTGCGATTCCTTTCCCTGCTCTGCCTGTTCCTTTGCTTGTTGCTGAGCTAGCTGGGTGTGCGAGGAGCCTGACCTGTCTCTTGCCTGCACGGCTCACTGCTGTGAACTGCCACTTGCCAAACAGCAATCACCAGCCCGCACCCTGTCCTCAGCTTCTGATTGTGGATGCACTGCAGTCCTCGTGCTCTGCTCCCTCTAATCCTGTGCTCTGGGGGGGGGGCTCTGCTGCGTGCTGAGGGGAGCCACAGCGCTGCCCAGGCAGAGGGTCAGTGCTGCTGTGTCTGCTCCTCTGTTCTCAGGTGATTCCTGACTCGGATGCACACCGAGCTGGGCTGCAGGAGGGAGACCAGGTGCTGTCGGTGAATGACGTGGATTTCCAGGACATTGAGCACAGCAAGGTGGGTGCTCCTGCCCTCCAGCTGCTGGAGCAGGGACAGAGCTTGGCCCAGGCCCCAGCACACTGCTGAGCAGAGCGACGAGGGCAATACTTTCCCTCACCCCTCCTACAGGCCTCTCGGCCTGCACCATCTCAGTACTTGTCACCAGTGTCCGTTACAAGTGTGAAGCAAGCACTTAGGCATCTTCATTGATAACATCAGCAATCTTTTCTCTGTAATTTCCCCCTAGTACCTGTGTAGAGCAGGCAAAGTAATTCACAGTGCAAAGGGCACATACCTAATTTTAAAGAAAATGCCCTCACTGATGAGGAAGAGCGGAGGAACATTAACCTGGTGTGCTACAAGTCTCAGTGTTCCTCATGAACCATCTGACCTGTGCAAAACAAGCTGTTGTACTCCATAGCTGCAGCATTGCTCTTAGCTCACCTCCAAACCAGCTTGATCACTGAGCAGCTCCTTCTGCTTCCAGGCCGTGGAGATCCTGAAGACAGCCCGTGAAATCACCATGCGCGTGCGGTACTTCCCCTACAGTAAGTGCGTGCCAGCTTTGGAGTGCAGTGGGCTGGCAGTGTTTTCCCCTAGGAAGCAGCCTGCCATGCATTGCTGCTAGTTGCAGCTTCGCTTGGCCATTCTGGGTGTAAGGACGTGTGGTGTCAAATTAGCAGCCTGCAGATCAGGAGGGTGGTAGATTTTGATTTGGGGCTGAGGACAACTACTGAGTCAAAACAATAAGGAATGTCTTCAGCTACCTGCATGCAAACTTGTAGAGCAGGACTTAGCAAAGCAACACTAAAAGCTAGAATGACTGCTTATGGAAGTGTTAATTTCAGAGCTGGAGGAGGAGGTAATTATCCTTAAATAACACGGGAATTAGTTCTGTCACTAGTAGAACCATGGTTATTGTGAACACTGCTTGTAATTTCATCCCTCCCCTTGTACATACATTTTTTTTTGCAGGGGGGAGGAGGGGGGAAATAGGAGGAGGAGATGGCCAAATTATCATCTAAGGTTTCTGCACCCATAAATTTTGACAGTCAGGAGGGGAGCAACAAAAGATGTCAAGCCAAACAAGTATCATTTGTAAAAATGGAAAATGACCCTGTAACACTTTGGCTGACTTCCCCCAGCTTCAGTGAGCTTTTCTCCTGCCTTTTCAGCATTGCCCTCTCTCTTCCAGATTACCAGAGACAGAAGGAAAGAACTGTCCACTAATAAACAGTTGCCTGCTGGGGCCCTCTGGAGTCCTGCAAAGTTTTCACTGCCTTTCCTCAAGATCTGAGCTGACATGTCCAGTTTCAGCTGTCACTGGAAGTACAACTGTCCTGCTGGCTGCATGGGCATCAGCTCTGCTTCCGGCTTGGAGGGACACTAGAGTCTTAATTACCTGGAGATGGATGGAACTTTAGTCTGCACTTCCTGAATTAGGTCCTGAAAAAAGCTGCTCGTGCTGATGTGGAAATGGGTACTGGATGGCAGCCTCTTTAGAGACCTGTGTTTCTGGTCTAGCAGGGCTTAGGTTTTCAGAGTGCTCTTCTGGTTCTGGATCCAACCCTTGCTAAGATGTGAGGCCAAGACCGTCCAAGTGTGCTCAAGCAGAGCATGGCCATCGTTTCCAAGGGATCAGCCAGTTTGTTTCCCTTCTGGTGACACAAAATCCTTTCCTTCTTCACTGTCCTACCTCTGCTCTAGACTACTGGGTTTGCTTTGGGACTCGAGGAAGAGGAGTAAAATCCAGTCAAACTCAAAACACATCTCTTGCTGTTGTGCACTGCTCTACCAAGGCACTGTGTCTGTACCTTTTTGCTGTTTAGCAGCCCCACGTTACTGTTTCTTAACTGTGGACGTGTGGTGAGGTTCCCTCTGATGCACTGCTTGTGGGTTTAAAGGTTTCATCTGCTGGGGCTTCTTCCTTCCCTTGGTACAGTCCTGTCCTTTCCACAGTCAGAACTCCCTGCTGCTCTGAGGGAAATTCCTCCCCTTTCCTATTCCTTACACAGCTTCTCTCCTGAACTGGTGGGATCTCATCCACCTGCTATTAAAAAGGCTGGATGGTGGCTGCTCTACACAGAAAAGAGAAAGGCACCCATGCCAGCAGAGTAGGGCTGATAGAACCTACTAGTGCCCAGCAAAGCTGGGTCCAGTTGAGGGGGGCACGTACCCCTTGGTGAAGGTGAGCAGAACAGCCCCTTGCTCTGGCCTTTGATGCAATGTGCTCTCCATTTGCCTGTAACAACTGAACTAATAAAATTACTGCACCACCTGGGCTTCAACTTATTCCTATTCTGGAAGGCTCTGGGGAGGGTTGGAGGGTGGCATTTATTCCGGGCTGTGCTATGCAGAAGAGAAGCAAGGACCAGTTCTACTTGCCCCTCAGTCCGTAGCAGGAGTAGACTGGACCCACGCTCACTGCCTCTGTGCCCTTAAAAAGGCAGTTTTCCACCCTAATCTGTAGTTCAAGACAGCCTCAGCTGAGCACGAAGGGGTGTTTTTAAACACTACCAGGGCAATAACAGCCCTAACCCAGCCTGCCAGGCCCTAATGCAGAAGGTAGGGCCTGAGGTGGAATTCACGATTTTTTTTTTTTCTGCCAGGAAAAACACACATGTGGGAAGTCTTGTTTGCAATGCAGGAGGCAAGACAAACTCTGCTCTAGAGCCACGCTGGGGGTCGCACCCTTTACCTCTAATCTCGCACCATTCCAGAGCTTACAGTCTGGGAGGAAAGGTGCCCTCATCACACAAGGGCAGCATGTTCTGCTATTCTGTCCTCATTTCACCCTGCTATTGTGCCCACTCTTGCTGGCCAAAGGTGCTGTGAGGTGCTCCTGGCCCGGGGCTAGACCCTGTGCTCTGCTGCCTGCAGGGAATAGCGCAAACAAGTGAACTGCTGCCAAGAGGAGCCCTGGGCACTGCCCCACGGGGATGCAGCAGCTCCACAGGCTGTTCTGCCTCAGACACTCTGCCAACAGGGCTGGGGCAGCTTCCTCCTCCTGTCCCTCCTTGGGGCCACCCCACTGCCCCTGCGACTGCTTTGCTGTGGGCTAAGACGAACGAGTGGATTCCCTCCCAAAGCGCATTCACGCCTTAGATACCTGGGCTGACCAACAAGTAATTGGGTTTGTGCTGCTCACTAGAGTCCATGTCATCCTTCTGCCTGAACTGGAGGGAAAAACTGGATTAATTAGCGAGTCCTGCAGGGAAAACAACAGGTCCAACAACATGAGATTTTTTGAGCTGCTCCCAGGCACAGTCACGTGCACCGGAACGGCCTTAGCTTGTCAATGAATAACTCCCCAGTCAACAAAGCACCGAGCCACAAGCACTGCAGGTAGCTTGACCTTTTGAGCAACAGCAACAACCCCAGAACAAGCTGTATTGTGTTAAGGCACAAGCAGATTACACCTGAGAAGGGTTTCATACAATTGCTGCTTTCCCTGAGTGCAACAGCCCGGACAGACGCAGCCACGCTCCCCACTCGGCCTCGCTGCTGAACGGGTCCAGCGCGCTGGATCCGCACAGTCACTTCGTGAGAGGGAAAACTGCCACCCCACACTTTTTTTTTTTTTAAAAAAAAAAAAACAATCTCCCTACCCCTCCGTTTAACATAAGGCACGTAGATGAGCCTGAGCAGCATCATGTAGTGTTCCTTCCTTCCTTCCCCCAGCCGCAGCAGCAGTATCAGTTCTCCGAGCCACTGTGGTCGCCCCGCTCGTCCTTCACCTCGGACAGGCCGCTCTCATCGATGTTCTCCAGCGAGGCAGCGCGCTGCAGCGCCAGCTCCGACAGCGCCAGGGTGGGAAGCGTGTTCTGCTCGGGATACAGCCAGGGTTTCATGGCTACGTCGTGCTGCTGCTTCCACGCGGGATACTTCACACAAGCCTTGTGCAGCTTCTTCAACATCTGATCAGAGACAGGGAAGCAGCGGGGAAAAATAACCATGGAAGCTTCAAGGAGCTCTAGGGATGTTTCCCATCTAGCCACTACTAATTCCTGACCCATTTCTTTTGTGGTTGCTTAAGAAAGCACTTGGGGCTCCATGCAAGAAGGGGCAGGACAGTTAAAACTCCTTTATGGGACCATCTTCTGGTTGCCTAGACCACCTACAGACACCAGCTGCTTTAGAAGTGTGAAATGAAGCCTTCCCACCCACAAAGAACTGAAATCCTTGGTCACTCTGTGTCCTGCTGTGACACCACAGGCCTCCTCAGACTGTGCTCTGCCACTCAGTCCAGGAGCTCCACAAGCTACTGAGCCTCAAGATCCAGTTCAGATGGAACAAGAGCAGTGGGGATAAAGCAGCTCAGTGTGCAGATATGACCAGAACTGTGCTATTATCCACTTCCTGGTGGCTTCAGAAGTGAGTCAGAGTCACCTGGTGGCACCAGCACGGCTGGTGCAATGTAACACCACCCCCAAAATGAGCTAAAACACTAATTTCCAGAGCAGCCCTGTTGCGTAGCCCTGCCACAGGGGCAGGCCCGACCTCGGCAGCCCTCGCTCCAGCCGTAGGGATGGCACTGCCACACACTCACTGGATACCTGGAACACGGGCACTCACCATTGGCGCCAGGTACTGGGAGGCTTTATTTACAACCCACTTCGGCAACGACCCTAAAATATTAAGAGAAAAACAACAACAACAACAAAAACCCCACAAACAACAGAAATTGAGGTGGAAGTAGCTGTGCTCCCACCAGCGAGGCGGCAGCCCCCGCAGAGCCTGGCACAGAGATGCGCTGTGGACCTACCTTTGGGATCCACCTGAGCCAGGTAAGTCAGGCGGCAGCTGCTGGGCCCAGTTGAATGCACCAGATACCCCGTTAGGAGAGACACTGCCCTCACCAGATCCTTGCGTGGAGGGTATTTCTGTACAGACACGTCAGTCAGAAATAACCTTCCATCTTCCTCAGCCTCCCTCTCTCTCCCTCATCCTGGCTCCCAATACGGGAGAGTCCTGGCTGCTGGTGACCAGTCAACCCTAGGACAGCATTTTTGCCCTACATGGAACCGTAGAGACCCTGGGGCCACAGAGCCCAGCCTGCTCTTCACTCACCGGGTGCTTGACAGAGAAGTTGATGATGGCGTGATAGCCATCCTGAACGTGCCAGGCGCGCAGTGTCACCACGTCCCTGTTCTTCAAGGGCTTTGGGCACCGCCCTGCACAAAGGAGGAAGAAAAATGCTTTATCTTCCGGAGCAAAACATGGGGTCTGCGTAGAGCCACAGGCATTCCCCACGCTCCTGCCTTGCCCAAGCATCCTCCTTTAGGGTACTCGGTGATCTCCTCACAGCCTACAAGCGGCACCTCTCCCCCCGCAACTACTATAGGGCCCTTAAGGGGTGTCCTAGACCCCAGGGTGCCAGGACAGACCCCTGCTTGGGGGGGACAAGCTCACTCACAGGCGTAGTAGCCCACGTCTGCGTTGGCGGCCACCTGGGCGATGTCGTGCATGTCGATGACGTTGGTGTCCCAGCTGCGCCGGTACTCGCCATCGTGCAGCACGTCGTACACCGTCTCGGCCGTCGCGTCTGGGATGTCGATGTGGCACTGCAGGGTGCAAGCACCAGAGGGATGGGGAATCCTGCCCCGCAACCCTTCCTGGGGGCTCCCAGAGAGGGTGGTGGAGGCCAGGGCGCCCGGCAGAGGCTCAGCGAGGCTGTCACCCCCGACAGCGAGAAGAGACAGAAGAGCGAGCGGGGAAGAGAGAACCCCGGCCCGGAGCGCCTCACCTTGAGGCGGTGCACGCCGGAGCCCGGCGGCGGCGCCTGCACGCACACGGCCAGCCCGTCGCGGCCGTAGCAGCGCTGCCAGCCGCCGTCGGCCTCGCACTGCCGGCGGAAGGCGCCGAAGGCGGCGGCGTCCGGGACGCGCGCGGCCTCCATGCGCCGCCGCCGCCGCGCGCTCTGCGCCCGCCGCGCCGCGCCCCGCAGCAACAGGTGCGCCGCGCGCCGCGCCCGCCAATCCGCGGGCAGCGCCGCCGCAGGTGGGGGCGGTGCCGCGCGCCCATTGGCCGCAGCGCCTCGGGCGGGCGCCCGCCATTGGGGCCCCGGAGGGGCGGCCGCGCGCTGATTGGCGGGTTTCAAACACCCCGAGGGGCGCAAAAGAGCCCGCGGGGAGGCCCGCGGCCACCCGAGCCCGTTCGGGAAGGCGAGGCCCGGGGCGGCTCCTGCCCCGTCCCGCTCCTTCCCCCGATTCCTTCCTCTTTGCAGCAGGGGGAAGAAGACAAGGGACGAGGCTGCCCCGGGCAGGGGAGGGCCCCGACACCCCGCGCCCGTCCCCGCGCGTGTCCCTTCGCGGCGCGAGGCCCCTGTCAAGGCGGCCCCCGCGGCTTCCCCGGCAGCGCAGGACGGAGCGGGCGTTGGTGAAATAACTTTATTTCGTGTGATACACAGCTGTGGTGGGACAGTCCATAGTCATAGTAATAGTCACACTTACTCGGCTAACAGCTAGAGACAGCGGGGCCAGACACACACACTACTGTACACACCCAGCAGGACAGCGGGAGTGAACTATTTTATATCGCTAGTTACCCCCCTCCCACCCCGAAGGTCCCCCCCGCCCCTCCCGCCCCGTCCCGTCCCCCGCAGTCCCGTGACTCAGAACAACACGACAGCAGCGGCAGGGACACCTGCCTGTGAGGAGGGGACAGCAAAACCCGCGCGAGGGCGGACACGGACACAGCGACAGAACAGCAGCAATTCCCACACGACGGGGCTATGTACAGGGGAGGGCACCGGGCTGCCCCAGGCGCGGGGACACTCCAGGGCCAGGGGAGACACATCCCTGCTTCCTCCTGCAGGCCAGCGCGGAGAGGGAGGGAGCGGGCGCTGCAGCCGACCCGGGCAGCTCCCTGCCCGCTCTCGAGCTCTGCAGGCCTCAAAGTGCAGCCGGGCCGGTGACCGCGGGGTGCTGAACTGCAGTGTCATTAACCTGCCCCCGCTGCTGGCCCCTGCTGCAGCCTCATCCCAGCAGCGCTGCCCGGTCAGTTTGACACAGGCCAGGCCCGGGCAGCGCGCGGCTTGGAGCCGCCTGCCCTCCTCTTCCTCCTGGCCATGGAGGAAGCTGTTGACTTCTGGCTGGGCCAGGCAGACAAGAGATCTCACTATGGTTCCTGGAAAGCTCTGAAGTAGCTGGAAACTAGGGGGTACAGAGCAGGGGGCAGATGAAAATATTCCTGAAAGTCAGAGGTTGAGACATGACTCCAACACCGTCAGCAGAGCACATTCCTCTACCCCAGGGCTGGTAATGATTCCACATTCCTCCTCACTGCAATTTTGGCCACGTTACAGCTTCGACACTATTTCAGCAGTGAAATGGCTACCACGCGCGTCCCCCTCACCCCGTGGCCGGCTAGGAGGGGCGAGGAGCTGGGATGCAGGGCAGGATTTCACTGAGCAGCAACCTAGATGGGAGGTAAAACTGGCCCTCACTGATGCTCTGCCTGCTGCAGGTGAAGAAGCTCCCAGCCCAGTGAAGAGGAACAGGAGACAGGACGGGAACCCTAACAGCACCAGTGATGCCCAGGGCAGATGCTGCCACTGTAGCGAGGATTTCTAGGGGGCTGTTTGCTGTCAAGGGATAGGACCGAGGTCCCCACAAACTGCCCTCAGGATCTCTTCCCACTCAGCCTCACACTGCCTCTGCACCCTCTCCTCCGCCACACAGCCAACGCACCAACATCCTCAGGAAGGTGGGAAGAAATTCCAGGTGAAGAGAGCAATCTGTGTGGGATGTCTCTGCCACAGGAATGGGAGCAACCAGGCCCAAGCTATGAGAGTTGGGAGGTTTCTAGTGTTTTGTGTCACATGAGGGGCTGAGCGTAGGGCAAACCTTCCAAGGTGAGCACGAGTTAGCCAAGACCATCCGCAGAGAGGAGAAATAGAGCAGCTAGTACTACCGTGTGCGCCCTGCAGGAAGCAAAGCCTAGAAACAGATCAGCTGCACTGTCAAAAAAAGGCAAGGCCAGGTCAGATTGTGACTAGGTAAAAGGAGTGGTCATTGAAAAGAGCAAGTAGGGATGCAGGACAGAATGAGGCTGCTGGAGTTGACGGGAAGGGAGTTAAGATGCAAGGCAATGAGCAAGGGGGAAAGCCCACCCCCAAACTTTGCTTTTGTTTTCCCTAACTTGGTGCTTGGTGACTTTTTCATTGCATTCATAAAAAGATATATCTGAGCAGAGAGGCTCAAAGTGAGGAAGGAGAGAGAAAGATAGAGAGAGAGAGAGTAAAGGGCACTACAGTGCCAAAGTGCAACAACATAAAAAATAAAATTGAAAGACAGGACACTCATTCTGCACTCAGGGCTCATACCATGCAGTAAGAAGGGCGGCCAGGGCTGCTCCCCACCAGTAAAGAGGGAGTTCACTCGTTTAGTAGGTTGGTTTTCAGCCCCCGAAGTAGGTTTGCCTAGGCAATGAGCAGTGATGTTCTTCCGTGAGACTGGCCGGTTGGGGAATGTGCTGCTACACGACGGGCTGTTAGCAGGAGCAGCCGCTCTCCGTTACTGGCTGCTCGGGAGGTTTCTCTAGTTTGATGTCAATCACTGGAGGAGAGGAGTTAAGGAAGTCGCCCGGTTCAAGAGAAGGCCAGGAGAGCCTGGGGAAAGTGATGCCTCGGCCTTCTCTGGGTGCCACAGGCAGACCAGGCTTCAAAGAGAAGTCAAGCTTCCAATTAGATGATATTTCCCTGCCATCCAAACACAACTTTAAACACAGCCTTGATGCTGTTGGCCCTAACATACGGAAGGGCCGCTATTATCAATTTGTTTAAGGGTGAGGCAGAACTGAAGGATCGATTACACTTGCCACTTCTGATACTGGCTGAACTGCCTCAAACAGCAAGTGCTCCTCCTGCTCCAGCTCTCGGCCTGGCATATTTTGCCAATTGTTAGTTTGAAATAAGCTGTTTTGGAAACATGGATACTATGGATTTCATCTAGCCTTTTATACAAGCAAAATATGGCAAATTGCTGCCACAGTCACTTGCATGCTCTGTGACTAGGTGCATGTAGCATGCAACGCACTGCAGGAGTATTCAGTGGTTACAATGACAGTCCTCCTGGTGAGGATGACTATGGGCAGAAGTCACGGATCTGACTTCTTAGCCTGTTTAGAGTTGCTATGAAAATAATTTAAAAAGCAAAACAAAAACTGAGCTGAACAGATTGTTAACAGTTAAAACCAATGCAGTAATTATCTCCTACAATTCTGAAAACTTGTCATCTGTCTGTTCTTGGTAAGTGCAGATGCTCTAGCAGAACAGCACGTACCTTGCCTGAAGAGGATGATTAGTAAGAGTAGTTGATCAGGTATGTCAGGACAGCACACAGGGCTACCTTGGAGCAGTATAAAACAAGGAAAATCCCAGGGCATTCTGAAACTACGCAAATTTTGTCCTTAGACAAGGTTAAGGGGAGAAAGCAAAACTTGCCCTTGCAGTTATAAATTGAAAGTAGCGTCTTAATCTGTATCCACAGGTAACCACAGTGTACCAGCTGTTCCAGCCACGTGTCTGCGAAAACCCCGAACACCGATACACACCGTGCACCAAACAGGTGACAAGTGCAACCTGACAAAAAGGTAATTGCCAAATTCTACAAGAGGAGGAAAGTTATTGAAAAGAAAGCAAGGATACTGTCCTCTTTGCTCTTCTCTGGTGTGCTGTCCATGCCAGGCAAAGCAGCAGCCACACGACGGAAAAGCTGAAAAGTAACCACAGGTAAATGGAAACCTTGTTAGTAAGATTGCATATTAAAAAAAATAACAATACAAAAAAATTTAGTGTCAGAATTTTATAGACTTGTTACATGGGCATTTTGGCAAGAAAAGCAATGATCAGCAAATGCCACAAGAATTCTACCCAAGATCTTTGGGTAGATACCTGAGATAGAGCCAAGATATTCTACACAAGGTTAATAACAAAATGATTGGAGTTACCACATGCCTACAAGCAGTTTAATCTGTTGCTACTTAAAGAAAAACGCCACGTTGACGCTGTAGTCGTGGTTCTAGGTGTACTGCACAGTGCAGTTCTCAGGGCTCAGGAAGCAGGTCAGACACTGCACGTGCCCATTCCCAGCCTCAGCACCCAGCAATGTTACACTGTGCACCCCAGGGGCTCTGATAAGCAGCCTTGCCACAGGCTGGAAGTTCATACGTTGAAGAATAGCCCAGCATTTTAATTTAGGCCACCCTTGCTGTCCCACTTCGCAGTGGTCACCCACATGCAGAATGACTGGCTCAAGTGAGCTGCATCCAAGCTAAGAAAGATTTGCTGGAGCTAGGAAGGACTATCCTATCCCCATATAAAACACAGTGCTTTTGTGTCATTTTTCAAGTTGATGCCTAGAGCTCCTCCTGCTGACACTAAAGCAGCAACAAACACAAATGAGAGAATGCCAGAAATGTCTGGTGGAAGGAGCTGTAGAAAGCTGTGTTTTTTGCTTGGAAAACTAGAGGAAGGAGACTGACTAGAGCCAGCCAGTGATGCCCTTTTTCAAAGTACTTTGGCAAGGACTTGTCATCTAACATCAGAAACTGTATTACAGGGAAAATCAAACCACTGAAGTACCAACGACCTGCCTTATTGCCTAAATTCTGTCATGCTCAGAACAAAAGTTTCCTGAACTAAAAGGGAGGAGCAGTAACTCAAGCTCACAGCAAGAAGCAATGGGCAAAAGTAGAAACAGAAGAATAGGAAACTCCAACTATTCTATGGTTCTATGTTTTTCCTACCAGGCTTGAAAACAGAATCAGGAATTTCTACTCCGGTGCATGAGCATATGCTGTTAGCCTGGCTGCTGTTAACACTCATTTTAGAGAACACTGCATTAGCTGTTCACAAAAGCAAAGGGAATGTACAGAATTATGTTTGACATGCTGTACTATATAGTGACATTCCTGTCCCTCAGCAAATTCCATTTTTAGATTCTCCTTCCTTTTAAGGAAGGAGAAGTGTGCTTAGCTTTAGCAGTAGCACTGGACACTAGGCAAGAGGGATTTCAGGACCTGAGAAAGACAACAGGTAATATCTGCTGCAGCATGAACTGTAGGCAGAAACTTATCCCTCCTCTCTACAGAACAGTGAAGTACAGATTTACAGATCTTTAAAACATAACATAGATCTACCTGTTTCACGTTGTATCCAGTCTTTGCACTGGTCTCAATAAACATCACATTCAGCTCTTTGGCTCTTTGTTCACCTTCTTCTGTAGTGATTTGCCTGGACAAAGGAGCAAAGAGAAGCAGAAAGACACAAGAGAGGGACAGGAACAATTAGAGACAGTTGTGTCTGAGACACTTTTCAACAGAGGGCCTCTTCACCACCCGTTACAAGAGCGTACAATGAACAAACAGGGACGTCAGGATCTTTAAGATCCCCAAATTCCTCATTAGATCCCAGCAAGGAAGGAAACAATCTCAGGTTAGTAGTTCAGGGAACACCTGGACTATGCCCATTAATAAAAGGATCAGCAGCGGAGGATGCAGTTTGCGTAGTACATTTGAGTCTCATTCACAGCACCCTCAAGGGAAAAGAAGAATCCCCATGAGCTGCACCTGATGCAAAAAGCAGTTTCCCAAAAGTCAACAGGAGGGAACTCTGTGAGCTTATAGACAGAAGTCAGAAAGGCTCCAGCAGCAAGAACAGTGCAAAAGCAAGAGCTGTGCTGCTGCTTGTGGGACAGCACCTGCAAATGCGCCGCTCCTCAGTGCTCTGTACATACCTGTTTCACATTATATCCTGCTTTAGCACTGGGTTCAATATACATCATATTCAGTTCTTGGCTTTTCTGTCACCCTCCTCTATAGAAACCTGTCTACAGCAATGAGAACAAATCACAGAAAAGAAAAACCAAAACAAAGAAAGAAAGTCCAAAAATGATAAAAAGAAAAAAAGTAGAAAAAAACTGCAACGAACTGAAATAATATTAGCAGGAAAGCTAACCTTAACAGGGTGTGCCAAATAAAAGCAGTGCTATTACCAGTTAAACCCTTCAACTGTGTTTGATAGAACTTAACTTTCGCCATCATTTGGTCTTTACCACAGGACGAACAGTTTCTTGCAGACTCTACTAAATTTCAGAAAACACAATCAATCTCGTGACTGATGCATGGTTTGCCTAGCCTTAAAAGACCCAGTATTCGTATTGTTATGAATCGCTTTTAAAAGCAAGAACCCACAGGCAAGACAAGGAGGCTTCTTTCAGTGAGAGTTTGTGCAGAGTGAACACACGCCCTAACTTAAATTCCAGGCCAGTCCAGCACTACCTCCACTTACATTAATACTTCTACAACAGGAATGCCTGTTATATATATAAAGTGTATATAGCTACAATACCAACAAGTCTCTAGTTGCCTTATTCTTATGGCAATGCTGGACAATTCTGCACCCCTGCCCCAACCTGCACCACAATCTAAGGCAGCAACTACCTTCCTCCCCTGCTTTTTTTTATTTTATTTTATTTTTATTATAAAGCCTCAAATCTCATCTCCAGGTCAGTCAGTCAGGAAGCTGTAGTTATTCCCAGCTTCCAGAAGGGCATAAGAGATGCTACACGAGCTGACTGAATTAGAATAGCCTCTCGGATTCTGCTCAGTTGATTTTATAAGCTGATTTTGAGAGTTGACCAGAGTGCTCTGAATTTTTACCAGATGGTTTTCTTAATCCAAGCCATCTTACACATTTACTTACTTATGAAGCTCTAAACACGACATTTTCCCCAAATTTCTCAAGTGCTCTGCACAGGATACTTAGAATGGCCTCTGTTGGAATTGGGGAAAGCCAAATAGTTGTCCAGCTGGTAAACACAAAACCCATTTCCCTACGTATGAGCAGCACAAAGACCACACGACACTCAGTATCTAGCTTCATTTTCCTCCCCGTTTCCGCGAACCACGTACCAGAAATAGAACTGCCTATACTTTTCCTGCTAGACAAAGCAAACTACAAACTAACAATGTGGCTTGTACAGAGACAAAGGATGAAGAACAATGGTACTAATTTGGGCAGCCCAAGATGCTGGATAATCTCTCTCACTTGAGTGACACCAAAACCACAGGGGGAAAACAGTGACAGCACATTTTGAAGCAATATTTTCATACTAGGAGTAAAATAAGGTTTAGAAATTAAAATGTGACAGCACCTGACAACAAACAAGCAGATCCCTATTAAGACTCATCGTGCCATGAAACAGGGAACAAACGGGCAACTCAGGTATCAGGGCATTTTTTGATAAAGCTTTTAGATTCCATCTGTAAGACTTTTCAGACTGTCTTTCAATCAGAAGTGTGTCATGAACCGCCAAAGGTTATGCTTTTGATTTTCTAGAAGTATTTAACTGTGAGATTCCATTTCCCATTTCTGCCTTTATTATACCTTTTTTTTGTGACAGTTAAAAAAAATTCTCATTATTTCAATGCTTCCTATGTTCTACATATTAAACCATACAGTTTATAGAATAACTGGCATATCTGAAATGATTCAGTTCAAAGGACTGGGTTTGTAAGGAATTGTGTGACTTATTCTCATCATTCCTTTGCCAACTGTTACTGAAGCTAACCACCAATATGAAGACTTCCTCAGTCTGTAGGACTGAGAGGTTTAAAACTAAAATGCTCTGACATCTCAAAACAGTGAATCTCTGTGGCTTTAAAAATTTAATTTACTTCTCCCATCTCTTGGGGAAATCACTAATCTAGCTTCCCATCACACTTCATAGTACCAGTTTATGCTGCATGCAACCAAAAAACTATGCTCAGGTTGAAACCTTCTAGATGCATACTACTACATTGTCATGTTGTATTTTATAACAAGGGAAAACTTTATTATAATATTTTAGATTTGCAGATGCAGAAAGAGTCATGTAAATATGACCATGGGAAAAAAGCATTGCTTTTGAAGATATCTTGCTAGTTTTCTCTCAGCACAAAAAGAAAAAAAGAGATACTCTATGAGAAAGATGGCATAGAGAGATATTTAAGTATCCCTCTAAGCAAAAAAAAAAAAAAAAAAAGGCTTGTTATATCGTATACTATTTGTAGAACAACAGAACAGAATAATTTTGCATATTCTGACATCAGAAATCCAAATATCATTACAAGCTATTTATACTTCTTGCTTTTAAATACAGACAAGTTGGCCAGTTCTCCACTTCTACTGTGATGGCAAAAGGACCAGAGCTCCCCATCGTTACCTCTTGTCTGCCAGGTCAGTTTTATTCCCCACCAGCATGATGATGACATCGCTTCCTCTCTCTGTTCGAACATCATCAATCCACTTGGAGGTTTGCTGGAAAGAATTCAAATCTGTAGGGGCAAAGCAAATTGAGAATGCTGAGGATAAATTTCCTTCCAAGTGAGGAGGAATGCTTATGAAAGTGGCCATGCCTCTAACCCATGCGTTTCTCCGAGTCTTCCCACACCACATAAAACAACGTACAGATCTACCCAGATAGAAAAAAAAAGGGAAGAAAGGAAAAAAAAATCAAACTGTTTCTAATGTTAATTTCTGCAGATCTTCTGGCTGTGATATACCAGTTCTGCTTACATGTAGTACTCGAAAATAATGAGACACCAAAGCATCACTCACTTGTAATGTCATAGACTACCACAGCAATGGTGGAGTCGCGGATGTAGCTGGGAATGAGACTGCGGAACCGCTCCTGGCCTGCTGTGTCCCAAAGCTGCAGCCGAACCTGCTGGTACCAGGCCAGGGAGAGCAGAGAGACAGCGAGAGAGAAAAGAAAGCAGGAAACTGTCCTTTAGAGAAAAGGCCATTTCTGGAATTCACTGTGTGCAGCTCAACCTGAGAAGCTGAGACTGACCTTGTCAGCTTGCTCCCAAACACCCAAGAGGCACAGAGCTGGCTTCGCTGGGTGCCAGTTTATACAAAATGTGTTTTCATTATCTCCTTTGTTGCCTAGAGAATCTGCCATTCCCCGGCCACCACATCCCTAAGAGCTCTACGGTGTGGCTGCCACCCCAATTAGCGCTGCTAGTGCTGGCTAACGAGCAATGGGAGCTGCTCTTCCTCACCAGGGACTACGTATGGCCTCCCAAAGCACTCCCAACATACAGGCTCAGGTCAAAGCCCTCAGGGCAATTCCCACCTCAGCACAGACACAGTAGCAAAAGAGCATCCAGAAGGTGGTAATGGGGGTTTTCACGCAAGATTAAGGTGATCAATAACTTAAGCTGCAGCAGAAATAAAAGCAAATGCTGCAAACTGAAGGCCCCATGAGACACAAAGGACACTGGTGCCCCCTTTCACGTAAGGGCAAGAATTGGAAACAGGCATCAAAATCTGTACGAAAGAGATGCCATTTGATCTCCAGCACCAGACCTACGCCCAAAATACAAACTGAGTTTTTATATGATAGCTCTAAAGTCTAAAGGTTTATTTCTCTTCTTTCACATATCTTCTGATCCACATGAACATCTTGTGAATGCACTAAAGTAATAACAATTATTATATCCACACAATGCTGGAAGTTGTTATTTGAAACAGAAATGGTGGAAAAACATCCAGTTACCACAACAAATGCTAAACAAAAGCTTTTAACCATGAGTAATTGGGATCAATGCCATCATCCAAGTGGTCATTCCACACAGCTGGCTGTACTAGTGCTATGGTCAGAAAGAAAGATTGCTATTAACATTGTGAGTGGCCACAAGTTTCAAACAAGGGTGGCTATTTGCTCCCAAAATAATCCATCTGGATTATATGAATTAAATAAGATGTTCTCACAAAGCTATGAGACATTCTCACTCAGCCATGAAGGACAGGAGCTTTTTATATTTACAGCATCCGTAAAATGGGAGCTTGCAGGAGACTTTTGTATAGGAGGAAGTTGTTTAAGAAGGACCAAGATTTATTTTGCTTGGAAGAGTAATTTAAACAAAAGCTGGGCAGAGCACATGTCTGCAAAGCACCCTGCTACAAACACATGCAAAACAACATGTATCTACACCTGAATATCCACACTGCTGCCATCAGTGTTCAGTACAATTGGAGCTTATAGCTCCAGCAGTTAGTTCGTATTAATTGTTCTCTACATTTTGGAGACAAATTTGATTTATCAGCAAGACGCAGGGCTCTTCAGCACCCCAGGAAAAAGCAGAGCAATAAACTCCTAGCACGTGGACAATATTACACCAGTGCTGGCAGATCAGATCAGCCTATGCACCCACAGAGTTTACCCAGCTTGAAGTTCAAATGCTCCAAGCTTCAGATGCATGGTCAAAATTGCAGCTAACACAAGTATTACAGACTTGAAGAAAAGCTGATGATCTGGCAGTGAAGGGCCAAGGGAAATCTATTCTGGAGGTACTACAAAGACACCCAGAAGAGACCCAGGAATGAAAGTCAATGCTCCCTTGCAGGAGCAGTCCTCCTACAATGCTCCTTTAGCCTCTGATTTCTAGAAGTCAAAGTTGTTGCACAGCTGTTTTTTGGAGAGAAAAAATACAACCCTCCCAAAGTAGATACCTTGCCAATAAGATAAGAATAAAACCACCTCACACTGGTTTATGCTTATGCTGAAAGTTCTCAATCAAGAACTAAGTACTGAAAGTCTATGAATACAGATTTTTATAATGGTATAGAAAACTAAATCCACAAGCATGTTGTGAGATTTAAAAGCCTCTCACTGGCTAAGAAGAGACAAAAGAGCAGCAACAAGAAATGCAGGAACAGTCTGATCTTTTCAGATAATTTCAAGGCATGATGAGATCAGCCATCCCTAAATCATTTCTGATAGGTCTGGAAACTTAAAGAACAGCCTAGACTGATGGATTCTTCAAACTGTCTGGGTAAACAGCATGCTTTACCTGCCTGACAGAGGCACAAAAAACACCAACTTCTATTGCCGGCCACTCTGTCACATCTAGATCTGTTCCCCAAAATCATTCATGTGCACATCTTGTTGCTCCTCAATTCCCAAGCAGACCAGTTTTATATTTTTATTTTGTTCCAAGCCAGAACTCCTTCTCAAGACAAATTCTTAAGCTATAGGACTAGACCACTGAATTATTTGCCTTTGCTACCTAAGAAAAATAGTTACAGAATTTCACAATTACCTGTTAAGCATTTCTATTTATCAAAGTGCAATAAAACCCAGATCTGTATAATCTGGAACTTGCGGAAAAACAGAAGTGGGCCAGAGCTTTTTCATCTGTGCTATGTTATCTATTTAGACTTTGTCTGCATGGTATTGGCTCACTGGTGTAAAGCCTGCATACAAATCTATGCTGATATTGTAGCTTAACTGAAAAGCCCAGATCAAACGGAATCAATAACAAAGTTTTAATTAAGTAATTTTCATATCATATTTCACACAAACTCTCTAGTCAAGAGTTATAGCAGTGGTATCCAAGTTTGTTCATTCTTTAGAAGTTATGGTAATTATAAATTTGTCCCTTCTATTTCAAAAGTTCTCTGGTGGCTTGTATGAACAGCAAGCTCTCACCCCCAGTAAAACGGAAGTCCTGAACCCTCACAAATTTCTAGGTAGTTTTTATTTAAATAGATACTGTACTGTTTTATACAGTATGATAATGTTTCATTGCTCTGGCATCTGCTGTTGCTACTTTTATTAACTCTCTAGTTATCCAGAGCAGAGCAAGCTTTCATTTCAAAGTTAAAATAAATAACTAAAAAGCTTTACAAAAGCTACCTGTCACCAAGGACAGACAAGATATAAACCCCATTCACCTACCTGCCAATCCTCTGCATGTCACTTCCAGTTTGAGCTTTGAGCAGACAAGAGATTCCCCAGTTTCTGTATCATCGAACGCAGTTACTATTGGGTGTGGGTAAGATGCTCAGCTACTTCCCCTCAGTAAAAACAGATCCATCCATGAAATACCTAAAGTCCTGGGGCAGAGGGCCTATCTTAGCTCCTTCAGAAAACAGCCTTTTCTGAGAACACCACCACTTCCAGTGTATAAAAGGTACACGTCAACAGCAAGCCCTCTGCAGACACTCAGGCTCAATACCTACTTGTAATGTCAAAGACAATGACAGCCACAGCAGAGTCACGGATGTAGCTGGGAATGAGGCTGCGGAACCTCTCCTGGCCGGCTGTATCCCACAGCTGCAGCCTGATCTGGGAAACGGAAAAGTGCAGGGGAAGAGGGAAGGGAAAGAGCAGGAAAATGGAAAACAAAACCAAAACTCAAGTGAAATAAAAAGAAAAAAAATGCAAGGCAAAAATAACCCAACAAAAGGAAAGTTAAAATGGAATAAAAGTATGAAAAGAGCCAACGATACTTCTAGCCCCATCCTGGTGGTAGTCTCGGCCTAACAGGTCAGAGAAACCTCCCTCCCTCCACAGGCCCATTCATCCAGCTCGTGCACACACAAACAAGCTTCCCCTTTTCGAAAGGAAAGCGAGATATTCCTAACACAGCTTCTAGCACCATCCACTGATGAAAACAAGGATACCTACCTCAGTGCATCCTGCCATGTCAGGATTCTGGCTACAATGATTATACAAGCAGACTGTGATCACACCTAATTGTAAGGACTAGATCACTCAGCGACTAATTAATCCACTGGAAAGGCTGATGTGAAGTGCTGAAACATAATAGTGAGGTACAAGCCAGGACAGCAGAAATCCTCTAGATAGGCTTATCTCGTGCTTAAGCCCAACAGGTCTAAAGAGGTACCTCCCCACACACAGGAGAGCACTATCCAGCCTTTCACAAGTGAGGCTGTAGCTGTAACAGAACTGTCAGCCTGACAGCCCGGAGGGAGGATGGGGCTCCTCACGGCACCAACTCCCCCAGTGCCAGAGCTTCTACTATACCAGCACAAATGCTGTAGCTGACACACTTGCAATAGCAGTGCATGGGCATCTACCCAGAGCTCATTTTGAAGAGCTCAACTCCACATGTTTTCATTGCTTCTGCTGCCTAATATGGGCTACTTGAGACATATTGAGAGCTAAGTGATCTGGCATAGGTGTATTTTTGAGAGACACATACATCAGTTGTGCCCAGGCATATACTGCAGTTACAGGTTTATTCTTCATTTCAAGCATAACAGTCAAAGCCTACTGTAAGATAACAGCACTAACCATATCTGAAAAATTACTTTAGTGCCTGAATTTTCTTAGTTTCTCTGCTGGTGTTCTTCCTTTATCTATATTCAGGACCTCTGTTATTTAAAAGGCTCTTTATGGGCCAGTAGCATCGCAGACATTTGAAAGAAGGGTATTTTCTGGACAGCAGGTCAGTGGATGAGCTACACAACCACAAGAGGTCCAGACTACCCTTGAGAATTAAGGACTATTGCAAAGAACATACAGGTATTCCAACCTGCCTTCACAGGTGTCAAGCAGCATTCCCACATTCCCAAGATGTTTTCCTTTTTTTTTTCCTCCTTCTACTACTGTTAGCACAGTTGGAAAATGTTATCAAAGTAGTTTCTTCCACTCAAAGATTAAGCAAGGTCTTTTCTAACAGTGAATCACTGTAGGGTGGCTGAGAAGCAATGGGGAAACCCACCATACTCACTGGGCTGAGACTTCTTCTGAAGCAACACAAGGAACTTGTATCACACCTCTGACCCCCAAACAGGTTCATCCTCAGCCAACACTAAAACTAGCAAAGAGGCAATTACTACTGAAAATGAACTAATGAAAAGGCAAATACTCAAAGACAGAGGAAAGGGATGCGAGCGGTGTTTCTATGCAAAGAGGAATCTCACAAAAGCTAAAAATCTAAAATTGCTTTATTAACAGTCAGCCAGAATTAAGTTATTGAATCCTTTTACAAGGAGGAACTCTGCCACCACTAGTAAACTTGAATGATTTCAGAACTCAGAACTACCTTGAGCCTGTTCATGTCCACTTATGTTGACAATTCCAGAGGCAGAGCTGCAAATCCTACGAGCAAACTACACCTATGGAGCACATAGCAGCCCGCTCCCCTGTAACATGGACATTACCTCGCTCCAATTTTGCATGAAGGGTTTTGACTACATTCTTGAAGTAGCAAAAATTACTAAGTACGAGGAAAAAGCAGGGGATTGGTTCAATGGCTTAATTCAAACACAAGAAAAACATTCAAGGAGCAAGAACTAAGTGAGCAGCCTGGTGTCTCAAGGGCTACCCCTCTGAGGCTGCTGGGGGACTTGAGCAGCCGCTGGGGCACAGCCGGGCGCTCCGGCCACGCTACCCACCGCACCGAGGCCTCGCTTACCGTGCGGTCCTCGAGATACATGGTTTTTGACAGGAAATCGATTCCAATGGTTGCCTGAAAAGAAAAAAAAGCATTAGTAGCTGCAACTTGCCTTCCATGACTGCAAATCAGATTGTTCTATGTAATCTCTCAAAAACGGTCAGAGGCTTACAATTAAGCTCTTCATTTCCCTTCAATACAGTTAATAAAAAACAAGCACTATGGGTATCTGCCTCATCTTCAGTTCACTCTTCAAACACCTCTCAATTGCAGAAGATCCCCTGAGTTTCTCATTCTCTCTCTCAAATATCCATGCACCTTAACAGAGATTATATCAGAACTGGCATCTCCCTCCAGTCTGCAGCAATTCAGTCTAGGAAGAAATCTATTAGAAACAACCAAAAGGTAGAGCAAATGCTATTTCAAATACTGCTGAGAAATTACATGCACGAACTGGGGGTGACTGTGCTGAAACCTAAGAAGTGATGCCTGTTTTCAGTTGAGACCCCTCTCGCCCTTCCGTGAGATTCAGGGGCTTCATTTCCCTGACAGCTCTTTGCAAGCCTCCTCCCAGCCACATTCCCATTGCTGTAAAGCAATTCTGGCGCAGAGACACTTGGAGGAACTCACTAAGTGAAGACATATTAAGCATTTCCCTGGCACTTAAGCCAAGCAGGTGTCCTAGCCCATTATAACCCAGGGAAAGAAGACAGGATACTGATGTAACAGATTTAAGTGTAGTATTTTAAGGGCCTTATATATCCAGTATTATGCAACAAACAGACGGCATATACATTGCTCTGGAAGGCGTCCATCAGAACACAAACCTCTTAAGATTAGAGATCACAACATTTAATTTCTGCAGCTGGTACTAATTTCTAGGAGTCCTATTTTCTGGAGCCAGGGCACAATTTGCAACAGCTACAACTACAGAAAAACACAAGAGTAGCCTAAAGAAGTCAAAAAGCAGAAGAAGATCCAGTTTCACTGAATGACTTATCCTCTAGACACCCATCTTATCTTCCTTTCTCTACTTGCAGCTTAAAATTATTACAATTTAAAAACAGTAAGTCTTTCTAGCTTGAATTAACAGTGAACACCATAGTCTCATCTTCCTGGACTTCATTTGTATTGCTTTGAAGCTACCACTTATTTTCTTGAAATAGCCAATACTCTCGATGCAACTAGCTGTTCATGAAATACTCAGTCTCTGGGATTATCCCAGTTCTGTACTCAGCCCTCTCGGACATCTTTAGCAGAAGGCTCCTCAGCCCTACCCTGCTCACTCCATCAGAATTTCCCTGGCCTTTTCCCCATCTATGGCATTTTAGGTAACAAAAGAAACAAAATCTACATGGACATCTTGCATATTTATCTATGCATTCTGGACCTGACTATACTATATAAATGGAAAAAGTCTATAAAGACTCTAGAGACCTAGGAGGACATGAACACGATTCAACTATTGCTGTGTTTCCTGACACTTCTGGATCCATCTTCAGTCTGGACCATCTCCTTGTGATCCAACCCCACAAACCAATGGTTTTTTTTTTTTAACCCTTTTTACTCGAGATTCTCACATATCCAGACAGCACCTCAGTCTTGTTGCTTTTCTCTACACTGTGCATCCTCATAGCACGCTAGATGCTTGGGCCTAATCACAAAGTCTCATTTCCACTGCAAGGCACATTACAACCTCACATATGATACTGAATTGACATCTCATGGAGAAATATGCTTGCCCTAGAGACTAAATGCATATGTTTTAATGGTGGGAGTAGATTTGCCTCCTTTTTTTATTTCTTAGGGGAAAAAAAAAAAAAGGACTACCACATACCTGGTAAGTATTGTCGAAACTGTCATACATAAACCTGGTGATGAGCGAGGTTTTTCCCACTACAAGAGAAGTAAAACGTTACTTCCATCAGCAGCAGTGGAGGGAGGCCCTGCTTTGGGAGGGACACGTGGCAGCACCATTCCCGAGAGTTAAGTTTCCCATCTAAAGCTACTGCCCAGTTACTCCCCGCTGCAACATAACTAGCTAAGAAATTAATGGACAAAATGATAGGGGTGTACTAAGCCAAATCACTCAGAGTAAAAAATATGGGCCAAAAAAATCCTAATCAAAACATGGTCTGTAATTTAGATGTGTTGTGATGTATATGGCAATTATTTGTCTGCTCCTTCTTTGAGCATGTAAAGTGGGTATTTGGTTGTTTGTTTGTTTTCTTTTTCTGCTCTTTCCATTTGATATTTATAAAACCACCAAGTCTAAGATCTGTAGCCACAGACATCAAAGGAGGAGGTTATGGTGGTCTGCGTGCTATTTAGCTGCCTCTGACCAGATAGAAAAGCAATGTTTAAGAGAGATCTTTTCTTCAAAACAAGGTTTTGCAGATGACTTTGATGGCTTGCCTAAAAGCTTTAAATCTTTGTCTGCAAATATTCATCAAGAGGCACAGAGCAAGAAATAGGGACCAAAGACAGCATTCCTGTATTCATCTCCGATTGGAAGAAGCCAAGAAAAAATTAAAGGATGTGGATAGAAAAAAAAAAAAAAAGAACAACACAGAAAAGGAATAAATTGCCCAGAAAGGATGTGAAATTGTAAGCACTGGAGATGATTAAAAACGGGTCAGACAAATATCTAATAGGAGCAAAGTTGATCTTGCCTCGACAAGGCAGGTGAATTAGATGACTCCTGGAAATCCCTTCCTGCCCTACAGTTGTGTGATTAAGCAGTCGGCTGATAGCAAGGCGCTCACAAGCAAAGAAAAAACGCAGTTGCAGGGAAAATATAAAATTAATGCTTATATTACCAGGGCACAGGAACAAACGGGATGGAACCTCCCGGCAGAAGAGGTTACACAAAAAGGGCGGGGGACAGCGGCCCTTACAGCCCTGTGCTGCTTCCCCGCTTATTCCTGGGCCGCTCACAGGCCCGGAGGCGGCAGGAGAGGCCCCGGTTCTCCGGGATCGGGCCCGCACTGCAGCCCGCGCCCCCCCCCACAACCTTCCCCGGCGGCTCCTTCCCTCCTTCCCGTTTCCTTTCCCCGTTCCCGTTTCCTTCCCCCCTTCCCGTTTCCTTCCCCCGTTCCCGTTTCCTTCTCGCCCCGCCCCGCGCGAGGCGATAGCGGCTCCTCACGGCCCCCCCCCCCCCCCAACGGCTCCGGATCCCCCTCCCCAAGTCGCCACCGGCTCCTCCATCCCCGCCCCACCGAGCCGTAACGGCTCCCCCCACCCCGCCCCTCCTCGGCCCATAATGGCTTCTCGTCGCCCTCCGGAGCCCCTCACGGCTCCTTATCCCTCCTCAGCGACTCCTCCCCGCCCAAGTCCCTAACGGTTTCTCGCCTCGGGCGAACCCCCCGCCCCCGCCGCCGCCACGTCCCTAACGGCTCCTTCCCGGCCCGTCCCCCTCCGGGCTCCTCGGCAGCCTCCAGGCGCCGCTCACCGCTCTGCTCGCCCAGGAAGACGAGCTTGAACTTGCGCAGCGGGTTGCCGAACTCGCCACCGCCGCCGCTGCTGCTGCTGCCGGGCGCCGACATGGCGGAACGGGGGGGCCGAGCGGGAGCCGTGACCGGAGAGGAAAGCCGCACACACCGCCGAGCGCCCCACCCGCTACTTCGCGTCACTTCCGCCCTCCCCGTGACGTCACGGTGACGTCACGCCGGCCCCCGGCCGTGGCGTCACGGGCGCTCGTTGAGGGCAGCGCCCCCTCGCGGGAGCCGGCGACAAGATGGCGGCGGGGGAGGCCACGCGAGGCGCTCGACGCGGTTTATTGGCCGCTCCGCGCGTCCCCGCGCGGGGTGACAACATGGAGACACCCCCAGGGCTCTGCTCTAGGAGGAGGGGGGCGGACGCGGTGGCGGCTGCTTCTGCGGCGGCCGCTTCTGCGGCCGATGTCGGGCGTGCGAGGGAGAGGAGGCGCCTACGGGGACGGGGCGAGGGGCTGGCGGCGCGGGGGGCTCTGCGGGGCGCGCTGGGGGCTGCCGGCCGCCGGCGCGTTAGCTCTCCTCCTTCTCGGCCTCCTCCTTCTCGTCTTCGTCGTCCTTCTCGCCCTTGAGCTTCTGGCGGGCGAACTCCTCGATGACGATGTCCTCCTCGCTGCAAGGGGAGAGCGCGGCGCTGTGAGCCCCGGAGCCGGGCCCGTGCGCGCCCTCCCGGCGCACGAGCCAGCGGGGCTCCCCGGGAGACGGCGAAAAGGGGGAAAAACCTCCATTTGTGCCCCAAAACGCTGCTGCCGCCAGGGCGCAGCGCGTTCATCCTGACACTTTCTGACCAAACTACCCCAAAATGAGGCCTGACGGCTCAGGGAAACTCCCTGCAGAGGAGGGAGGGGAGCCTGCAACTTCAGGAGATTAAAGCAACGTTTTGCCTTGTCAAGGGGAGAAAAAGGAAGGAGAAGAAATAAAATGGAAACAGAGATTAGTTACCTCCTTGGGAAAGGGATGATGCCAGAGGAGAGCCACAAAATGAGAAGAGGGGGAAGAAAACGGAAAAAAAGAGTCAGTGGAAGAGATTCCAAAAGCCTGGGGAATGTGAAACAACTTGGCAGATTCAGCAGGGAATGGCGGGGGGCCAGCCAAGAGGGCTGTTAATCAGGAAGCCGAAATCTCTGTCTGAGCCGAGGGAGTGAGAGCCCGGGAGGCCGCGGGGTCCCCTGCTCCTCAGGCCGGCGCTCGTGTCCCTTGCAGCGCATGGCCAGGCACAGAAGCAGCTTCTGGGGGGTTTGCAGCTGGGGACGGCGCTCGCCACGAGCCCCGCGCTGGCGTGAGGCGCCCCGGCTGCTCGCCCGCTGCCGGCAGCGTCCCGGGGCTGTCCCGCTGCACGAGGCCTGGGCGTTCTGATCCAAGGGCAGCACCATAAATCCCCGTGGGAATGGGGCGTTATATCCATCTGTGATGCTTCTATATGGTTTATTCACACATAATAGTTTATAGCGTAAGATTTTTTTTCCTTACCTTGGCTTGTCTGTAGTCCGTTCATAAGTGCATCCAGGGAGGCAAGGATTGGGAGGGGGACACAGACACAGGTTAGTGCAGAAATGACATTTCAACAGGCAGCTGCTCCACGCTCAGGTGTCTGTCCTGGAGTGACAGTCCCCTCGCGTGAGGCCTGCTGAGGTTCAGGCCATCACGGGGTGGCCTTTGGCGCGGTAGCACCATAGTGCAGAGTGTGGCCATCCTCTGCAGCGCCTGTCCTGCCCCTTGGGACCGTCCCCTGCCACCGGCCCCAGGGCCCCGTGGCCTCACTCACCATCCGAAGGCTTCGGGTGCATCAGGATGACGGGCAGCTCGACACCGACGTCACTGGGGGAGAGGCGCTTTGGTGAGCGAGGTGACCCCGGGCCACCCGCTCAGCCCCCGCTGTGTCAACAGCGTCGGTGCTGCCGCGTCCCCCCGTGCAGCTCCTCTTCCTTACCTGGAAGTGAGATCCCCCAGGATGCTGCAGCAGCAAAAGGAAGGACATGGGATTAGAGGGGAGCAAAGGCGGCCTGCGGGATACTGCTGGGCCACCCCTCCGCGAGGAGCTCCATGGGCCATCCCTGCCATCCCGGGAAAAGGGGCCTTGTGGGAGTGCGTGTTGGGATGTCCCGCAGGGAGACGCCGGCTTTCGGGCTGGGGCTGGCCGTGCTCTGGGGCACTGGAGTGTGGCGGCCAATGCGACTCTCCGGTGCCAAGGGAGGATGGGAGGTGCTAGAATGCTCTGTAATAAAGCGGACGATGCTCCACAGTGTGTTGGATGGTGCTTCCTAACGAGGGCGAAGGGTGGGCACGTGGGGACATGGCGTGGGGAGGGGGTCGCCATCCCCATGAGCTGGGGGGCGAGGAGGATGTCTCTGGTGTGGGCCGCCTCACAGGTCCCATCCCTCCAACATCTGCCTGCACCGGAGCCACCCGAGCGCTGCAGGCTCCGTGTCGGGAGCTCCTCACCCTCCTCGGGACACCACCAGGTTGACCTTCACTTTGTAGGACACCAGGATCCCCAGCACCTCCTTGTCCATGCCGGGCCTC
Source organism: Tinamus guttatus (assembly GCF_059628265.1). Classification (NCBI taxonomy): domain Eukaryota; kingdom Metazoa; phylum Chordata; class Aves; order Tinamiformes; family Tinamidae; genus Tinamus; species Tinamus guttatus. Next base: position 3,108,903 of record NW_028289621.1, read on the forward strand.
AGGCTGGGAGGAAAGGGAGAGCAAAGCCATGAGAGGAGGCATCTCCCGCGAGATGGATAACAGGATCCGTGTCCGTGCCACAAACCCCTCTGCTTCCCCAGTGGGCAGAAGAAACGACTAGGATCCTTGTTGGGAACGAAAGGGAAAAACACCCCGCAGAACCACGGGGAAGGGGGAAAGGCTGAGGCTGAGGGAGGCTGCCAGGAGCCCCGTCACCCTTACATGGTGGTGGAGGCCAGGTTGGTGTCCTCGTGCTTGAGCTTGCCGTCCAGCGCCAGGCCGCGCTTCTCGCGGTTGGCCGCGAGCGTGGGCGTCACCGAGTAGGTTTTGGAGAAGGTGGAGTTGGCTGCCACGTTCTCGCTGCAGGGAGCAGAGTGCTGAGCCCCGGGCCAGGCCGCGTCCACGCAGCGCTGGACCGGGACGCATCCACGCAGCGGCGCCCGGTAAAGGCGGGTGGCCGCCTCCCTTCTGCTTACTTGAACTCCTCGTTGCACACAGTCTTCGTGTACTTGTCCAGGGAATAGAGGACCACATCCGTGATCTGGTCCACTGCAGGGAGAGGGGACGGAGCTACGTTGGGCACGCGTAGGCGCCGCATGGCCGCTCACCAACGTGCAGTCCCCACAGCCCGGTGGCCAAGGGGCAGCACCTCCCACCAGCGGGCAGGGACATTCCTGCAGGCTTTTCCCCACCGCTGGGTTTAGCAGGGCAGATACTGAGTAAATAATGTTTCTCATGGGCTGGTGGTCTCGTGGCCACATTGCCCCGCTTCTCCCTCCTGAGAACCCAAGCTGCCACTTTGACCCTTGCAGCAGGACACGCCATCCTGGGGCATGTCCGTGTGTCCCTCAGGCTTGCTCTCACCTGTGACCTTGATCTTCTTCACGATCTTGTTGGTGGTGTTATTGATGTTGACATTCACGTTGATGGGGTCTCCGTGGTAGTAGATCTGCAGTTGGAAGAGACTCGGTCTCACACAGGGGACAACCACATTTTGGGTGCCTGAGCAGCGCCGGGTGTCGTGAGGACAAGGGAGCAGTTCCCGGGTGCACCAAGCAGGGAAAACCATCATGCAGTGGAAGGCACTGAGCCAGGAGAAATGCATCTTGTGCATCACGCTCGAGACTTTCCCTTCCAGGGAGGCAAGAAAATCTCAGGTCCTGGGGACGTTTGGTTTGCAGCCCAACCGCAGAGCCCTCCAAGGCTCAGGCTCACAGGATGTGCTGTGGAGGGGATGCTGCACATCCTGGGAATTCAACCATGGAGAATTCCCCCTCCCGCACCCACCTCTCTATCCAGCGAGGCCTCGAGGTGCAAGGGCTTGTCGGACATCATGAACTGCCGGGTGGTTTCCGACTTGGGCGCGGGCCCTGTTTTCAGGGGCGCGTACTGGATCTTGCGGATGATGAGCCGCACGGAGTTCCTGCAGGAGCAAGGACCTGTCCCACCACCAGCCCCCTCCTCCCGGGCACTGCCAAGGGGGCCGGTTCCTCTCCTGCGGTCAAAGACCGAATCCGGCCATGCTGGAGGCTGGAGCGGGGCCCTGGATCGACCCCTGACAAGCAGCGTCTATTCGGCTGCAAGGACCCGGGAAGGAGAGGGATGCCTTGGAAATACCTCTTGTGTATTTTCTCCTCCAGGTTTTCAGCGCAAAATCCTTTGACCTCGAAGTCCACTCCACAGGCCTGCAGGAAACACATGTGGTTGCAAAGCGGGACAGGCTCTGTGTTCCCCAACGTTCAGGTTTATTCCCCTCCTTTTCCCCACTGCATCAGCCCTCTGCTCTGTAGGGAACACAGGCGTCCCCGGGCGCATCCCCGTATGGCAGCAGCTCTGGTTTTTGGCCCCTCCAAATTGACCACCCCTCTGTCCGTGGCCGCGGGCCGAGGGCAGCATCTCACCTTCCCAACATCGTCCGGTCCGGGCTGGAGGGTGACGGAGCAGGGCAGGTTGGGCGCAATCTGGGGACAAAAGGAGCCAAGGGAGTTCTTCCGTGAGCGGAGAGGCTGCAGGACCATTGGCTCCACGGAGCCAAGGCAGCCATGCGGTGCCCACCTCGAAGGTGAAGGGGTAGGCATTCTCGCCCAGCTTCTTCAGCAGCTTCTCCTGCAAGAGGGTGAGCGTTTTGGGCACCTGGTCTGGCACCGGAGGGAAGATCTGCGTGGTCAGGACATAGAGGTCCTTCCTGAAGGTCAAGCCGATGACGTCGAGGTCATCGCGGCCATAGCGAAACGCGCACGTCAGTGTCACGTACACTGGTGTCGGTGCAGGGCGCGTGGAGACGGCGCGTGGGATTAGAGGTGGGGAAGGAGTGCGGGAAAATGAGCACAGGGGGAAAGGGTTGAGGAGAGAAAAAAACTGTCTTACGGACTTGTTTACAGAAACAGACTCGGCTCCTGTCTGGACCTGGATGTGAGGGGCCCAGCAGCAAGTTAAAAGGGCTCATCGCCTCTTTCTTCAAGGCACAGATGGCTCCAGAGCCCCAGACCCAGGAGGTGGAAGAGAGGCAGAAGGGAGGCAATTCTCCCCTCCAGAGAAACCATCATAGCCCTGTTGTGGGGGACCCAGCAGACAACCCATTGCTATTCTACCATCTCCACAGCCCCAGATTGCTTGTGGACTTTGCACCATTTTTTTAGCCTTTCCCATTACAACATCAATTTTTGTGTCTTGGTACCTTTCCTGTCCTTTAGGTACTCGGGGTCAATCAAGCAGACGCCATCTGCAGACAAGGAAAGGAGAGCAGGTAAGGTCAGATCCTGGCAGGAGGCAGCAAGGGGGGCAATGCCCGGCCAAATGCAGCGCTCCTTAAAGACACCAAAGTCACCCGTGCCAGCAGCTCTGCAGGCAACGGCGGGGAGCTGCCTGTCACAGAGCTTTGATGCCTCCCAAAGCATCTCCGCCAGGAGGGTGACAGGTTTGTTTTGCAAAGCCCAGGCTTTGTCCCTCTCCCCAACCCCTTCCTTTGAAGGTATTTGCAGGAAAATGGGATCTTAGCTCCTCTGGAGTTGCCCTTGTTCCTCCTGCTCCCAGTGGGGAGCGGAGACACCAGCAGAGGAGCCAAGTCTCCAAAATGCATCAGGCAGCAACAGTGGCCATTGGGGACCACTCCGTCGGGGGCAGTCTCACTCACCTACAGCGTCCACGCACTCCACATGATCCACAAAGTCTCTCTTCCCCAGGTAAATGGACAACTGGAGGCAGCACAGGGTGAAGACCAAGAAGGAACAAGGTTATTGCTCGCCATCGAATCAGCAGAAACCTTTGAGCCCCAGTTTGCACCGCAGAGATCTTCAGCCCTGCAGCCCTTCAGCGTGTTGAAGAAGGCTCAGATTTAAGGACTCCCACAGGTCTTTTCAATTTCTCTTTTGAAAAACCAGCCCTGTGGTGGCATCACGGCCATAGAGGAAGGCAGTTGTGGGAGCCCAAAGGAAAGGGGAACCTCCCACATCCCCTCTGGGAATAAGGCAGACCCTTTCCTGCATGGACTCACCTTGCTGTTTGGGCTGGTCTTCTTGAACACCCTGTGAAGGGAACAAACACAGAGGCGTTGGAAAAGCTGTGGAGAGGCTGGGAGCAGCGGTCCCATTCCAAGGGCACACGGACATGGAGGGGACCATGGAGGGGACGTGGGAGCCGGTCAGGCTGGTGGAGCCACGGTGACCCTGCCCAGGCTGCCGCGTCCACCCTGCACCCCACAAATGAGGACAGACAGACACCCAGACAGACAGACACCTACTTTGATCCTTCGGCCATTTCGGATCAGTCGTGGTACAGCGGGGAACCTGCAGGGAGAAATGCAGGGAAGCACTGGGAGAGCCCACGGGGATGGGAGCAGCTGGGTGTCACCTGGAGGCAGCCGGGAGCGAGGACAAACCCACTAATAAGCCTTTAACCTGCGGCGTGCAGGGGTTGCAGCGCCGCGGGGCCGTGCACGTCCCCGGAGCCCCATCCTCAAGCTTGGTGGGGTTTGGGGGTTCTGGTTTCCAGCGAGGCTTTGCCCTCTTCCCTGTGCAGACATGGTGGGGACAGACACGAGACCCGAGCTGGAGGGACAGCCTGGCCGGGAGAGCCCTCCCCTCCCAGACCAAAGCAACCACGAGGAAGAGGAGCAGCAAAGGGGAGGCCCATGCAGGGCAGGTTCCAGCAAAGGAAAGGGGAACCCTCGGTGGGCCCAAGAGTCGAGGCAAGAAAAGGAACAAGGCAGGTCAGGGCGCTGCCACTTTATATATTTCCTTGTCTGTGGGGAACCTGCAGTCTGGACCTGGGAAGAGGAACGGGCTCATTTGGTCCCAACAGCCACAAGGAGAGCGAGGAAACCACAGAGAGGCCAGGGCAGTGTGAGCACCGGGAGCTGGCAGGGAGTCTGAAAGGGCTCCATGGAGCATCAGTGCTTCCCGAGGACCCCATCCCTCTGCAAAACACCCTGGAAAAGCTGCCGCACTGGGAGCGCCGCGGATGCTCTGGAGCGCTCTGGTCTCTCCCCGGTGTAGCCAGTTTCTCAGCAATGGGAAACGCCAGGAAGCCACCACCACATGTCACTGCGCAGGATCACCCCCGAACTCATCGCCTGCCCCCGCGCTGCCGTGAGCCGCGTCCCATCCAGCGCTCCCCGTCCCAGGGAGCCTCCCTAGCCCCGAGACCGGCTGCTCCTCCGGGGACTCCTTCCCAGGCAGGGGGCCCGGCTGATCGGCAGGCGATTTGCGGGCGATTAGGAGGGATGAGCCGAGCTTCCTGAACTTAACCAGCTCGGCCGCGAGCGGGGCTTAGAGCCGGGCAGGTTGCTAAGCCCTGGGGGTGCCTGGGCATCCTCCTCCTCACGCAGCTGCCACTGCGCTGGGGACAGAGCGAAGGGCGGTGTCACAGCGAGGAGATGATCCCCACTATCCCGATCATGGGATCTTTGGTTGCTCTCTGCTATCAAAGATTGTGACGGGTGATGAAGTCTGTGTGGGCTCTGAGTATGAAGCTGAGGTGGTCTTATCTGCAGGGGTTCTTGGGCAGGAGCAAGAGGTGCAAAATCTCCACCGGGAGCCCGGAATGGGTCAGAGAGGATTAAAAGCAGGAGAAGAGCCAAGTCCAAGGCCCACCGAGACCTCAGAGAGGAGGATATGGAGCCTTCCCCCACCTTGCCGTGCTCTCCTACACGGCAGGCGCGGTACTGCCGTACCCACCACGCTGACCTATGGAAACCCCCTGGCAGCTCTTCCAGCCCCAATCCGCCCTCCTTCCCGGCGGAGTCATCCCGCTGCGGGGAGCTCCTACCTGCGGCAGCCTCCTCTTCCTCGCTGCGCGGTGACTGCGCCGCGCACCCGCTCCCACCGCCTTATATCCCCGCACGGGCCCGTCCCCGCCGCGCGGCCCGGCAGATGCGCAGCGTGTGCGAGCGCATGGCGGCGGGCGGATTTTGCGGCCGCAATCCTATTAGTTTATTAATTCGGGAGCTGGTTCATGAGTAAGAGTGGGCAACGAAGGTGCTTCTTGCCAGGGCCCTGAGAAAGCAGATTACGGGGATGGGCAAAGCAGGCTTAGGAGCGAGGTGATGCTAATCGAGATGGATTCCCTGCTCTCGGGCGGGCTGAGGATCCGTGCCCACGGCATTGCCACATGGCTCCCGATTCACGCGGCGGCAGCCAGGGGCTGGGACACCCCGTTCCCAGGCACCTGCCCCATTTCGCTGCTCCCTCCCGCACTTGGAAGCAGCGTGGGAGGTTCAGGAGGCTGCGTGCATGGCTGGGATGCTCAGACAACCCGGTCCCCTCCTGTCCCAGGACGTCCCCGCTCCGAAACGTGACCCTGTGCTCACAGTGGTGGCTGCTGTCCCCTAGCTGGGCCGAGAGCACCCCAGAGGCGGCGGGAGGGAAGGAAGGGGCAGCCCTGGCAGGACATGGGGGCAGAGGGACGCGCAGCCCGAAGGGGCCACACGCAGAGGGGAGACCCGGCCCGCAGCGCCACGCGCTCGGCCCTGCCGTTTCATAACGCCGCTGCTTGGCCCCGCCTGACCTGATTAGCACGTTGTTAATTCAAGGGTGGCTGCTGCAAATAGAAAACTCCTGGGAGCGCAGGGTGGGTTTGTCCCGCGCGAGGCTCCCTGCCTCCCATGGCCGCAGACTCCGCCACCGGCCGGGCTCTGCCGTCCCGGGAACAGCGGTGCCAGGGGACATCGGGGACCGGATCCCCTCTCCCATCCCCGGCGCATCCGGAGGCCCCGCTGCTTGCCGAGACCTCTGGCATTCCTTGCATTTCACAGGCATTTCGAGGTTTGCCTCAGCAACACGCTGCCATTCCCCGTTCATGGCCCTCACGGCCCCATTTCGGAGCCACCCCGTCCCCCCGAGGCCTCTCTTGCGGCCACCATCACTCATGCAGCGACGTCTCCCGTGCTCAGCCCGCCCACACTGCCGCGGAGGCTTTAGCCCCGGGACAGGCCGTGCGCGGCGGGCACTGCCCGTCTCGCTAATTGCCCGCGGCAGAGCTGCTTAGCGCCCAGATTAGCGGGCGCTATTTCTGCCAAGGTCAGGGGACGCGTGAACTGCGACCCACGGGGCGCCAGGGGGGCGGCCGTCCCAGACGTGTCCCATCCCAGCGTGGTGGCTCCCTGCACTTTAAATGCCCTGGGAGATCCAGGAAAAACCCCGGCATCATCCTACTCCCTTGAGCGGGAGGCACCACTGGGGATGGCGCCGGGACGAGCCGTCCCCCTCCGCAGCCCCTCGGGTGAGGAATGCACCCGGGGGGCATCCTGCGAGCCCATCCCGCACTGGGGAGGCTGCCCGGCATCCTCATCCCACGGTAATTCCCAAAAGCCCGGCCGGCTCCGTGCCGGAGCAACCTGAGCTGGATTAGGTGGCACTAAGCGCCCGCGCCGCCGGGGGGTCACGGGGAAATGTGGCAGCATCGTTAAATAACGGCAGGGACGGGCGTGGGCTGCAGCCCCTGGCGCTGACCCTGGCGCCGGCGCCGTCTCCTGGTGCAGGTGGCAGGAGATGCAAATGCCCCCACGCGGCCCCAAACCACCGGCCCAAAATAAACAGAGCTGCCGAATTTCTCGGCAGCGCAGGCCACAGCTTCCCCCTGCCATGGCAGCAAGCCCAGGTGGGGCCAGCCCAGGAGGAAGATGGGGACAGGGCTGCAGACACGTCCCGGCAGTGCTGGGTGCACGGTCAAGGACTCCCGTTCGCACTTGGGAGGTGGCAGCTCCGGGTGCAAAGGAGCCACGTGCCGGTGTGTGATGGGCACCGTGCAATGGAAGCAGCCAGCGGTGGGGAAATACACAGGGTGCAAACAGCAGAAAACACCTTGGCCTTCCTCCTCCTCCTCCTCCTCCTCCTTGTCATGCTCTGGCAGGCCCCGGCAGCAGATGGTGGCTGCTGCTCATCTGTAATTAACGGGGCGCCGCGCGGATAATCACACCGCGCGGCTGCCGCTCGCTGCAGGCCCGGCACGAGCGTCGGCGGCTGCAAGGTGCCACGCGACGCTCCCACCCGCATTCCCAGGCCATTCCCGGCATGGCCTTCCTAGGAAAACCCCTCTGGCTGGGCTCTTTTAGCAGGGAGGGAAGGGGGGTGGCTGTGCAAAGTGCCCCCCTCCCAGGGCTGCGTGTCCAGCCTAACTGTTTGCTGTGCCCTGGGGCTTCCCGAGCCGAGGATGCTCCTGCGCCAGGGATGCAATGCAGCAGCGCTCAGGCTCCGGGCACAGAGAAGGCCCCGGAGCCGCTCCGACCCACATGACTGCGGTGGCTTCCTCGGGGCGGCCGCGGGCGGGGAGGAGCAGCGAGGAGGCTGGTCGGGGCCGCGGCCGGGGAAGTGCAGCAGGAGGAAGTGCCGGCGGGCGAGCGGAGCGGGCTGGGCGGCCGTGGGGACGGGGGCATCGCGGGACCGTGGCGCCCGCCTGGCTCCGCAGGCCCCGAGCTGCCGGCAGCGGCGCGGCGAGCGCGGGGAGGTGAGCGATTCCGCGGGAGCAGAACCAGCGAAGTCGGCTTCCCTGGCTGGCTGCGCGCATGGAGAGCATCCGCATGCTCAGCGGCTCCTGGCAAAGCCCTGGTCCCGCCGGGATGCTGCCGTCACCATGAGACACTGGCCACGGCCGCCCCTCGCCCGCTGGGACGCACCGGCACCGCTTGCCCTTCCTCGCCTCTCCATCCTCACCCTCGTGCTCGGGGGGCGCCGCTGAGCCCCGCGCAGGGCCCGTGCCGGGCTGCGTCCCGGGGCTGCCCGCAGGATGGCGACGACAACCTGGTACCACCGCGACATCAGCCGGGTGGTGGCGGAGGATCTGCTGGCCAAGGCGGGCAAGGACGGCTGCTTCCTGGTGCGGGACAGCGAGTCCGTGGCCGGCGCGTACGCCCTGTGCCTCCTGTGAGTCGCCTTCGTCCTCCCTCCATCCCCTGGCTCCGGGCGTCCTTTGCAGCACGCTGAGCCCCTGCGCGCTCGTGGCAGGTTCCAGCGGCACGTGCACACCTACCGCATCCTCCCCGATGCTGAGGGGCTGCTCTCGGTTCAGGTGGGTGCAGCGGCTCCTGCAGTCGTGCAGTGGAGCGCCCTGGGGCGCAGCGGGGGCATTTGCAAGCCCGGGATTTGGGGATTTGGAGAGGCGGGCGCCTTTGCCGGCCCCACGGGGTGGGTGCTGCGTGGTGGCAGGGGCGGCATTCGCACCGGTGCGCGCCGCGCTGCAGCGAGCGGTGCGGTTCGCCTGCTGCAACCCCACAGGATGTGCGCCCCGTGCACGGACCCTTCCTGCCCGCGCCGGCAGCACCGGCTCCCCGCGCGTCCCCGCGTGCGGCGACGGGCTCCGCTTCCCTCTGCAGAGCGTGCAGGGCGCCCAGGCCAAGCGCTTCCGCAGCCTCGCCGAGCTGGTGGGCGCCTACCAACAGCCCAACGTCGGCCTGGTTGTGCCGCTGCTGCACCCCGTGCACCAGGCCTGTGCCGAGGACAAGGAGGACGAGGAGGAGGAGGAGGAGCGGACGGGTGAGCCGTGCCCCGTCCCGCCGAGCCGCGGTGCCGCCGATGGGGACGGTGCCCGCGATGGCACCCCGGCCAGCATGGGATGCCCCGGCCGCAGCCTCATCTCGCAGCAGCTGCAGCAGCGGCTGCAGGAGCAGGTTCACAGCAGGTAGCGCACGGCGCCGAGCCCAGCGGCGGGGACGAGGCTCCCACGTTGCCTCTCAGCCACCTCCGTCCCTTGCAGCCCCGCCAGCGACTTCATGGGCTTCATGGCCGAGTACCTGAGCCAGCACCTGCCGCGGGACCTGGAGGCGCTGCGCGGGGGGGACCTGCAGCTGCGGCACCTCTGCGCCGCGCTCGTCACCGCGTGCCAGGGGCTGCACAGGTGAGTGTGCACGGGGCGCGCGGCTGCTCGCACTCGTGCTCGCGCTCACACGCGCGCCGCTCCCTCCCTGCAGCGAGATCGACTTCACGCTGGCCGGGCTGGAGGCGCTGGCCAAGGTGTTCGGGCCCCCCGCGTCGCCCCGCAGCCCCGCGCGGGAGCAGGTGAGCGGAGCGCAGGGCTGCGGGGCCGCCCGTGCAGGAGCCGCTCCTGGGCCTCCGCCCCAGCACGCGTCCCTGTGTCCCCAGGGGCTCCTGAGCAGCGACCCGGAGCTGGAGCTGCTCCTCAGCAAGATCTCCACTGTCAACCACCTTCTCTCCTCGCTGGAGAAAAAGGTGCCAGGGGATGCTGAGGCAGAGGGACTGCCACTTGCAGACCCCACTGGAGGGGACAGGGTCCCTCTCCCACCCCGGGTGCGTCAGTGTCTCGCTGTTCCTCACCCACCTCTCCCTGCAGGTGCTGAGGTCGCTGCAGGAGACGGTGTCCAAGCACAACCTGGCGCTGCCCAGTGCAGCTGCGGCCCTGCAGCCGGCCACCAAGCCCCTGGCTGTGCAGAGCTTCGAGGTGAGCCCGGGATGGGACAACCGTGTGGCCTGGAGGGCAGAGAGAGCAGGGACAGGCACCGAGCCCTGCCGGCGGGCCCCGTGCTGCAGGTAAAGGCGGGCAAGTCGCAGCGAGCAGCCCTGACGGTGGACGTGGAGTCGGGCACGGTGGCTGTCACCAAGAAGGGCAGCAGGACCCCCGAAGAGACCATCCCCCAGGATAAAAGTAAGGAGCCTCCTGTTCCCTTGCGTGTCCCCAGGGGATGGTGGGGGGCCAGAGGTTCCTTCTGCAAGGGCAGAAAGGGATCTCCCAGGCCTGACGCCAGGGTGATGGGCTCCTTCCTCTCTGGAGATTGTGGGGACAGCGGGGAGCTGAGGCTGGGGGGCCGGATGAGTGGCGGGACACGATGTGGGGGCCCTGCGTTGTCCTGCTCATGACCACGGGCATGCAGTTTTGCAGCTGATCAAATACCAGAGCATGCAGAGCAAGGTGAGGCTTGTGTACGACCGTGACCAACACAAGAGCCTCAGCAGAGACTTCGTCTTCCCGAGCGCGCGGGTAAGGGCACCTCAGCCATGTCCTGAGGTTAAGGGCTCTCTGAATGTCCCCAGCTCCCATGCCTGGACGTTAATGTCCCCGTGGCCCTGCTGCAGCCCTGCAGACCTGGCAATCAGCATCCCTTGTGCGGCCACGTTTCCCATAGCCCCGTGGCTCTGGGGACACCTGTGTCTTCCTGCAGAAGCGCGAGGCCTTTTGCCAGCTGCTGCAGCTCATGAAGATCCAGCACTCCAACCTGGACGAGCCCGACCTCATCTCGGTGTATGTCGGGACGTGGAACATGGGTAAGGGGCTGGGAGACCCTCTTGTTGTGCAGGAAGTGCATCCAGAGGGGAGGAAGGCATTCTGAAGGAGCCAGGGCGTCTAGGGCTGGAGCTGCTCCTTGCTGGTCCAAGAAGTCCAGAGAAGGCCCCAGCTGGACCTTTTTTGGGTTCATCAGTCCTGCTGTGACCCACTTATTTCATGGTCGTGAGGAGTAAACGGAGGGGTTGGGATGCTCGGCGGGGTTCTGGAGTGCAGCGGCTCGGCACGGGGCTGTGGCGGGCGCTTGGCGCGGAGCTTCCCGCGCGGCCGGGCGCTGCCGCTCGCTCACCGTGCCCGCTCCGCAGGCAGCGCCCCGCCGCCCCGCTCGCTGGCCTCGTGGCTGACGTCGCGGGGCCTGGGGCGCGCGCGGGACGAGACCACCGCCTGCATCCCGCACGACATCTACGTGGTCGGCACGCAGGAGAACTCCCTGGGCGACCGCGAGTGGGTGGAGTTCCTGCGCGCGTCCCTCAAGACGCTGATGGCCATAGACTACCGAGTGGTAATGGCGTGGGCCGGGCCCGCAGGGGGACACGTGCTGGGGTCTCAGCTGCCCTACCTGGCCTTGTCTGCGGCATTAAAGGCTGGGGACTTCCACAAACGGGTTCAGGAAGCTGCTATCCACCGCGATGGAGCTGGGGCTCTCGCGGCTAAACCCAACGGCCTCTTCCTCTTTCTGCTCTCGCACCCCATCCTCCTCATGGCGGCAGCCAGCCCCATCTCGGGGGCCATGCGGGCCCCCTGGCCGCTGTGTCCTGCAGGTCGCCCTGCAGTGCCTCTGGAGCATCAAGATAGTGGTGCTGGTGAAACCGGAGCATGAGCGGCGCATCAGCCACGTGAACACGTCCAGTGTGAAGACTGGCATCGCCAACACGCTGGGTGCGGGCAGGGAAGGGGCTCCCAGGGGGACGGGGCAGGTTGTGCTCAGGGACGCCCCAAGCCGGGCTGGCCACTGGGAGCAGGCAGCTCTGTGGGTCACCTCCACCCCGCTGTGTCCTTGCAGGGAACAAGGGAGCCGTGGGCGTCTCCTTCCTTTTCAACGGGACGTCCTTCGGGTTCGTGAACTGCCACCTGGCCTCGGGGAGCGAGAAAACCCACAGGTGACAGCGGGACGCGTGGCAGGGGGACAAACCCCGCTGGGGCTGGCGGGGTTTAGCAGTGCAGAGCAGCCGAGGTGGGTCCTCATTCAGACGGGGCGCTTAGAAGGGAACGGTGGAGATTCAGAGGAAGCGGCAATAAAACACAAAACCTGAAAGCCAGCTGGTAGCAAAGGATATCCTTCCTCGCGGCTCTGGGTTTCCGCTACGTGATGGCAAGCTTGCACGCAGCGACTGCTCCCGCCGCGCTTCCTGCACGCTTCTTGCAGGAGCCGCTGGCAGGGAGCTGGGGCTGCACCCGGAGCCCTTGGGAGGGGAGAAGTTTTGGTCCCTGGATGCCAGAGACTGGGCTTGGGGCTGCCAGTCCCTGTCCCCAGCAGACAGGCCCCGCGGCCAGGCGCGATGGGGCTGGCGGCAGGGCCACCTCACCTGCTCTGCTGCTGTCCCCGCACGCGGTGCAGGAGGAACCAGAACTACAGCGACATCCTGCGCTCGCTGGTGCTGGGGGACAAGCGGCTCAGCGCCTTCGACCTCACGCTGCGCTTCACCCACCTCTTCTGGTTCGGGGACCTCAACTACCGCCTCAACATGGATGTGCAGGTAGGAGCGCGTGTACGGGGACAAGGGGCCGTGCTGGGGCTGTCACCAGGGCAGGGCAGCACCAGCGAGGCTCCGGCCCCGTGCCCAGGAACACTGGCATGATGGGGAACACAGGGTCCCTGCTGCGGCTGGGACCAAGGAGGGGCCCAAAAGGGCCCTGGATGCCTGAGGAGACGCTGAAGCAGAGGGATGGGTGAGGAAACGCCTGACTGTTCATGTCTCTCCTCCTCCCAGGACATCCTCACTCGTGTAACCAAGCGGGACTTCGAAGCCCTCCTGGCTGTGGACCAGCTCAACCTGGAGCGGGAGAAGAACAAAGTCTTCCTGCGATTCAGTGAGTGCTGGCACGAGGTGCCAAAAATGTGAAGGACCTGATGCACACCAAGGACAATCCCGCTGGGGCAGTGCATCTGGCAGGGGATGGACGCTGGCCTTCCCCCTGGCACATGCCCGTGGGAAGTGACCGTGACGCTGCTCCTAGTGTGGGAATGGGGTTGCACTGTGGCTTGGGAGCCCCAGCAGGCTGCGGAGTGTGGCAGACCATGTCCCCAGCCTGGGGTCAGCTGTGGGGGTGTCCACGACACCCGCCCCAGCGCAGCTCTGCGTCTCGGTCCCCAGGCGAGGGGGACATCTCCTTCCCTCCCACCTACCGGTACGAACGGGGCTCCCGCGACAACTACATCTGGCAGAAGTTCAAGACGACAGGGGTGAGTCCCACACTCCCACGCCAAGGCCAAGGCCCCAGAGGTGCAGGGCTGTGGCGGGGAAATGGGGACAGCGGCTGGGGACAGTGCCCAGCAGGCTGCATGGTGAGCAGAGCCCTGTGCTCAGCCCTGCCTTCCCTCTGCCAAAGAGGCTTTGGGCAGGAGGGAAACATCTCGTAGGGATCTTCTGTCACCTTGGTGCTGGACAGGAGAGAAAACCCCTAGGGCAGGAGTAGCACTGGGCTGGTGGGAGAAAGCAGCCGGGTGGCAGGACTGCGGGAGCAGTTTTTCTTATTCCTAGATGAGGATCAATGTCCCCTCGTGGTGCGACCGCATCCTGTGGAAGTCGCACCCAGAAACACACGTGGTCTGTAACTCCTATGGTGAGCGGTGGCCTCCGGGGCCTGGTGGGGACTTGGGGCAGCAGGCGGTGCTGGGGCTCCGTGTCCATCACTCGGCTTCCCCGTCTTGCGTTCCAGGCTGCACCGATGACATCGTGACCAGTGACCACTCACCGGTCTTTGCCACCTTCGAGGTGGGAGTGACATCGCAGTTTGTGCCCAAGAAGGGTAAGGGTGAGGGGTATGGTAATGGCGGGGATGATGGTAATGGCAAGGGTGATGGTGAGGCTGAAGGCGATGGTGATGGTGAGGAAACCTCGGTGATTGCCTCTGGAGCAATCAGGCCAGGGAATAGCTCCCAGCCCTGCGCCTTCCTGGCTTTGTCACCTCCTGTCATCCAAATTTGCGTGGCCCGGGGTGAGCGTGGTGCTCACCCTGAGCCACCGGTGCAGTGCCCAGCTCCAGCACCGAGGCCCTGGCCTGCATCGAGTGGGAGAGCGTCGAGGTGATCGTGAAAACCGCCAGCCGCAGCAAGTGCTACATCGAGTTCCACTCCTACTGCCTGGAGGGTGAGCAGGGGCCCACGCACCCCTACAACCGTGGCTGGGGTGTGCGAGGTGGTCGTGCACGCCGCGAAAGGCTCCGAGCTCAGCTTGGGGTTGGGGCTGCCTCCATCCATGCTCTCCTGCCAGCAGAGCCCCAGCGGAGCGGGGAGAACACGTCCCAGAGCTGCGACAGCCCCGGCTTCCTCAGGCTCGCCTGGTCGGCCAAGCACTTGCCCGTGGTGAGCACCAGGAACGGGGCTCCGCAGGGGCGGGCGGACCTGCTGCCCCTTCCTGCCAGCCCCACGTCATCCCCCAGCATCCCCACCGCTCCCTTCCCGATCCCTCCCGCCCGGCTCGGCTCCGCTCTGAGGCCGGAGCGCCCGGCCACGGTCGGCAGCGCCCGCTCTGCCCCACGCAGCTGCACCCCATCCTCTCGGACCTGGAGTACCTGGGGGACCAGCACCTGCTGCTCAGCGTCAAGGGCATCGAGAGCTGCGAGTCCTACGGTGCGTCCCCCCTGGGGCTGCCCGGGGCAGCGTCACCTCCCATGCCAGGGAGGGACGCGGTGGCCTCGGCGAGGGCGCGAGTGTCATCCAGGCCCTGTGAGGATGCTGGCATGGGGTCCAGAGTAGCTCGGCATGCAATTTGGAGAGAAAAACTCTGGGTCTGAGGGTTGCAGCTGGCGTTTGGCAGGAGGGACCCCACACGTGGGGCTGCTGGAGGGGGGTCCTGCTGTGGGCGACGGAGACTAACGCCTTGGTGTGCCGCGGGCGCAGGCGAGTGCTGCATCGCCATGAAGTCCATGATGGGCAGCATGGCCCAGCATTTCGAGACGTTCCTCTTCCACCGCGGTGAGGAGACGGGCTCCATGCGCGGCTGCATGAAGGTCCGGGTGCCCACGGACCGGTGCAGGACCCGCGAGCGGCTCTACGGTAACGCGCCCGCGTGCTTGGGCTCCTTCCCCGCGCACCGTCCCCATGCGCTAGCCTTCACCAGCCTGCTCACTTGCAGAGTGGATCAGCTTCGAGGAGGAGGAGGAGGAGGCTGAAGTGGCCACCACCAGCCCCACATGCCCCAGGCCACCCGTGCCCTGCGCCAGGTACCCCGGGTGAGCGTGTCCCCGCCGCCGCTGGCCCCTTGGCCGCGCTAAGGCCGCTTGCCCTGTCGTGTGCTTCAGGAGCCGGCCCCGCAGCATGCCCGAGGCGGCCAGCAGCTACACCAACCCGGCCTACTTCATCTTCGAGGGGCTGCCCAACCCGTGGGCCCCGGCGTCCGAGTGTCCCCGCAGCCAGCGGCAGGCGGAGGCCCCGCGGCGCCGCAGCCCCGCTCCACAGCCCATCGAGGAGGAGCCGCGGGGCCGCGGGCGCCAGCTCAGTCCCCCGCGTGCTGCGCGGCAGCGGAGGCCGCAGTCGGCCGTGCTGGCGAGGGCGCCAGCAGCGAGGGGCGACTGCTCACTCACGGCGCTGCACATGGCCAGGTGTCTCAGCGAGCTGGACCGTGTGTCCCCCGAGGCGCCGGGACCCGCACGGGACGTGCGCCGGCACGGTCGTGCCGCCGAGGTACTGCCAGGCTGCGCGTGGGCTGCAGGGGGCTTTGCTGCAGGGAGATGCCCTTGGACACGGGGCCAGCAGCCGGGGATGGCGAGGGAAGGTGCAGGAGCGGCGATTCCCACATCCCGCATGTCACGGGTGGGGGAAGGCGGGTGGCCACGCCGCAGCGGTGCGGCCGCAGCGTTCCAGTGCTCTCGCCCGCAGTGGCCGCGTGGCAGAGGCGAGCGCTCCCGCAGCATCGGCACGTGGCTGAGGCACCTCGGCTTGGAGCAGTACCGGGACGGGCTCTACGAGAACGGCTGGGATGACCTCGAGTTCTTCAGGTATCCCCCAAGCCCTGGAGCTCACAGTGCAGGGGCAATCGGTCCCCAGGAGTGGGGCTGCTCAGGCCAGCTCCTGTGTCCCCTGGGTCCCTGGTGAGCCCCAAGCCTGGAGGCAGGGAGGAAAGGGGACAAGAAGAGGGGACCATTAAGCAATCAGGCCCCAAATTCCTTCTGGATCCCCTTGGCCCATGAGAACGCTGTCCCCCTGCACCCCACTGGTGGCTTCGCCACAGTTGCTCTTCCTCACCCGTCTGCACAGAGACGTCACCGAGCAGGACCTGCTGGAGGCCGGCGTGCTGAGCCCGGCGCACCGGCAGCTCATCCGAGCCAAGCTCCGCGAGAGCCGCGCGGAGGGGCTGCAGCAGAGACCCTACCTGAAACCCAGCGCCTAGAGGCCAGCGCGGCGGCGAGGCAGCTCCGCGCACCAGCGCCTCGGGGAGCTCCTGCTCTGCTGCCCAGAGCCCCCAGCAGAAGGAGGCAGGGCTGGAGGTCGCAAGGATAAACCTGGGGTTGGACAAGCGCTCTTGGCCTCCTCTGCTGTCTTGGTCAGCACTGCCAACACCACCCCGCACCAGGCCCTGGAGCCCAACCTGGCGGCAGAGGTGGCCGCCCTTCCTCACTGCCCAGCCTCCCCGCAAGCGACCGGGTGTTTCTCCACTGGAAAGTCTCAGGGAGCTCCTGTGGCCACCAGGACTGACTCCAGGCCTGGGTCTTGTCCCATCATGCCCATCCTTCTGCAAAGCAGAAGACCACATGGAACCTGGCCAGCAAGGAGCAGCGGTTGCCTGCGGGACAGGCATGTCCCGGGACGCGCATCCCCGCTCCCTGCTCGGACATGGGTGCCTCTTCCTGAGCTGCTGGCTCCGGATGGCAGCGGCTCGGAGGTCGCCCGTGCTCCTCAGCTGGCCCGTGGTTTTAGCCCGCTGACGTGTTTACGCGCTGGCCGCCCTTTGCTCCAATCCATATTTTGCCCAAGAAATAAAAGCCGAACGGTGCCATCCTTGGGGACACTATGCCCAGGCTGGCCTCAAGGTGGCAGTGGCCACCTTTGTCCCCAGGAGAGGGCTCAGCGCCGGGGCCAGCGGGGTCACCCTCCGGGTGCAGGGCTGGGGGTGGCAGGGCGGGAGCCGTCCCTGTCCCCATCCCCGTAGCCGTCCCCATGGCTGTCCCCATGGCCTTGGGGCAGGACGGGGAGACCCAGGGGCCCACACGCACCTCGTGGCTTCCCTCAGGGGGCACCAGGGGCTGCAGATGAGGCCCCAGCGTGGTGGCCCTGGGGGGGACATGCGGCAGGGTGTCCCCAACCCCTCCTCGGGCGCAGCCCCCTGCCCGTGTCCCACGGCTGCTCTTGGGATGGGTCTGGGGGGGCTGTCGTACTGATGGGACAGGAGTAGAATGGGACGGGGGGCTGAGGTGGCCATGGTGGCTGAGGTGGCTGAGGTGGCCATGGTGGCCGAGGTGGCTGAGGTGGCCCAAGTGGCGATGGCAGCAAGGGAGGCAGGTGGCAGCGATGGCCTCGGGCGCTGCCCCCGCCTCCGCCCGCCTCCGGCCCTGCCTCTCCCTGGCACTTTGCTCCCCGGGGCCAGTCCTGGCGTACGGAGACGGATCCGGAGCGGGAGTGGGAGCGGGAGCGGCGCCGCTTGAGGGCCTGGGCCCGGCATGGCCCCCGCGCTGGCCCTGCAGGTGAGCTGGTGGCATCGCGCAGACGAGGACGTGGCGCGACGGACCTTCCCCAGGAGCTGGCCCTGGGGCACCTGCAGGTTTTGGGGGTGCTCACGGGGTGCTAAAGGACTCCGCAAGCTTGGACGGTCCATCCTCATCCTGGACTCCCCACTGCCCTAGAGGCCTCATCCCTGCCCAGGTGCTGCCTCCCCCTCTTCCTCCTCCTCCTCTTCCCCTCGGCCTCTCTGCCCTCCGGCTGCTCTGCCTTGCGCAGGCTTCCCCAAGGAGGGGCCAGGAAACCCTGCGAAACTGGCAAAATTAGCAATAAAGTCACCCCATGTCACCTCCCGCCCCTCTGGGAAACGGTGGCACCTTGGAAAGGACCGGCCTGCGGGATTCGGGAGACCCTGGGCAGCTCGGAAAGCATCAGGTCCCGGACAGTCCCGCTCCGCTGGCATTCCCAAGGGGAAAGTATCCAGCCCCAGCTGAACCCTGCAACTCCAGCCTTCCCAGGGGAGGAAGCATCCACTCCGGAGAAGCAACTCAGTTTGCTTTTCAGCTGCAGCTGCTCTTGCAGTGGGGGAAAAAAGGGATCAAAAAGAAATTAGGTCACGCTCCCCTTGTGCCGGGGCTTTGGCCGTGCAAACCACGTGGCGATTAGGGACAAGGGTCCCTGCACAGGATGTTTTGCATGATTTCCCCTTGTTCTGCAATTTCTGAGCGTTTGGGCGAGAAGAAAAGCCCTGTGTTTCCCTTGGTGCCGGTGGCAGCCAGGTTCCGCGCGCCCCTTCCCAGGGATCGGCCGCCCTGCTCTGCCACCCACTTCCCTGCCTGCAGCTCCCAAATCCCGGTGTCTTCCCAGGGCAGCCGGAACTTGTGCTCCCGCGTTTGCAGAGCCCAAGTCATTCATTTTATTGGTGCCTTACCAGTGCCTGTGTAAATCGGACCCACGGGAAGCTCTGCTTCCTTTCCCTCCACAGATTCCCATCTCCTGTCCGGAACGCGGTTGAGCCGGGCTCAGAGCCTTGCGGCGCTCACTCCCTCTGGAAAAATCCCACGCAGGAGTGGCCGCAGCAATGGAAAAAGGTCCTGTGACCTAGAAGTGACCTAGAAATGGGGACAGGCCCTGCCATGACATGGCCTTGGTGGAATAACGTAAATCAGAGCAACTTAAACCGCCGATTTTGATTGTGACTAAGATCAGGAAGCAGGAAACCTCGGCTGTTGAGATTGAGAATATCAAACGCAGCCCTCTCAAGATTTTCTTTCAGTTGTTTTGTTGATGATAACTCTCTTAGGAACTGTTAAAAGCTATTGATAAACACGGACTATACTCAGGGTATTTGTATACAAATATATTTGTATTTTGGGGAAGCAGCCACCATCAACCTGCACTGCCAGCTGAGCCGACCCCAGCAGGCATCTGCTCGGATGGTTTCTCCTTCTCCTTTTGTCTTTCTCTTTTCTTTTGCTGTTAGTTTTTTTCCCTTCTTTCAATCCCCTGGATTTTTCATGTTTTCCCCTCAATGCTTGACCTGTGTTTCATGGAATTTGGCTTCGGTCACTGAACCCTTCAGCGTGTCCGGGTGGGTAGAGCTCGTTGTTTCATGCTCCATTTCTTCGGGTGTTAGAAGAGGAAAACCAGTCTCCCGATTCCTCCTGCCAGTGTCTCTGCATGGAGGGAATCGCTGCTGGCTGGACCGGGACAACAATCCCCAGTGCAAGGAGAGTCCGGCTGCAGCCGAGGCGAAGGCAGCTCCGGGTGCGGAGCCAAGGCCCAGCACAAGCTCAGGGGATCCAGTGCTTTGAGTCCTGCCAGCAAAATTGTACTGAAATTTTTATTTTATAATAAATTTTTGCTGGTTAATGGAAGGAAGAGATTTGCCCAGACTCCCCTTCCAAGCCTGAGCCCTCCTTTCCCAGCTTTGCAAGGGCAGAGCAGCCCAGCAGAGCTCTGACCGGTCCTCATGGAGTCGGGACATTCCCCACACATCCGCTGTGATCCTGGGGCTGGGATTCCCAGCATCTCCTCACATTTGTGCCCTGGAACTTGCTCCAACGTGGCCCTTGGCTGCAGCATTAGGAGCATCCAGCTGAAGGCTGGGGGAAGCAGAAAGGAACATGTTGGCAGTGGAAGGCACCTGGAGCAGACGGTTCCTCAGGAGGAGCCCTGCACCGGTTCCCTCGAGGGCAGGTGAATTCCCAGGCTGACACGTCCTCTCAATGGCACCTCTGTAACTGACTCTACCCTGCCGAGGCCTCCCCTCGTGCGCTTCTCCCGGCCCTTTCTCTAAGGACACTGCTGCCAAAGTGACTCATGGAGCCAAACTGAGACTCAGTGTCGCTGGGGATGACTGCTCCGAGGACGGGGACAAAGACTCGCAGTGGGGGGCCGAGCAGATGCTGGTGCAAGCAGAGCTTGAGCACAGATGTGATCGGGGCACCATCGGTCCAACCGCGTCCGGATAGTTCAGGCCCCCGTTCAACCCCATCCAGCCTTCCCTGGTCTCCCAAACCACTTCACTTTGCGGTGCCAGGATTGCTCTGCAAGCAGAAAGAGTTGGAGCATTTTTACTTTCTCAGCCCTTGCACCTCGCTAGGTGCGTGCTTATCAGCTGATGGTTATCTGCAAATTGTGGTAATCGTCGGAGGCAGCCCTACATAAAGGATGTTAGTGGTAAGGAGGAGGCAGCTGCATTATTTTATTAACTCCCTGCTAGGTCAGCTTCTATGTGGGTTTGTTCTTCCTGAGGACACGCGATGTTCACGGGGGAAGCAGCATTATTTGCTCAATTCTCCGGGACAATGAATAACTATATAGTTAAAGTTGGGGGAAGAAATCCAAGCTAGTTCTGGTCAGAGATTGCCTGAAATAAGCTTATTAGAAAGGAAGCTCTGCCAGCAGCTCTGCAGCTTTACAGCTGAGCAAGCTCTTTGGTCCTCTGATGGTGCCGTTTTGGTCTTCTTCCACTTCCTTACAGAGCAGCTGCCCAGGATAACACCACAAAATGCGCTCAAGAATGCCAAGGGAGCTGGACACACTGCCCCAATATAGTCCAGAGCTGGGGGAACCTTCTCAGCTCCCAGACACATGGAAATCTCTGCCCTGCATAGATCTGAAATGTGGCTGATGGGCATGAGATGAGACCCGGTGGAAGTGGCTAAGACACTTGATTTTTGATAGCTCCAGCGCCCAGGACCCCTCAGATGAGTGTTTAAAGGCCACACGTGAGGGTGGTCTGTGTTTACCCCCTCAGAGGACACCTCCATCCCCAGCAGCTCCCGGTGCTGCAGCCCGTGCTGGGAGAGGAGACAGGCCATTCCCAAAGCCCTGTCACCATCCTCTCCCAGCCCCTGGGATCTCCATGGAGTGGCTCCTGCAAGGCTCTCCAAGCCACGGTTGCAAGGCACAGCTGGTACCAGAGCCGGGAGGTTGCTAGGGTTTCCTAGAGTTAGTTTTCTCTCTTGTTTACGGGAGAATTAACTGGTTTCCTCTGTTAATGTTTGATCAGGACCTACCTATTGCTCTCTGAACTCATCCCTGTAATAAAGCTGTGAAGCAATCTGCACTTTCTGTAGCTGGAAAGCAATTGCAGAGTGTTTGATTTGGGCCCCAGGCTCCAGCTCAGCCCAGAACTCAAACAAACGGTGCAGAATACGTGGAGCTGCAGAGCCTGGCCTAGCACAGACACCCTCCTGTCTATCGGCCCATCTGCCTGCTGATTAATTTATGGTCATGACTGTAAATCTAGGAATGCCAATCCATCCAGGCAGGGTTCTGCAAAGCAAAGTGACAAAACGGATCAAATCTCACCTGACCTCGGGGCCATGAATCAAAGGGATAAATGGGGCAGGAGGAAGAGACAATCAAGGGAAAAGAGTGGGAAACAATGCAGCCTTCTACTTTGTAGCACCGAAACCGGCACCCCATCGAGACGGGTCACCTACTCAGAGCCAGGGACCTCCTCTGTCCTAACGTCATCTCATGGGTGAGCTCTGAGCCAGCATAAACCCAGCTCACACTGAGCAGCCCCTGCTGTGAGACGCAGAGTTGGGAGGAACTTAAGGAAAAATTTTTTTAACAGTGAGGGTGACAGAGCGCTGGAACAGGCTGCCCAGAGAGGTTGTGGAGTCTCCTTCTCTGGAGATCTTCAAAACCCACTTGGATGCAGTCCTGTGCCACGTGCTCTAGGTGACCCTGTGTGTGCAGGGGGGTTGGACTAGATGACCTCTGGAGTTCCCTTCCAACCTTAAGCATTCCATGATTCTATGATTCTATGTGTCTGCAGCGCTTTCTGTAGCACAGCAGAATCCATCTCCTGCTCCCACTTCAGATTTCCCTGGTTGCTCACCAAAGGACGCTGTGGACCCCAGCTGCTTTCCCACAGAATGGGGAGGATTGGGGCTGCAAGGCCCTTCCAGCACTGCTGGGTACCCAAGCACCAACCTCAGCTCCAAGTGCAGTCCGACTTCCCTGACGCTCCACATATGCCCTTGCTTTTTGCTGTGCTTAAAACTCCAGGATTCAATGGAGTCCACCAGGAAAACGCAGCCTACCCCATGTAACCGGTCAGGCCCTACTAGTTTCAACTCCTCTGAAATATTACCAGCAGCAGCTCTATACTTTGCACTTGACTTTTTGTAAATGTCACTTGCCCAGGAGCAAGCCCTTGCTAGATTCCTATAGATGCACATCTGTGAGAGCTCAAAATGCTGTTAAGTGCTCTGGTTTTTCATCCTTGCTCAAGGTGTGACTTTGGCCTGCTGTTAACAAAGCTGCTGAAGCACTGGATGGCACCAAAATTGTGAACCGGGCCAAAGTCAGAATATAGAGATTGCCCATTTGGACTTGCAGCAGTTGAGAGCTAAAGAGGTTTTTACTCCAGTGAGCTGCTCTTCTACCCTCCATCGCTGTGGGGCCAACTGTTGAGTTGTCTCCGTCCACCCTGCCTGTGGCTTCTCAGTCTGCTGCCTTGGCCGATGGAAGCAGCTGCTCTGGAAGTGCTTTGCAAGGAAGCGAGGCAATCTCGGAAGAACGGAGATGCTGAAACTCTTCTGAGACCAAGGGCTTTGTAGGATGTGACAATTGCGGTAGAAGTTCCCTGTTTCTTCTGGAGAAGTGGACTCTGAACTTTAGACATCTTGAGATGCAGATGCAATCATTTTATAGCCTGCCCTCACATTTTACCCTGGGGATTAATTTGCCAAGGATGATGAGAAACGCACTCTTTGATCCTAACAATGCGCAACGGGGAAATGTCCTGCCTGGCTTGTGAACTTGCACTCTCTTGGGCTGGGACTTGGCTCCTCCGCAGCTCCTCTCCACACCGCTTAGATCATCGCTCTCCTATAGAGAATACCCGGCAGCTGGAGGCCCCTCACTGTCCAGGGACACTCTCTCCCAAAGGCTCCCTTAACAGCCCCCCGAGGATTTCTGCGGGCCATAATATTCCCCCAGACAAGCCTTTCTTCTCCTCTAGCCTTTCTTCTGTCAAGGACCCCTCTGGGAGGAGCAGCATTGTCAGGATGGTGCCAATTAGGCTGAGCTGGTTTCCAAAGGCCGCGCTGGCACCGAGCAGGGGGTTGCTGTTGCTCATAAAGGTTTCTTTGTTAGCGGCGCAGTGGGTTTGCTGGCCCGGCGGCGGGGGCTCAGCGTGGCGGGGGGGGACGCGGGGCTGTGTCTGAGGCTTCCCGGGCTCTCATACGGCGCGGGTGTCACTGCGCGCTGCTCAAAGGGATGATTAACGGGTGTCATTGCGGGGGCTCTGAAGGGGAGGATTTGTCAAGCCGCTCTTGGCTGACTGCAAAGCCCAAATGTGAGAGCTGAGAAAAAACAGAGAATCATCAAAGTGGCCGGAGCTCCTGGAGGGGGGGAAAATCTGGCATCTTTGGCTCCCTTCCACCCTTTGTGCCTGACAATGGTTGGGATCAGCAACTAATGTGTTTTTATTAACTGCTCTTCTAGATCTGGCTTTGAGAACATGGCCACTTCAGTGAGGACATTCCCAGTTGCCCTGTGGACACCAACGCCTGCTTCCTGGCTCGTAGGCAACACCACCGCCGTGGCAGAAGAAACGTGTGTGTTCAATGAGGAGTTCAAGTTCATCCTGCTCCCCATCTCCTATTCGTTGGTGTTTGTGGTGGGACTGCCACTCAATTCCTGGGCCTTGTGGATTTTTGTCTCCAGGATGAGGCCATGGAACGCCACCACAACCTACATGTTTAACCTGGCCGTCTCTGACACGCTCTACGTGTTCTCCCTCCCCACTTTGGTCTATTACTATGCTGACCGCAACAACTGGCCCTTCGGCGAATGGCTTTGCAAGATAGTGCGCTTCCTTTTCTACGCCAACCTCTACAGCAGCATCCTTTTCCTCACGTGCATCAGCGTCCACCGCTACATGGGCATCTGTCACCCTATCCGCTCCCTGAAGTGGGTGAAGACCAAGCAGGCGCGCCTCATTTGTGTGGGTGTGTGGCTTGTCGTCACTATCTGCCTCATCCCCAACCTCATCTTTGTCACCATCAGCTCCAGGAACAACAGCACCCTTTGCCATGACACCACCAAGCCGGAGGAATTCGATCACTATGTGCACTACAGCTCCTCCGTCATGGCCCTCCTCTTCGGGGTGCCCTTCCTGGTCATCGTCCTGTGCTATTGCCTCATGGCCAAGAAGCTTTGCAAACCCAGCTTCTCCAGCGCCAGCCCCCGAATGCCCTCCTACAAGAAGCGCTCCATCAAGATGATCATCATCGTGCTCACCGTCTTCGCAATCTGCTTCGTGCCTTTCCACATCACCCGGACCCTCTACTACACCTCCCGCTACTTCCAAGCGGACTGCCAGACCCTCAACATCATCAACTTCACCTACAAGATCACACGGCCCCTGGCCAGCATCAACAGCTGCCTCGACCCTATTTTGTACTTCATGGCTGGAGACAAATACCGGGGCAGGTTGCGCCGGGGGGGAGCCCAGCGGCCCCGGCCTGGGCCCCAATCTACCCTGGCCCTAGTGTCCAGGGACGAGGCCACAGATGGCAGCCGTGCTACCACTTACCGCATCAGCGATACCTGAGGGACAGGGACAACGTGAAGTTACAGGAGGGTGCTGAGAGCCGGTAGGGTTGCGGTGTTGGCGTCACTCCTGCTCTCTGTGCACCTACCTGGTGCTCTGCTGTCCTCTGCACCTCCAAACCCTTTGGCCTTGCCCTGCTGCTGCCTGGGTTGACCCTGCACCACGGAGCCGGGGCTGGAGCAGAGACCTGTGTGCTATGGGGAAGAGACATCTGCAGCCACGCGCAGAAGATGGAGCAGGGATGAGGGTGATGAGGAACAATCAGTGCACTGAGCACAAGTGGCGGGGGGGCTCTGAAGCTAGGCAGTGCTGAGGACCCCCTCCCCACCGGGTCCAGGGCCGTGTAGACCTGGCCACTGCCCATGCCCAGGATCTTGCCTGAGCTCCACCGGAACGCCGCTTGCACAGAGGAGAGAGCTGCAGGGGCTGAACTCTCCATCTATCCGTGTTCCTTGTGCAGGACAGATCTTGCTGTAGATGAAGCACTTGCCTTGCTTCCCTCCGTGTCCCGAGACTGATGCGTGGGAGCTGGAGTGCCGAAGCTGGGACAGAGCCTTGCGTGCGGGGCCCTGCCACCGTGGCAGGCAGGCAGGGCGTGGGGCAGGGGTGGACGAGGGGCAGGACGCCCAGCTGACAGCTGTGGCCTCCGCGCGTTTCAGAGGCTGTTAGAGATGTTCCCGGCACAATATTGTCCTTGGGTGAGGCAAGGGAGTGACCCACCGCAGGGCTGGGGATCCCTGCAGCGCCGCCGTCCCCACGCCAGGCTCGAGCGGTGGCCGGGAAGCTCTCCTTGCTAAACAGCCCACCAATAAAATGTATTTTCTTTCTCTAATCCAGAGCTGTTTCTCCCCATGCCAGGAGAAAGAGATATCAGGTGGCCACATCCGACCACTTGCAAGGGGACCTCACAGGAAAGGGGGAACCCACAGAGCATCTTTTCCTTCTTCTCCCTTCCCCATGCAGCATGCCCCGCTGCTTAAATGGTCGCGTAATGATATTAAAGATCTCATTGATCCTCAAAATGCTGTTGACACAAGACAAGCCTACCCCCTGGGTCTTCACGAGCTGTTCTCATCAAGCTTTTGACTCATCAAGCAGACCCATCTTTTAGGTTGCACGTTTTCTGCTGGGAAGGGCTCAGGCCCCAGAAGGGGTTTCTGAGCGTGAAGGAAAGTGTTCCCCAGCTTTCTCCATGCCTCTAGCATGGCCTTATCTGACACGGATGCTGGCAGGGACTCATGTGCCACGTTCACATTAGCGTTTCTATGGGTTTCAAGAATGAGGCAGCCACGGACATGAAATGCCGAGGTGGCTTAGTGATGGGAAGTTAATGAGTCCTCAGGAATCTGTTCTTTATGGGTGTTTGCTTTCTAAATGTTTACCCAGATCTCCTGCGTAAAGAAGAGCAGGCTAGAGATGATTATCACTGGTATTGACTTTCCCACACCAGCCCATTAAGGATGTCATGTCCCACTTACTACCGCCTGCTGGGAACAGGCATGGGGTGAGACTTGGCTGTCATCCTGCCAGCAAGGTCGAGGTTAGATATTAGGAAAAAATTCTACACATGAGGAGTAGCCGAGCATTGGAACAGGCTGCCCAGAGAAGTGGTGGAGTCGCCTTCCCTGGCAGTGTTCAAGAAATGTGTAGATGAGGCGCTGAGGAACGTGGTTTAACAGGCATGGTGCTGAAGGGCTTACGGTTGGACTCGCTGATCTTGAAGGTCTTTTCCAACCTGATTCTATGAAGGGGCTGCTCCCTGGTGCCGCCTGCACCAGGAGGGTCATGGGACCCTGCCGAAGGACAAGTTTTCGCTGTACCAGGCCCTTCTGCTTTGGTCTAACACGTGTATGTGGGGTCATTTCTGAGGAGGCAGGAGAGGAGACGCCCTTCTGCCCCAGACATTCCCATAGCCCAGCGCAACCCCGTTGCCAGAAGACCTTTGTCTGCCAGCAAACCCGAAGGGACGAGCCTGTGGAAAGGCCACCAAGCTGCGCAAGACCCATCTGCCACAGTAAACACTGCAGGGCAAGCGATCGCGTTCAAAAGCCTTGATTGCAAGTGCATCCTGGGACAGACGGCCCCGTATCCCACCGGCATGGCCCGTGGGGACATCGCCGCCTCCCGGTAGCCCCGCCAGGGCCCATCCTGCAGGAACCGCCTCACCGGACCACAGAGGAGCAGGGAAGTGGCTGCTCACCCCCGTGACACCCCGGGGACCCTCTGCCGATCTTCCCCTCCTCCCTCTCCCCAGCTTCCCGCTTCATTCCCTGCCTCGCTCTGTGTCTTTTCCGCCTTCTTTTCCCAAGCCGCCATGGAGGAGCGGAGGCTGGAGTAGAGGCTGGAGCAGAAGTGAAGGGCAGCAGTGGCACCCGGTGAGGACGGCGGGGCCGCGGGGTCCCCGGTAGCGAAGGACGGTCCCTGCACTCCCGCTAGCCCAGGGGGCCGAAATCCCCACGCGCAAGCGCCGTCTGCCCTTGCGAGCGGGGACTCGTGCTCCCGTCGGGACACGCGGGCCCCGTGCGGCCTCGCTCACACGATGCGCAGCTCGTCCGTCTCCGACATCCCATACTTGGTCTTGTTCTCATGGAAAAGCTTGAGCAGGGAGCGCACGTACATCTCGTGGTACAAGTCGACCACCTCGCGGCTCGGCTCCGCGATCTTGGGCACCGTCATGGGCTCCCCCACTGCCGGAGCGGGCACAAGGGAGCACGGTGAGAGCCAGAGGGCTGAGTGCCCAGCCGGGCATCCTGCCATCCCGCACACCGGCACGCGGATGCTCACCCACGGTCGTGATGGGCTTCGGGTAGGGCAAAAAGCCCCGCGACTGAACGGACAAGAGGCCCCGTCCGTAGAAGACGCAGGGGGCGAAGCCCATCATTTTCTGGATGCGGTTCTGGATGCTCCGCATCCAAGTGCCCTCCTCAAAAACCACCTGCCGGAAGAGGTCGTTCTCGCCGAAGGAGAAGGAGGGCACCAGGTGGGCCCTATGGGGAGAGCCAGTGCCACCAGACCATGCGCCGTGAGCGGCCCGTCCCCCACGGGCCATTGTCCCCGGCCACCCGATCCGGCCCAGCTCACCCGTGCTCCAGGGCCATGCGCACGAAGCCCTTGCGGTTCTTCAGGATTAAAGTGGTGACTCCCGGCTGGCAGGAGAGCGACTCAGAAGCGCCACCGATGACGATGGCCACGGCGTTGCCAGTGCCGTTCTTGGACAGCAAGTACCCTATGGCCTGGCGCGTTACAGGGAACAGCCCTGCGGAGATAGAGACAGCAGAGACGCGAGCCATGCAGAGGGTCCCTGCGGCACCAACCATCGAGGGGGCCAGCAGTGGCCCCCGGGCACGCTCACCCCCGCTCATCAGGTACTCCCTGAAGAGGGGCAGGAGGAAGTTGCCGGCCAGCGTGGTCAGCGAGGGCTTGATGCCCGGAAACATCTCCAAGAAGCCTGTGGAGCATGTGGTGAAGTTGCAGAAGGCCCCGACGCAGAGGATGCCGTGGGGGTGTGAGCCGATGATGTAGTTGTGACTGGGCGACAGGTCGTGGGTCTTCACCAGCTGCAGGGGACAAGGGCATCAGTGGCTGCCAGCCCAGCCCCATGGGAGCCACTGGCTGTTGTGGCACTGGGAGCGAATTTCCACACTGGGCAGAGGACCACAGCACCACTGGGTCTTGCCAGATGGTCAGCCAAATGGGGAGGGCAAGGGCATTTCCAGAAACAGATCCTGGTGGAGGGATGTCCACCATCCCTTCACAGCCCATCTCCTCCAGCTTTGGTTTTCCAGGAGGTTGGAGGCAGCTCCTGCTGCAGCTGCTCCTCAGGGAATTGTGCTTGCACCAGAGACTGGGAGGTCTGCTGTGCACAAACATGGCTCCTTGTCCCACCACGGCTTACCTGGACTGGGAAGTAGTCCCGGAAATACTTCCACACGGGCCATCTCCGCAGGCATGCCAGCCTCCTCCCGCCTGCAAACAGACACCGGCGGCGGTGAGCAAACCCACCCAGGGTCCCGCAAAACAACCTGCAGCACAGCCTGCTTTGCTACTGAGGTGGAATCTGCAGGTGGAAGAAGGGCCCGTTGTGGTGGTGGGAGAGAGGTCTGTCGTGGAATGGGATGGTCAGGGAGGAGAAGACCCGAGGAGCAAACAGGGTGTAGCACGTTCGCTCCAACGTGCTGCATGGAGACCCTGTGATGCATCATCCACACCGACGTCCCCAAACCTGCCTTTACCACGAGCACAATTAGCTGTTCACATGGGTCCTTGCCCCACACCCAGCAAGCTGAAGATGCAGATAAACACAAAGCCTTTGACATAGTCACTGGCACCAATTACCCCAACACTCTCCCTCTGTGTTGGTCCCACCACCATGTCCCTGGCAACCCGGGGGTAACTCTGTGGGGAAATGTGACGCCCACATTTCCCGGGGACATCTGCACGCTGCTGCCAAGACCCCAGGACAGGGGCTGCGTCTGTCCCTACCTTTTTCCGGCGTGTCCCGGTCAAAGATGACCCAGGCCAGGTAGAGGGCGGAAATGGGCCAGAAGCTGGTGAACACCAGGTAGATGAGCACGAGGAGACTGACCACCCCTGCGGGGCAGGAGAGCAGTGAGCGGGCACCCGTCCAGCTCGCGGGGTCCCTTCCTTGGGGACACCAGCACCCGGGCACGACTTCCCCAGGTCCCAATAAAACCCGGCAAATGCCGCGGTGAAGGCACGAAACCGTTTTTCTTCTCATGAGATGGGATGAATCTCAGCTGGAGGCAACGTGGAGCGCGTGCAGAAACCGCCCCGTTCCCTGGCGGCCTCCGAACAGGAGCACATCCCCTTGGCCACACTCACCGAGGACCAGGAAGCTGAGGACCCACTGGAGGACGGCGAGGAGCTGCAGGCAGGAGCGGACGTCGCGCTGCGAGGGCCACGGCGCCGTGAGCAGGGTGCGGAGGGCAGCGCGGACGCTGCTGCGGCTCCCTGCGGGGCACGGACACCCGCTGGCCCCGGCTCCTGCGACGGCGCCGCGGCCACGTGCCCGAAATGGGGCAGAGGAGCCCGGCGGCCCTCGCTGCTTCGTCGCCCGCCGCCGCCCCCGGCCTTCCCACCCGCCGGGCCCGCCAACCCTAGTGAACCATTAACCGCCCCGCCACGGTGCCAGCAGGGCCGGGAGCCAGGATCCAAACTCCACGCGCATCCCCGTCCCCTCCTCCCCGGCACCCACCGCACTCATCCTGCCGGCCAAAGGTCTCGGCGCGCTGGGGCCACCTGCCGCAGCCACCACCATGGGATCTGGGGCAAAATAGCCCCAAACGGGGGTGCTGGAAACACCAAGACCCACCATGAGAGAGCCAGGCCGCTCTCCTAGGCTGGCGGCTCCCAGAATGACCCTTGAGCTGAAGAATAACCATCAAACCCCAAGTTTAGGGATGATGGAGGTTCAACTCCATCTCAGTCCAAACCAGAAGTGGGACAATTGCAATAAATCAAATGCTGAAGCCATCACCAGCATCGAAGAACTATTTTTCCTCTCCCCATGCCTCCCGGCGGTTCGCCGTGCTCTAAACAATCCCTCCTGCCCGTCCCTGCCGCCCGCCCCACGACATATTCCCAGAAATCTTACAGCCCTGGAACCCTGTGGTTTGCAACTTTCCAAATCCGTAGTTTTTTCCAGTGAAGACACAAGAGCTCTGCCTAGCAATTTGTGCCTACCAAAAAGTTGCTTTTTTTAGTTACTTTTTATAGCCCCCCAGAAGCACTCCATGAATTTCCAGACCACAGAATGAAAACCGTCAGCCGGGGAACGGACAGACTCCCGTGGCTCCGCTCCTGCCCACGGACGTCTCCGTGCAGCGCAGCAGGGCCCTTTCCAAAGGCAACCCACCAGGAACGCGGGCTCCGCAGCTCGGAGGCACCGCCGCAACACGACGGAGAATTTGCTGTGCTTTGTAGCACTTCGCAGGAGTAACATTATCTGACACATTGTCAGCATTAAGAAATTTCATTCCTGTTGAGCAACTTTATGTTTTCCTCTGGTGCTGCTAACCCCAAATTGCTCCGAACACCTCCCTTTCCCCTAAGCACTCCCCAGCAAACAGACAATGGTGACAACAAACATTAATTGCCTGACTAGCTCCTCGCAACTCCAGAGCATCAGAAACCATTCAAACGCGTTTTGGAAATTTCTTACCACTACGGTTTTGGGAATAGGCTGCAATTATTGTTTTCATGGTGGCAAGAAGCTCTGCTCCAGACTCTGGTTTTGCAGGTTAAAAGGCGAGTTTGGAAATACAGGACTGGGGTTGTGTATCCAGTGACTTTAACCAGCTGATCCAAGATAAACTGTGGGCCGCGGAGGGGAGCGGACAGGCTCCGGGCGCGACGTGCGGTACGAGGACACGCGGCTGCTCCGCGGGAGGAGGAGGAGGTCGCGCCGGACGTCCCAGAGATGCTCCCATGCAGGATGCAGAGATTCCCCTCGAGATGCATCGTTCCCCCGTCTCTCCGCGGCTGTCGGAGGCGGCTGGTCGGGCGCCGTGTCCCCTCTGCGGGAATGGTTCCGTCCACAGCGGGGTATTTCACAAACCGTTCTCCTGCCCTCCCGGTGCTGCTCCAGCCAGGGCTGCCCCGACCCTCAGCCCCAAGGCTCCTGCTCCGAGGCGCAGGATTGGGCTTTGCCAGACAGCTCCCGACACTCAGCCCTGCTGTCCAACACCGAATCCAATCCTTATCGCCGTCCAGGAGAAAATGCGCTGCCTGGGACAAGAAAAGGCACCAGCACCAGCCACCCAGCACCCTCTCCCTGCTCTTCTTGTGACTGAGGCTCTTTTCCCTTTCCCCCCTTCTCCCTTTGAGGCTGCTGGAAAAGACAGGAAAGCAGATTGAAGACAGAGCCCTGGTCTTTGTTATTTCAACCCAAGGCTGATCCACCCAGGCAGAAGTTTCACATTCTGTGCTAGAGTAAGAGCAAAAATAAAGGCATCTGAGAAGATAATCCTCTTTGAGAAATGATGATGGGCAAAGGAGCTGTCAATACAGCTGTGGCCTGACCTGTGACTGCTGGAACAAAGGTCGGGAGACCTAAAGGCTTTTTCTTCTTGGGAAGCACCTACATCGAGGGTGCTGGGACTTACTGCGAAGGCTGGAGAAGGGTTAGGGCAAGGGAAGAGCTTCCGAAACCCATCGGAAAAGACTGAACGTGCAGGTAGTGGCTCTGGCTGGAATTACAGCCCTCCAAAAAACTAGCATGAAAGGCTGGAAGGAGGGCTGGGTGTAGCTCAACTGGAGGCAAGATTCCCTGGTGCCTGCACATGGAAGAGAAAATAAACAAAGCGAAGTAGCACAGAAGTACCCCTGAAATACGGCTCTAGGCTAACAATGGTAAGATCTGCAGGATCTGATTCACTGGAACTAGTTTCTTAGATCTGCCTTTCCAAAAATCCTTAATAAGAGTGGCTGCTCTGACACCAAATGCAGGAAAGTGGTGAATCTGTGTATAAGGTTGCATGAGTTTTAAAGCAAAAAAAAATTTCAGAGAAGAGATCTGAAAGCCACTAAAACTCAGAGACAAGAGTTTGTTATTTAAGTTGCGAAGATTTAATACCTAGAAAGATGGTCATAACAGCATCCACTGCAGGCCACTGCTTCACAGACACGGCTGAGTTCAGAGGAGCTGAGACTGCTCCTTACTGCAAGGTATAAAACATGCAAACTCCACTGCAGCCTGGCTCAGCCCCAGGCTGAGCCTCAATCATGGCAGTATGAAGGAAAAATACTAGAGCCTCTTTTTATCATCATCCTTGCAGATAAGGAAGAGGTCCACATGTGAACCCTCCGGCTGGACTTCCAAAGTCGAACAGTAAATACCTTGGGGCCTGCTGTGGATAACCCCACAGGATCCGGCGGTTGAGGATCATTAACAACAGCTCCTTAAAGTGGCTTAGGGGGAATCCAGGCAGCATTTGCACCATGACAGGGCTAGTTTGTAAGCAGATTTCAAGGGGTACCGGCAGCCAGCGCATTACCCCTCTTGAACCCTTCACTATCTCTCCCAGGGCTCGCCCCTATAGGACACTAAGTTGGGCGAGCGCTCATATAGAATTTATTTATATTTTAATGTATAGTATACTATGTTATAGCCACACAATCTCCCTCTTATACTATGTGAAAGGACAGACATTTCTATTATGGCGTTTGCACTATGTCTGTTATCAACAGTTCACAGCACAGCCTTTGAAATACACGACTGACTGAACATACAGAAATCCGAAACACTTTTGTCTGCCACTTAGGGAAGAGGGAAGGGGTGAGACTGTGGAAAGGCCACCAATGCACTTTGCTGCTAAGACCCCTCTGCCATAGTACTAACACTGCAGTGCAAGCTGTCACATTCAGAAACACCGACTGAAAATACTCCCTGGAACAGACCATCTGGCAATTCTCTTTTCCTGTCGTCAGCTCTTCTGGTTGCTGGAAACCATCCTTACAAGACTGCTCTAGAAGAGCCTAGGACAAAAAGCAAAGGACTTTACAGCAACTAGTCAGGACAAGAGATTTTATTTTGTTTAAAATATAGAGAGAAAAAATAAATACATCCACCAACAATACAAAGAGCGATTTTCAAAGTCATGTTCTTTCTCTCGAGGACTGCCTCTGCCTGGGGGAGCAGAGGCAGACGGATCCCCCGAACGAGCTCCGCTCAACAAGAGCTCCTGCGTTAGCGCTGCACGTGACAAGGGCACTCTGTTGGACACTTACGTAAACCAAAACAAACTGTCCTGTTCCCTCCTCGGACTCCGGTGACTCCCAAAGAAGTCAAGGATACCTCTGCGTATGTACAGTGTATTTACTCCTGTATCTCTGGGACACAGGCATTCTTGCAGGATTTCCAAGCCCTAGTTTTCCTGCAGCTGGAGCGTCAACCCATATTCTGCCTATTGCCATAGCCTTTTGGGTGTGTGTCTTTCCAATCATCCCAGTTCCGAGCTTTTTGAAGAGCTTCCTCATCATCCTCTTCCTCTTTTTTCTCCTGCTGCTTCTTCTGCAGTTCTTCATCATTTACACCTGCTGTAGGTCAAGAATGAGAGGGAGAGGCATGAGGCAGGTGGAGGATCACTATTCCAGTTCTCAGGACAGAAGCAGCCTGGGGGCTCGTACGGAGAGAAATGAGGAATTGCCCACAGCAGCCCAGCAATCCAGCTGCTCTCACGGGACAACACGGGAAGTTTGTTCTTACTCTTTATCAGTCCATGGTTTGTATCTTGAACACATCCCCATTCCCTCTTCCCCTCGCAACGGTTCCCGAATTCTCTGTGCCAAATTTTACTTTCCCCCATACCTGGTGTTCTCTGTGGGACGCTCTGGCCAGGCATGACCCCTTGCCTCCGGCGCTGCTCGTACCAGTCATCCACTGTCATCGTTGGCACACCAGGGTATCCAGCACCAAACACTCTAGGGGAAGAAAGACGCAAGAAATGTACTTTACCTGTTTCTGTTCATTGATAAGGATACATAATGACACACAGAGAAGCTCCTTTCCCCAACTTGTGCTGCAACTGGAGATGTTTTGTCATGGATGGTTTGGGAATTGCTCCATTTCTAGGGTTTGGGCCTTCAGCAACAGGCTTGCCAGTAACCCAGCTGTAACAGCATTTAAACAGCTCATCCAGTAAGTTCAGAGGGAGAAAGACTGTTCTGCTGCAACAGCCTTGAACCACTTCTGTTCAAAAGAGAAAGTTCTCTGCTAGCCTAACTTGCCACAGAGGCCACCAGAAACTGATCTGGGCAATACTTAGCTCGATAGATATGCTGAAGGCTCAGGGCCTGTCACGTCAAAAGTATGACAAGAAACCTCGTTTCTATCCCATTTTGTGCTTTAGCTCCCAGATTATTTACAAGAACCTGACAGTGCCAAAAAGCGTCAAGATGTTGATTCCCTAGGAAGGGCCTTACAAAAAACTGTAAGTAACGGGCTCTCATTCCTGGTGGATCTCCAGGAGGTATCACAAGTCTCCAGGCACTACCATCACTTATCTGAATTCACTGAAACCCTCCAGAGTGCACATCAGACTAACAGGCACCACATGTGCTTTTTACCACCAGCTTTTTAAAGAGAGAAGAACAATCCTGTTATATCATAAAGGGGTTCAGAGGGAAAGACAAGCCTCGCCTCTGCACATCTAACTAAACAGCAGGCACAGGGTCAACGAGCACAGTCATATTTGACTCCTACATTCTTCTCTCCTGCTAAAGAAACAGCATTAATAAAGACACTGTAGCATGTTGGTGGAATTACAGAGAAGTGGAGGAAATAAACTGAGGGCTCCCTGCATCCCCTGCCCCAGAGATACAACACATGCCACATCCTCATGGGGCACAGTCCTTACAACCAAGCACTGGTTTTCTGCATCGGAAAAAAATATCATAAGGTTAACATGACAACAGAGCACTGCATCACACTGTGTCCAAGTAATCAAAAAACAACATACTTAGCCTGAGCAGCATCCCGGGTGAGAATGAAAGGTTTCAATGGAGTCCTGACTTGCCGGGAAGTACCATGTGGTGGTGCTGAAGACTGAAGTTGCAAACAAGAGTCAAAGGATAATCATGGAGATGGCAGCTCCCTTCTTTCCTTTCCATCCCAAATGAGTTACTAAAGGTCTTGTGGATGAGAAATGCCTCTGCTGGCAGAGCAACATCCTGAGATGCACAAATCGGGCCCTAATGCAGCATAAATCATGAAACTCTATCTGTGAGCTTCTACAAATGACTTCTATTGGTGCCTCTGCTACACCAGTGCTGGGTCATCCTGGTCAGCTTTGTGTTTTGATCAGATCCGCTCGGATCCTAGCACAAAGTGTAGCTCGTTATTTATCCCCGATTCCAGGGATCAAGCAGCACTTTCTGCAGCAAGTAGAATTATCACTCACAATGAAGTTATCCTCTGGGCACTACAGAAAAGCAGATTTCTACGGTGCCAGATAAAGAGCTGCACAAATAAGTCGCATCAAAAAGCCAAGGCTATGGCACCTTATGAATTTTTAAATCCTGACAGACATTTAGGTGTGTAAAGGCCACAAACACTGCTCTACACAACAGGCTCACAAGTAACTTCAATCATCAGAACAGGCATTCCTGAAACGTGACATTTTCTAAGCTAGAATGGTATAGTGGGAGTAGGGGAACAAAACAATCCAGGCTTAGTTTAGTTTTTTTTTTTTTAAAAAAAAAAATCACTTAGTTCTTTACTGTTAAGTATTAGCACACAGAGCATATCAGCTTTGATATTCAATGCTCTAGTATTTCATGAGGTTTGACTGTCTAGAACATGTGGTGGCATTAGACAGTGACCAAGAAAAAAAAACACCTAAAAAACTCTTGTCCATTTAGGTTGTATGTGAGCTAGATTTTAATCTAGAACTTTACAGAATAAAACTCTGCTTCTGAGAATCATTTACTCTCAAATTTATTCACAACAGCATCCACCACGAGGTCTAAGTAACCACAGCCCTCAGAACCTGCAGTTCAAGAGAGATCTCGTACCTGTTTTATTGTAGCTCTGCTCTTTAAAATGACCATTTCTTGGTCAATACTCTCTATTTCCTCAAGGCTGATGCTGATCCATTTTTGGATTTGCAGGAGGTAAAATTCTCGCATCTGATCGTCATCTGCTTGCCCACTCTCCACAAAGGTTTTCATAGAGGCCAATCTGTTCTCCAGTTCCTTCTTCTGCTTGTATCTGGCTCACAGAGGAAAAAAACAAGAAGATAATCTAAGCCTTCTCTAGCATAACCCAGATACTGTTTTCTCTGAAATAAACAACTTGATAATTCTTGAAATCATGTTAAGGTGGCTAAACAGCTACCTTCCACCCCAATCCCCCTGTAACTGCTTTTTACATAGGTGACAGTTTGTGACCAGTGCTCCTTAGGATGACCAAATCCCAGACATTCATAGAGTTTCCTAGAGTAGTTAAAAGGGAAAAAAAAAAAAAAAGAAATAGGAACTAGAAAAGTGTTTTAGCTATTGGTTTGTCATGGGAAAGAGACTAAGTAACACATTTTAGGTGAAATGATTGTGTCTGGCTCCCTTTACTTACAATGAGAAGTGAACAGGAAGAACCAAGGATTGGAAAACTACAGGACCTGAAAGCAGAAGCAGCCTAAGAGGCCGTGCAGCAGGGCAGGTTGCTCCAGCTGAGCTGCTGCGATGCCAGCCGGCTCCCCAGGACCCTGCAGCAACGCTCAGGGACGTAGGGTGCCACAGGTCTGCACTAGACATGGGCCTCCCCAAGGAAGGGACTACAGGTCTTGCTGAAAGCAAACATAATTGCTACTCCTCAGCACGCAGCCAGCTCAAGCAGCGACCTGCTTTAGCCAGACTCACAGCACAGGCCCCTCCGGTTCTCCCTGGGGTGGAGGATGCCCGGGGCGGCCGCGTTTGCTCACGGCTGGATCATACGCAGCTCCAAACGCCTGCTCCATGCGGCCAAGGCCTCGCCAAACCAGCCCAGGCGCCTCTGACTCGCTCCTTACACCCCAAACCCACCTCATTTACCTTCTTACTAGCACAGGAACCATGTGTCACCCTCATCATAGAATCAAAGAATGCTTAGGGTTGGAAGGGACCTCTAGAGATCATCTAGTCCAACCCCTCTGCATACGCAGGGTCACCTAGAGCACGTGGCACAGGACTGCGTCCAAGCGGGTTTTGAAGATCTCCAGAGATCTCCTACTCATGTAGGGTGAGTCCTCCTGGAGGCTAGCTGAGGTCTTTAAATACTGCCACAGCAAGCAGTAACCTTATTATCAAAAGCCTGAGAGTAGAGCATGATGAAGAGGCTTCATATCACTTTAGCATGCACAAGCTTTCCTCGCTATTAGGCCTTTAGTCACTAACTGTATGAAGCCACACATTCAGAAAAAAAAAATGAAGTTATTGATACAGCTTTAGTAAGAGCGGGAAACTGGAGCAGTGCCTCTCCGCTGAGAGGGTTTTGGGGCAGCACCCGCGCGCAGCACCCAGCGGGGCTGCTCTGAGGCGCGCAGCCCTGCACCTACCTCTCGATCTTGGCCTGGCGCGCCGCGGCCATGGCCGCGAGGCCGGCGGGCGGCGCGGGGCCGTCGTCGGGCGCGGGGCCGTCGTCGGGCAGGGCGAAGGTGCCCAGGCCGTAGGCCTTGCAGAGGCGCAGGAAGCGGGCGAGGTGGCGGCGCGCGCTCTCCAGGTGCTCCAGCCGCTGGCCCTGCCCGGCCTGCCGCAGCGTCAGCGCGCCCAGCAGCGCGGGCAGCAGCAGGTAGCGCAGGTCGGCCGAGGCGATCTCCTCCAGCTCCTCGTTCTCGCTGCGGGACGACAGGAGAGACAGGGGTCCGCGCCCGCCCGCCGGCAGCCACCGCGGGCGGCCCCGGCCCGCCTCGCCGCTCACCTGAACAGCTCCAGCTGCGCCACCATGGCGGCCGCCTGCTGCAGCGCCTCCAGCCCCCGCCGCACCTTGTCCTGCACGGCCGGCGCCGACGAGGAGGGCTCGACACCGGCCTCCACCTCCTCCCAGAGCCGCCAGCCCGTGGCCAGCAGCTCGGCCAGCCGCGGCGCCTCCGCCCCGGCGGCCTCCGCCATCTTGCGCCGCCGCTGCCAGGAGCGCGTGCCCAGCCCTCTTCCGGCCGCCATCTTAGTGGCGGCGCCGGGCCGCGCCGCCATCTTGGTAGGGGCAGGGCCGTGAGGCGGGAGCGTGGAGCCTTTCTCTCGTGGCACCCGCCTGTGGGCAACAGCGCTTATCCAGCCGTTTTTAGGCCTTGGGGGCTGCTTTTGTAGGTAACATTGAATCTAGAACTAGAGCTCTTCATGCTAAACCCAGAGGACCTGGATTTTCCAAAAAACCTCATGTGATTGCCTCCCATTTGGCTTTTGCTCCAGTACCCCCCAAATCTCCCTCAATTCAATCTCTCTCTCAAGGAGTGATTCCCATTTCCTTGTTTTAGCTCCTCTGAGCCCTTTCTTACAGTATTGAAACTAAAGCATAAGGCATAAGACAAATAAGAGTTACAGATGGACATTTATAAAGGAACACTGGCCCATAAGAAGTGCAATAAAAGTAATTGATCTAGCTGTGAAAAAATGAAAAAATTCACGTGGTGCAAGAGTAATTCAGGGCAGGCTTGAAGCAATTAACCTACTAGAATGCGTTTATCATCTATTGTATTTGTTTTCTTCCTTCAAACAGGAGGAAGTTTGATAAAAAGTTAATTATAAAAAACAGTTGTGAGTTTAGGTTCCGGTGTGCTTTGTTCTGAAGAGACCCCCCCTTGGTTTTACTGTCCTCCATCTTCTCTGTGGGACCATTTTGTTTATGGCTGGAAACAGACACCAGTGCTGTGAGATATGTCAACAGTTTTGCACGTCATTATGTGCTATTCCTGCAAAGCAGGCAGGAAGTGAAGAAAAACACTCTGTCCAGCAGTGGGAAAATTAAATAATGTAATTATTGGAAGCAGAATGGAGCCAGGAATCAACAGCCGTCTGCTCTTCCCTAACACAAAACACTGCAACACCCCTAGCAATTACTAGTTCCCTTTCAACAAAAAGGCAGTGCCACTATCAATACAGCCTGTTCCCCTCACACACGGATTAATTAAAAGCTACAATAAGCCTATCAAATCATCACTCCTTGTAACTAAAGGGCAAGATTTCAACAGCACTTTTCTCTTAGGCATCAGAGTGAAAGAGGCTGCTGGAGTGAACTCCTCCACCCTACGTGTTATCTGGAGGTTCTTGGAGCAGTTCAGAGATCACCTTTCCCATAGGAAATCTCTGTTTGATCTTTAATGAGGCTCAAGCTGGGGACTGCAGGAATAGTCACTGTGATTAGTTCAGTGTACATGAAAAGGGGGAGTTCACCGGGGTTTGACAAGCAGGGGATCAATCTCTTCCCCCGCTACAGCTCTACCAGGTGTCTTGATGTATTAGGTTTTTATCATGATGCTGATGTCCAGGGACCAATCTCACCTCAGGTTCTGCAGTGTCCTTATATTTCCACCCATCATTTCGCAGACATGAAACACGCCCATGTGCTTTCCATTATATAGGTAGTAAAATCAGGACTGCCATCATGTACCCCATTTAACACACATGTGCAGAACTGGCTTTGCACATCCAGAGGGTCTATCCAATGCTTCCAAGGACATGTTGCAAGTACATCCAGTCTTCCTGGAAGGTGTTAGAGCTTCTGCATGTGGCCCCGCAGCACAGTACACACAAATAACACTCTAGCCAGCTTGAAGTACGCCTGGGAATTCCTCACTTTACCACCCAGCACAGGCACAGTGGTCACGGATGACACAAACACGAGCTGAGAAAGTCCTCAAAGTCTGAGGGCACTGAGTTGGGCAGGGAATGTGTCTGGAAAAGCCCACTTGTGTGGTGGCACTAAGGCAGCTCCTAGGCCTAAGTCCGTGTGCTTTGGAGCTGACACCATCCCGCACATCCTTCCCTGCATAACTCCCCCCTGGCTGCCTTTGGAGGCAGGTTCATCAGGAATGCACACAAGGAAGATGCTATTATTTGGGTCAAAGTAAGAGCCCTCGAATATCTAAAGCGTAGTAAATGCTCCCCCAGGCAACGATGCCATCCCAAACCTTCTCTTCCTTCTGGCCCAGCTTTTGTCTTAGCCAAGGCAGGTGAAAGCGCTGAAGGGCCCTCCCGTCAGCGCTGCAGCCTCAGGGCTGTAGGGAAGAAATGCCACAACATGTTCTTGAACGGTCATGCACCCTCCAAACTCTGATTTACCGACAGCTGCTTGCCTTTGCTTGGGTTATCTTCCTGGAATCATTTGTTGAACATCCCTCTGTGCATAAAGAAATATATATATATTTTAAAATGTCTCAAGGGCTGCAAAGCCACAAGCATTACAAGGAACTCAGTGACAGGGACAGTGCTACCTTTCTGGTGCAGGTCTAATCAGGTCCTGAAGTGGTATCTGCAGAAGCTATAGAGGCTTGGAGCAAAAGCCTCTTGTGACCTCTCTGGCAGAGTGCATTGCACTGACTAGCGTGGAAGCCACCAAAGGGCAACATCCACATTCAGGTTGTTTCCTTCTTTTAGCTCAGATCCCCCGAGCAGGGGCAAGAGGGCTCTGTTCTCTGGCATCTTCCTGCTGGCATTTCTGTCCAGGCAGGGCTAGAGGTTGAAAATCAGTCAGATGGAGCCCCTCAAGTGCCCAGTTTATCCCTGCTGGGTCCTTCCTCCAGCATCAATTGCCTTGTGCTGGCTCTTGGCCCCTGGGAGACTCTCCCAGCCTAGCAGATCTCACAGGCCTGGTAATTCCAGATGTGGGCCCAGCATTACAACACCTCCCACTGCAACCGCTGCCATTTGACTGTCATCTCCCCGCCACAGTCCTTCCTGTCAGCCCGATCCTTTGCATCATTCAGCTAATTACAGTGCTTTCCAGTTTCCTCCAAGACAGCGCCCAGCATCTTCCCTGCCAAATGACCCCTCCAATCCTTTCCCAGTTCTTCCCTGTTGGGCCAGCAGTCAAAATGCAAGCAGTGAGGGAAGGAGAGGACTCTGCATATTCAGCACTTGACCCTGCCTTTTCCCAGGCAGAAATTCAAATAGCACCTCTGTAGGAGCGGATCACAACACCTCCCCAGGGCATTCCTAGCTATTGTAGCCCTTCTCCGCTACCCCAGGCTATGTATGTTTGTAGTTACCAAATGCAAATCACATTTCTCACCCCTCCTGGCCCACTCTTTCACTCCACAACATCCTTCCCCTGCTTTTTCTCACCAGCTCGTTTTGCAAAGCTCTGCAGAGTTCACAGCCCCTCCCAGCTTCACCTCCCTCTGATCTGGCCATGACCACTATGCGAAGGCATTTAAGCAATCCTCCTAATTAAGTACCTGCATCGCCTCTCCACCTAGCCTGGTTCTGGGAACAGAAGGTTGCCCCTTTTGCAGCCTGAAGACTTCCCTTTTCTGAGGAATGATGGTGACTAACTCCTAATTGCATTTTAAAAGGTGAACTGGAGAGATAGCTCTTGGCCTTGCAGCTGCGAGGCCGCCTTGCAGCTGCGGCTTTGCAGTCACCCCAGGAAGGCTCTGTGCCAGCAGCCTGATGGAGTCGATGGCAAATTAACAACTGATAATGATAGTTAACTCACTTAGTTAACTGTGGGAGCATATGCTTCACCCTTGAGCATTTCGGCTTCCAGCTCCCAGACTCGTCCCAAATCACCTTTGACTCTCAGCTCTTATTCACTCTTAATATAGAAACCTGGAGCACATTAAATGGAGGGGACAATTTACAATAAAAGCTTATGAATTGATTCCGTGACCCAGCAGAGGCTATTAAAATGATTGAGTGAATATGGAAATGAGTAATCTTACAGCTGGGCTCAGGGCTGAGCACAGCCAATTCCATTCAACACAAACCACAAATAAAACAAGCTGCATGCAAAGCCACTGGTCTCTAGGTCATGGTGTGGACTGCAGGAAATTGTCTTAGGATTTCAGTCACATTTACCTGTGTTCCTCATGCTGCAGGTTTTCCTGAGCACATGTGTATTTACACTCATCCTTTCTTTCCAAAGCCTGCAAGAACTGGGATCTCTTATTCCAGCAAACACTTGGCCAGCTTTGGTGCTAGAATAAATCAGGGAAGGAGAGGTAAAACAGGCCCCCCGTGGTGCGACTTGTGACTTCTTGCTGTTCACACGCACATTTAGTCCAGCCCACGCTCGCAAGGAGGAGAAAATAAGACCACGCTTCTCTGGTTCCTAGCTAAGGAAACTAAACCCCCGAAGGCTGAGTTCTCAGCATCTTGCTCAGACACCAAAGGCAGTTTCCATAAGGTTTTTTATGGGTGTAACTGCTGGTTAAAAGCAAACCTGGACCAATGAGCAGCAACAAGAATAAAATATTTCTTAGAAGAGAGCCTGTTCTCTGTCATACAGGCTATGGCACCACTGTGTGGGGTGCAGAAACAGTGATTCGCTCTCTGCAGAGCCTCATTTTCCCTGTGGCCGCTCCAACAGAGTGGAGGAATGAGGCTGTCCTAGGAAACATGTAGGTCTGTCACCAGAAGAGATGCTGTAATATGTTTATTTGAAAAAAAAAAAAAAAAAACACACACCAGAATCCCACTTCCATTAAATAAGCAAGGACGGGGACTAAAGGCTCATTCTTATTTCCCCAGCCCTCTGAAGACGTGTCCTCTTCCCAGACCAGAGCACTAGCACACCCAGTGTCCTGGGCGGTGGGAAGAGACTGAATCCCCTAGCAGGAGAGGCAGGAAGGGAGAAGGGACACACGTGGTGAATGGGCTCCTACCTCCAACACGAGTTCAGAGGGCAGAAGCTATCGGGCTGCCCTGGCTCTTTTCTTAACACAAGAGGCCAGGGCAGCCTCGCGGAGCCTCCTGTCCACAGGCTCCCGCGCCAGCATCGGGCACGGACGAAGCCTCTCGTTACTGAGGAGGAGCCAACTCCACGCAGACCTTGGAGAAGATGGATGAGCCTCCC
The DNA here is from genome assembly GCF_059628265.1 of Tinamus guttatus. Lineage (NCBI taxonomy): Eukaryota > Metazoa > Chordata > Aves > Tinamiformes > Tinamidae > Tinamus > Tinamus guttatus. Next base: position 3,152,031 of record NW_028289621.1, read on the forward strand.
GCAGCAACAACTGCTTCTCTCCGTGTCCAAACACGGTCTGCATTTCAGAGCCTTTGAAAGACACTGGACAAATATCTGCCCCTGAGGAGGAACATCTAGTGGTCTGGGGTGATCCACAGCAGAAACCTGCCCCCCAGAGCAACTGCCCGTGACCCCCTCACCCCAAGCAGCAGCTTTCTTGCTGCCCTGCAGCCTCTCCCTGTGGACAGCTCTTTCCCCCCGCTTCCCCATCCATCACTGCTAGTTTTCAGACCACTGTCAAAAACCTCCCGCCAAGAGACAATGGCAGCCCAGGGTCCCCATTCACCCCTGGAGAAAAGGGCCTGTGCAAGCGGAGTGATAAATGGCCTGTCCCCAGCAGGACACGGAGGGCTGGATGCTCCTGGGCATCCAGAAGGGCAGCCCTTTGTCTCGCTCCGGAGAGACGCAGGAGAGCTCGGCCTCGGGTCTTGGGCTCCCGCGCAGCGCCGGGTTCGTGGTGTCCCACGGTGCGGCCAGAGGCCGGTTTCGCCGCGCGGCCCCTTCGCGCTGTAGCGAGGAGCATCGCTCGTGGCCGGCGCTCCGGGTGGCACCGGCACCAGGAGCTCCCCTGCGGCCGCGGGGGCTCCGCGTCATTTACAGACGTGTCTGTGCACCGCGCGCCGGCACGTCCTGCACACCACGTAGCAGCACCAGCGGTACTTGCAGTGGCACCGCTCCAGCACCTCCTCCGTGTAGGTGTTGTAGCCCCGGCCGCAGCACATCAGGTCGCAGCCGTCGCTGCCCGCGGAGCTCTTGTTGCACTGCCTGCCGCGGGAGGACGCACACGCGGTAATTCAGGACACACGGGACACCTGCACGTCCCCCCGACGCAGCGCTGTGCGAGCTACCTGCCCCGGCCTCCTGCCGAGCGTTTCTTGCCCGTAGCAGGAGGCAGCGAGACGGAGGGAAAAGCAGGAAGCGCTAAGTGGAGTCGATTTCTGCTCACGTTACCATGGCAGTGCGGAGGCCGCGCTGCAAACACAGCTGCGCCGCGGGCGGACGCGCTGCCTCGCGGGGCGGCAGGACCTGCCCGTGGGGAAGGCAGGGAGGGCGCCGGGGCCGCTCACTTCTGCTATTGCCAGATCTACGGGGGATTGCAGGGCCCAGCCCCGAGGCTCAGGCTCAGGCTGTGCTTCCCCCCCACACAAACACTCCCCAAAGAGAGGCCCTGCGGGAAGCACCGCGGCCTCCAAGCACCGCGGCACCTTCCCGCCCTGGCTGCAGGCACGCAGCACCCAGAGGTTTGCAGGGAGAGGAGAGCTTCCCGCGCTGACTCCGCTCACTGAAACGGACCCTGTCCTGGAGCAGGCTGAGCTCTCCGTGGTGGCCTGATGGGCTCCCGATTGCCCTGAATCCCACACAGCCAACATCTGCCGACCTCCCCGCGATGCCTGCGCAGGGCTATGGCACCTACACCCCTCTGCACCCAAGGGCCGGGCGGCTGCAGACACTGTCACAGGGTATTTCGGCTACACACGTAACAGAAACTCTCCAGATCAGAGGCTGATCTGTTACATTTCGTAGTTTCTTACCTGTCCTGTGTCCCCAGAGAGCCCAGCTGGGGGTTCACGGTGCAGTAGTCTGGAGAGTTGACCAGATAGACCAAGTCCGTCTCTTCCACCGGCCTCATGTCCGTTTCTTTGGGTACGAGCTGCCTCCTGGGCCCCAGGAGCCGGTGGGTCACCTTGATTGCTGCCAGATACTTGGATCTGAGGTCAGTGGCAATTTCACCCAGGCTTGGGAGACCTTTCCAACAGGTCTTCACTGAGCAGGAGCCTGAAACACCGTGGCACTTGCACTTGGTTTCCAAGGAGTCGCTCAGCACCTGCAGGAGACAGGAAAACAGGAATTTACTTTTGCCTTCTGCTTGGCGCTGTACTGATTTATTCACAAGAGCATCCATGAGGGACGAAAAAGCCGCTGCTTGCTGCCACCTGAGAAACTTCTTTTTCTGAAAAACTCCCTTTCTTCAAGAAACCCATCTGAGGGCAAAAGAAAACAATGCTATTGGGACACCAAGAGCACGCTTTCTTTGCAATGAATAGAATGGGGCAATCGAGGCCTCGGCCCCACTTCATTCCCCAGGCGATCAGGGTGTAACCTCTGGGAAAATGCAGCTGGAGCCTGCGGTGGAGCCAGGCGCTTCCCCGAGGTCCCCGTGCCGGGCACCGACGCGGCCACGTCCCCACGCGGGAAGGCGCCTGCACGGCAGCGCCGGGGGATTTGCAGGTCTTGGCGTGTGATGGGCACCGCTCGCGGCTTTCCTTGAGCAGGGCGGCCACCAAGCAGGGGGGCCACTGCTTCCCATGACAAGGGCAGCAAGACGGGGTGGAAAATGGCAAATACCTCCCCGGCTGTGCACGGCGGATTGGGATACAGGCACGTGTGCGTCTGCAAGCAGACGTAGCTCCATTTTAGCAATTCCGTTGCCTCCTCTCTTTGAGGACGGCATCCCAACAGCCCGGCCAGAGCCCGCAGCCCTGCACAAGGCTCCCGGCCGTCCAAGCTGTGTCAACAAGCGTCCCCGTCGCAGCCCTCGCGGCCGGGCGCAGACCCACCTGCCGGCCCGCGGCGCTGTTGTGCAGGTTCGCGGCCCTGCTCGCCGGCGTCCCCGCCTTGCTGGACTTCAGGGGGCTGTCGGCAAAAGCCGCCCCGAGCTGCAGGCCGTAGCGCACGTTGTCCCCGCAGCCGCCCCAGCGGAAGCCGGGCCCCGGCGCCTCGGCCGGGACGGGCCCGCACGAGCAGAGCGGGAGCTCCCCGGAGGCGCAGGCCTGCGCGATGGCGTGCGCGACGGCAGCCGCGGCCAGCGCGTGCACGAACGCAGACTCCCTGGTTGCTGCAACGAACGGGGAAAAAGAGATCATAGCAGATCAAAACCTCGCAGCGCAGAGGGGCTTCCGTGTGCCGAGCAAGTCACCCGCCACCGGCTCCACTTCCACCCGCTCCCGACGTGCGCTGGGAACAGAGGTGCCTCGGCACAAACGCGCCCTCCTGCACGGCTTCCCGCAGCTCCCGGCCCTCCCGCACGGATCCTGGGCACTGCACGCCTGGAGCCCTCCCAGCACCTCCCGGCTCCGCGATGCGAGGCAGCCCTAGGCTTTTCCTCGGCCCTTTTCCCTCTCCATCCGACTCGACTCGGCTTAGCCAGTGTCACAGCTGTGCCGCGCACCCCGCTGTCCCCAGGTCAGCCGCTGTCACAGCTCTGCCGCACACCCCTCTGTCCCTGCCTCGTGCTCTTGGCCGGGCTATTTCACATGTCTCCGATGCCACCTATCCCTGGTGAACGCTGTTATGCGCCCAGAGCCTCCAGAGAACCACTTCCACGCCAATGCTACTTTCTTTCTTGCCATGAGATAAAGATTAGGTTTAGCGCATTTCTCCTGTGCTCCATATTTTTAACCTGTGCCCCCTATTATATTATCCACATTATAGAGCCTCTGGTTCTGCTGGATTAGAGCTCTTCCCTCTTTCTCAGAGCCTCTAGCAACGGTTTTGCCCCAGATCAGCGTTACTCTGTCACATCCTTGCAGAGCACCCTGGGCAGCTCCCCATCCAAGGGATCAACACGAGGGCAACAGCGGCGAGTTTAGCGCGATGAATCAGGGGCAGAATCGCTGCCCATCACCCGAGCGGCTGCGTTTGGTGCCCCCCGGCCCTGGGGGCTCCGCTCACCCCGGAGCAGGTCGGGCGCGAAGGCGGGCGCGCGCTCGACGGAGGAGCAGTTCCAGCGCGCCGCCGCGAAGGCTCCCTGGCACGCGCGCTTGGTGGCGGCGGCGGCGCGCGCGATGCTGGGCATGAGCTCCAGGTTCCTGCGGCACAGGGGCACCTGCTCGGGCACGGCGCCCGCGAGCAGGCGGCAGCGCTGCGGCTCGTCCCAGGCCACGCGCGGCGGCAGCCCCCTGCGGAGACAGCACGGGATGGGGGACAGTGATGGGGCGAGGGAACACAGGCACCCCTAAAAGAGATGGGGGGTGCATGGACACCCCCTCGCTGGGATGGGGGGCAGTGATGGGGCCGGGGGCATGGGCACCCCTCCAAGGGACGGGGGACAGTGATGGGGCGAGGGAACACAGGCACCCCTAAGAGAGATGGGGGGTGCACGGACACCCCCTTGGTGGAATGGGGAACAGTGATGGGACAGGGGGCATGGGCACCTCTCCAAGGGATGGGGGACAGTGACGGGGCAGGGGGCACGGACACCCCTCCAAGGGATGGGGGGCAGTGATGGGGCAGGGGGCACGGACACCCCCTCCAGGGATAGGGGCCAGTGAGGGGGTGCACGGACACCTCCTCCAGGGATGGGGGGAAGTGGGGAGGGAGAAGGGGGGTGAGCACCGAGGAGGGGAAGAGGGGAGAGGGCCGGGGGGTCCCTGACGGGAGCTCCAAGGGGAAGGAGTCAGCGCCGCCGCCCGGGAAGGGGAAGGGAAGGGTAGGGAAGGGCAGGGCAGGGGGTGGGTGCCCCGGGGTGCCCGCCCGTGCCCCCCGTCCCCACTCACAGCCAGCGGATGGCGGCGGAGAGGCCGAGCTGGCAGAGCAGCGCGGCGGCGGCGCGGCCCATGGCGGGGCCGGGACGGGCCGGGGCCGCCGCCGCCGCCCCCTTTTATAGCCCGGGCCGCGCGGCTCCTGCCCCCCGCGGCGGCGGCGACAGCGGCGCCCTCGGGGACACCCGGGGCCCCGCGTTGGAGCTGCCGGCGCCCTCGGGGCCACCCGGGGCCCGCAGCCGTCGGGGTTGTCCCCACCTGCCCCCGGCTGCTTCTTGCTCCCGGGGCCGGCGGATGCGCCGATGTCCCCGCTCCTCCTGGCAGCACCGTCGGGATCTTCTCTGAGACACGGAGGGCACCGACCCTCGGGCAAACACCCGCTTCTTTGCAAACTCATCCATGTGAGGGGAGCCAGGGAGGGCTGGTGTGAGCAAGGGACACAGGCAAGGCAAGGGCTGCTCTGCCCTTCTGCCTTTTCCTCTCTCTTTTTTTTTTTTCTTTTTGCATTTGTCTCGACCCAGGAGGAGGGAATGTCTCAGCCGCCTGCCTCCAGGAGCGGGCTCGGGATGCGTGTGCGGGTCGGGGTGTCTCTGCATCCTGGGGACACTCTGATTCCCTGGGAATGCCAGGCCTGCCGGGAACACCCGCAGCGGAGCCCCTGGCCCCGGCACAGATCGGGCTGGAGCAGCCAGATGTGAAGGTCTCACTCGCACTGGGGCTGCCAAAGGCTCTCCTGGGACTGAAGCGAATTGAACGTAGAGAAATCCTGCCCTTAGCCATCACCTCGCAGCTCAGCCCTCTCCCTTTCCTCACGGACAAGCCAAGTTATTGACCCACTGTCTCCATGGGGCAGCAGCAGCTGCTAAGCGGTTCCATGACTGTCCGAGGGCCCAAACTGGGGGCATTAGGGTGAGCAGCAGAGGACACGGGGAGGCTCTCAGCACGCAGCCGCCTGCACATTCCAGTGACCCTGTCAACGTTCCTCCCTCCTGCAAAGCAGCTTCTCCCTCTTCTGCACTCCCCGCACACATACAAACCCGAGAAACAGCCCTAAAACTAATTAATTAGTTAAACCGTTAGAAACTAATGTGCTCAAAGCAGGATCTAACTCAGTGTGGTGCTGTCTTCAGCTTGCAGGCATTGCAAACCCCAGGCCATGACTGGCATCTTTTTTCCCTTGTTGCCTCCAGCCCCTCAAAACGTCTATGCAGGCAGAAGGGGACACCTGACAGACTTTAGCTGGACTCTGTCACTAAGCTTTCCGGCACCAGTGCCTTGATCTGTTGCTAATTCCTTCCCCAGAAGCCCTGCACGCAGCAGGACCAGCTTCCTCAGCACTTGTGCTCTGTGGTGGATGTGTTTGATGTCACAGCAAAAACTGCCCTCGACAAGAGGGACTTCCCCTGGGCTGAAGTGCTTTCAACACGGGCTGTGCTAGAACCTGTGTTCTTGTGAAATCTAACGTGGCTATTTTGGAAATAGAGGGCTAAGACCTCTGCTTGGGGCTTTCACTGCCTCCCTTGCAGTGCAACTTCCCTTCTAAGTGGCAGGGGTTTTCCCTTCACAGGACGTAATTAGGTGTTTGGTTAGTGTCCCCCCTCCTTGACCTCCCTTTGACTTATTGCCATGTGGACTAGAACTATGAAACTCGGCCTGAATTGCTGCCCTTCCCCAGCTGCTCCCTTGGGATGAGAGGCCAAGGTGCTTTGTGCCGAGGCCCACGAGGAAGGACGAGGGAAGGCGGAGGGCGCTCCCTAATCCCAGGCACAGGCACAAGGGGCTTAATTAAAAGACAGCAAGAAAAGAAAGAAAGAGACCCTACCCTATGGTGTGCTCGGAATCAGCGGGTCCCGATGCCATTAACCCTCCTGCTCCTGGTGTCTCCCTGGTGACTCCAAGGGCTCTGGGGTCAGAGAGCCCTTGGCAGCTGAGGGATGTTCAGCAGAGGGAGGAGAGGCCGCAGCTGCGGGCAGGAAACATAAGGGGAAAAAATAAAATAAAATAAAATAAATAAAGCCACGGAGCAGCACGGCTTGGCTGCCTCTGCGGAGACCACGTGGAGGCCACCAGGAACAAGTCGCTGCAGCTTCTGCTGCAGAGCCACCCGAACAGGAAGGCTGTTCCAGCTCTGCATGTGACACTGCCTCTATTTCCATCGGTCCCTGCTGGGGAGAACATGGAATAACCCAGGCTGATAAACAACAACCCCCTCATTTTAGTTTCTGTCTCCGTAATGAGGAGTAATCTGTTCAAAATAACAGCAATCTGTCTGTTTTTACAGGGTGAGATGGAGGAGGAGGGTGGCAGTGAGCCGTCCCTCTCCCATTGCCTGTGCAGAGCAGGCACCAGGGCTGTCCCCTCACTGCTGCTCTCTGCAGCCTCGAGCATTGCCCGGCACAGACACACGCTGGGAAGGACAGGGGACAAGGGGGACACGTGGCTGGTGGCAGCAGGGGGTGTAACTACAGCCCGTCTGGAGGCCGGGCACAGGCGGCCGGGCTGGCAACACCCGCGGACACGTTGTGACCTGCCGGCTGTGCAGCCTATGCCTGGGAAGGGTGTGCGGCAGCCATGGGAATGCCTGGGAACGAGCAGACGAGGCTCCATTTGAACTCTATCTAGGCAACTCTAGAGAAGTTTTCTCTCACTCTTTTTTTTTTTTTTTCCTCCTTTTTCTGATTCTTTCTGGTCCGACAAGCTGATCCTGAGCGTCAGGGCCCTCTCCAAGGGTCACACCTCAGCTCAGCAGGGGACGAGTTTCTTGCTTGCTGCAAGCACAGCAGCTCGCTGCAGCCCTTCCACCCAGCTCCACTGCTCCCTGCAGCAGCCGGTGTCTCCTCCAGCCACCCCCGCTGTCTGAAGGAGCTGAGTGCGTTTTTCTCCCCCTCCTTTTTTATTATTTTTTTTGCCTTGATCCTGCAATCCCACGTGGGATCAAACTCCCTCTGTGCTACTTGCTTCGTTTCCAGGTGGTGCGTGGCACTGATCAACCTGCTCCTCTTCTCCTGAGAGCTCTGGAGTGATAAATAATCCATTAATTCCCTGACATGATGGATACTGAGGGCGGAGGTGGAGAAGTCCAATGTCACTGGGGGCCAGGTCCTGGCACAGTGTGGGACAGGGTGGTGGCACTGCCATGTCTGTCACATCGCCACGAGCTTCATCTCCTTAGGCCTGAGGCAAAGCTGCCGGAGCTCCCAGCAGGGACGTTCCCCCTGAGAGACCCCAGCTAGACCAGGTGCAGCACCATGACATAGTTCAGCTTCCATCTTTCTTTATCCACTTCTGTCCCATGAGCAGTTTCTGTGCTCTGGAAGTCCCCGATATTTTTTGCCATCTCACCTTCCCTTTGAAGGTCCCTGTGACCTTCTGCAGATCCTCCTCCCACCTTGAGCAGAGATCAGCTCTGGTGCCTGCGTCTGCCTCGCGCTGGCCCCTGTGATCCTTTCACTGCAGCTGTAAGATTTTGGTGTTAGGAAATCAGACTGGCTGCGAGTTCCCCTTTTGTCAGCCTGTGGAAATGGGGAAAGGCCTTGGACTGTGAGGGGGACATTCAGGGAAAATCTAGCAGCTCTTGAAGGGATTAGGAGTTTTCTGACTGGGAAGAGTCGGTATTGCCGGTGTTGGGAAGCGCTTGGGTGCTTTTCTGTGCATCATGCGCTCGGCCCATGTCTTGCCAAGCATGCGCAAGCCACGCGCCAAGCAAAGCACAGCAGTGCTGGTCCTCTCTGAGCAGGTCCCCGTGTCCCTGGTGTTTCAGTTACTCTACGACTGCCACCACTGCCAGCGCGGTAAGGGACACATCTGCGGAAGCAACGGCGGGATGCTGAGGGACAGGAGCTCCCAGCAGGAACGTGGGTCTCCGGGAAGCTCATCATAGAATCATAGAATCATAGAATGCTTAGGGTTGGAAGGGACCTCCAGAGGTCATCTAGTCCAACCCCCCTGCACACGCTGGGTCACCTAGAGCACGTGGCACAGGACTGCGTCCAAGCGGGTTTTGAAGATCTCCAGAGAAGGAGACTCCACAACCTCTCTGGGCAGCCTGTTCCAGTGCTCTGTCACCCTCACTGTTAAGAATTTTTTCCTTAAGTTCCTGTGGAACTTTTGGTGCTTCAGTTTCCAGCCATTTCCTCTAATCCTCCCTGTATGACTTCTTGAGTTATCTCACCATCTCCCGGAACAGCCCCACGCAGTCCAGGAAAAAGAGACCATCAGCAGAACTGTCCCCTGTAACAGAGGGTTCTGGAGAGGAGGTTGGGGAGGCCGCAGAGCCCTAATCCCTCCCGGGTGATATACGAGGGTGGGCAAAGCGCAATCCCAGCTCGGCAGGAGGGGAGGCGCGGGACGGCCGGTGCCCGGGCTCCCGAGGGACAGCAGGGCCCTATCCCGGGGTTGGTATCTGGACACCCCTCTGCTCGGGAGCAGCAGGGCCACGTGGCCACCTGCGCTGGAGCCTGGGGACCCGTTCCTTTCCCAGTGGGAATTCCCGTGCCGTGGGCAGAAGCTGCGTCCTGCAGGGAGAAGCCAGCACCACGTGGGCTGCTGCCCCCGGCTGGGAATGCTGTGTGTGCAGCCAGGCCGTCTCCAGCCATGTCCCACCAGGGCCAGGAAAGGGGGTCTGGGATGCTCAGGATCCCAGCGTGCGGCATCCCTGATGTCCTTCCCTGCTCCTAGATGGCAGAAGGTTGGGAGAGGGAGGATCAGCTGGGACCAAAACCTTGGACTAGCTCACAAGAACCCAGGGCTACTCAATCTAAAACCCTGTTGGATTCAGATTAGAGTTTCCAACCCAATATGGACCATTCCCAGCTCAGGGGGTCAACCCCTCTCTGGGCTGCTCGGAGCAGTGTCAGGCCCAGATGGAGAGCAGAGATTGCCACCTTCTGGCAAAGCCCATCCCTTTCTTGGAGGGTCACAATGTCCCTTTTCCATCCTGGAGCACCTCTTCCTCCCGGCTCCTACATGCCTTGCTGGGTCTCACATTGCAGCAAGGTTTGGGTTTTTTCCCCCATTAGGGAAGTCTCCTCAAGGTGGGAAGGGCACCAGCACTTTATCCCAGAATCTGGAGGCTCTTGAATGACTGAACTGCCATAGCCGACACAATGCTGAGGTGAGACAGGACGGCATCATCGGAGATTTGTCATGTCCTTCCTCCATCTGCTACTAAAATCTGCTGCCTTCTATAAAAGGTGATTTCTACCAGCCACTTTTCGCTGAATTTTGCAATGACTAAGGAGCAGAGGAAAGACAAGGTTCAAAAGATTTCCTTTTAAAGCCCAAGCCATTCTGGGGTTGATGTCAGTTCCTCTTCTTAGTTTAATCCTTGAAACAAACATAGGGCAAGTGCTAAAAATGCCCCTTCCACTTCCGTGGCCAAGTGTCTCCTGGGGAAAGAGCAGGGTGAGGATGGGGATTCCCAGCTCAGGAAGAAGGCTTCCCTTTCTGGAGGGGAAATTTGGAAAATGCAACCTCCCGAATCCCTGCCTTTCTGGCACATGTGTCTGCTAGGGACACAGCCAGAAGAGGCTGTGGCAGGGGAGGCTCAGGGGGCAAGACAGCGAAGAGGAGCCCTGTGTGTCCACACATGGCTGGGGCTCTGCTGGAGCGGGATGTGGGGGATCCCTCTGGAGCACGGAGGAGGCAGAAGCAGCCTCGAGACAAGAGGACAAGCAGTGATGGCCATAGAGGTAGTGAGGAGCCCGTGCTGGCCCTTCCTGGAGGCCAAGTCCAGAGGTCCGTCCTGCAGCCGTGGGCAAAGCGGGGACTGGCCCCTGGTGATGCAGGGTGATGCAAGGAGAGCAGAGGGTCGGGACCTGCAGGGAGATCCAGTCTGTGCTGAGCTGGGCCATGTCCCTGGGCAAGCTGGTGGCCTTGGGGACGGTGATGGGCAACACACGGGACAGGCAGCTCAGAGCAGGGGTGTCCTCCGTGCAGCCCTTCGCCTCGTCCTCCGTGCAGCCCTTCGCCTCCCCGCCACTGAAGCTGCTCATTACACAAAGACAGGCCAAGGAGGGGACAGCAGAGGGTCCTAATAACAGCCCTGGATGCCCAATGGCTCGTGTGTCCCAATGCTGGCACCCTGACAGGCCAAACGAGCACCCGGGAGCAGCCTGGGACGAGAGCAAGCGGAGGGGATGCTCCACGGAGCACCCGGCTGCCGCGTGACAGGAGGCAGCGCCGCATGTCGTAACACCCATGGATTTCCCTCCCACCACCTTGTCCAGCCTCCTCCCTAGAAACGCGGTGCCCTCCCATGGCGTGCACAGCGAGGAGCCACATCCTCCTGCCCGGCAGGATGTGACGGTGGTGACGCGGGGCCCGCTGGTGGCACATCGTCACGCGGGGCCAGCCTCGTGGGCCTCCCTGCTGGGCACCGCGGCCATCCCCGCGCCCCGGCCGCTCTGGGGACATCCCGGAGGGCTGCGTGTCTGCTGGGGGCCTCTGCTCTCCATGGGGGCTGCCAAGGTGCTGGTGGGGGCCACGCTGTCCCACAGGTGACGGTGCCGTTGCCGAGGCCGCCCTTCCTGGGTGGAAACCGTCCTTCCTCTTTCCAGCGGGTTGGTGGAGTCGCTGATCTGGCCACAGCAAAGATCCAAGGAAAGGAGCTGTGGGAGGTGGTGACCTGCGGGCAGTGATGCCCATCAGCTGATCCCCTGCGCCCGGCGTCCAGCCCCGCGTGGCCAGGTGGCTTCCCCGTCCCACCGCGAAGATGCTCCCCTAGGTCTGCCCGGAGCAGCAGTGCTGGAAACAGGGTCCGTAAGTCTGGAGCTGCTGGTGGGCTCGAGCTCTGAGCACAGCCCGAGTGGGGCTGAGAGGGGCTGTGGGGCAGGGGCTGCTCTCCCGATGTGTTCCCTGCAGGAGCTCGTTTCTCACAGAAACTCTGCGTGCTGGAGGCTGCAGGTCCCCTCCTGGCCAGAGCCCCGGCACAGAGCAAGAGTGTCACGAATAGCATATCCGACCTTGATAGCTTGGGTGGAGACAGCTGCCAGGGAGCTCTGCTGAGTCACGTAGGGCACCGTCCCCAGCGCGGGCAGGACCAGGCCCGCGGTTGGCAGGGACACATGGCCCCATCGCCCACAGGAGCTGGGTCCGGGCAGCAGGGAAGAGACGCGGCCACCAGCCCTCGGTCCCCAGCCCAGGTTAGCAAGAAAGGCATAAAACCCACCCGCTCAGAGGCGCAAAGTCGTGGTAAGAGAGCAGATTGCAAGATAAGTGCCCAGGAGAGGCAAGAACAGCAAAAAGCCCCCGGCGGGGGCATTGCCATTGGCTGGGGCGGATGGAGAGCGCGGATGCGCGATGCCTGCCGGCTGGAATATGGGCAGGGAGCGCTGCTGAGAGGGAGAAAAAGGGCGTCTTGAAGCAGAATTGGGGCAGACTGGGGCTAATGGAGGTGCTGCAAAAGCCCCGGGCGCGCTCCCATACGGGCCGCAGCGCCGGCCTCTCCGAGCAGCTCCGAGTCTGGTCTCCATGGAGAAGGAGGGTGAGAATATAAAGAAATAGGAGTGTGTTCCTAGTTCAGCTTAGCTGCAGAGAAGGTAGTTTCCACATGAGTTAGCAGAACCAGGAATTGGGAATTTTTGACCAAGTCTGTTTTCCTTTGAAAGTGCAGATTCAGTGAAATTTGAAAGCTTTCCACTGGAAGGAAAGAATTTTGCTGGATTTCTCAACCAAAAAAAAAAAAAAATCCAGAAAATTTGCAGGCTGTTGTCAGAGTATTTTAACTACAACTGCTGCTTTTCAGAGTACAATGCAAATGCTTATTTGCTTAAAGCTTGGCATTAAAATGCAATGTTGTCTTGATCATTTTATGTGTTTAAATGTCACTGTTTTGCAGCTCTTTTAAGCTCATTTTGAAACAAACTGGAAATTTGGAGACTTTCCAGGGCTGAGGAAGCTGTCTCCAAACCCCCAGCTTGGACCCTATGGGGACAAGGTAGGAATCTCTGCCCTGGGGATCTCCATCCCTGCAGCCAGCACTTAGGATCTGGCAAGCGGCTGCTGCTTGGCGAGGACACGACGTGGCCTGGGCTGGGCAAAGAGCCCCACGAAGCCCTCGGGGGAGCCCGGGGCCAGCAGGGACCCCGGCTCTGCGTCCCGAAGGAGGCCTGAGAACTGGACGGGATGGAGGTGCAGCGACGTGCCCTTGGCTTGCAGCAGAACCACGGCCAGCTAGGGAAAGAAAAGGTCGAGTAAGCGGGATTTTAGGTTCATTCCCAGCCCTTTGGCTCTCACGTCCTCTAACAGCGCAGGTGTGCGGACACATGTGCTGGGCTGGCTGGGGACTTTCAAGGTGGAACCCAAGTGACAACAAATGCAAGAGGCTTCGCTGCAGACGTGTTTTTGCCTCCTGCAGTGCTCGCAGGGGCCCGGGGGTGCTGTAGGAGCCCCAGTCCATCTGCCGTGGCCACCAGCCCGTTTCACATGGGACACTGCAGGAAGGGGCCGGCAGCACTGCCTGCGTGTTCGAGCAACCCTGCTCCCGCCTGCTCGGCCCTGCCAGAGGCCACTGGTCCAAAGGGACATTTCCCAACACCCGCCACCCCTTTGTCGAGGTCACAGGTATTTAGCCAGCTATTAAACCTGCTTCAAAGGCAGATATTGACTCCTGGGAAAGCTGTGAAACACTCTAGTAGCAGTGATGCTCTCTGCTGTAGAGATAATTATCTTCAGTGCAGACAACCCAGGCCCTGTTCTCTTGTCCTCAATGAGTGGAGGGCAGGGCAGAAAATCCACCCACAAGCACTTCCACCACAAGCCATTTCTTTCACAAAGCAGAGCAGATGGGAGCCACCTCCATTCTCAGCACGGAGAGGTGCCCACAGAGATCACAACATCTGGCTGGCGGCAGCAGCACGGAGCTCAGTGCTGGCTTTGGCACCACAGCTTTTGTTTCATTGTTTCTGCAGATCACGTAGGGTACTGGTGACAGGAGGAGGCCTCAAATACAATAATTTTATTATTAATATTACAGACTCATGGTTGAGGTTGGCAGGGACCTCTGGAGATCATCCAGTTCAACCCCCCTGCTCAAGCAGGGTCACCTCGAGCACCATCCCGGGATGGTGTCCAGATGGCTTTGGAATATCTCCAAGAATGGAGCCTCTCAGGGCAAGCAGCGCTCCGACACCCTCACTGTGAAGAAGCTTTTCCTCATGTTCAGATGGAACGTCCTGGGACTCAGTTCGTGTCCATTGCCTCTGTCCTATAGCTGGGCACCACCGAGGAGGGTCTGGCCCCATCCTCTTGACACCCTCCCTTCAAATATCACTTATGCATCTCTATAAGATCCCCGGCGTCCTCTCTTTTCCAGGCTCAACAGTCCCATCTCAGCCTTTCCTCCAAGCCCCTTCACCATCTCCACGGCCCTTGTTGCAGCAGCTCCATGTCCCTCTTGTTCCAGGGAACCCAGCCCTGGACTCAGCCCTCCAGCCGCGGCTTCCCCAGGGCAGATCCCCTCCTCCAGCTGCTGCCAACACTTCCTGGTGCAGCCCAGGAGACCCTATGGGCACATGGTGCCTCACGCTCAGTTTGTCCAACCAGGAGCCCCAGGTCCTTTTCTTCTGCTTTCCACGAGGTCAGCCCCTAGCCCGAACTGGAGCACGGGCTTGTTGCTCCCTAGGTGCAGGACCCTGCACTTCCCTCTCTTCGACTTCATGAAGTTCCTCTCTGCCCATCTCTGCAGCCTGTCCGGGTGCCTCTGAAGGGCAGTACCTGCTCCATCACCTCCCCAGGGCTGGAGGTGGTGCTGACTGCTCTGTAGTTTCCTGGCTCCTCCTTCTTGCCCTCTTTGAACACTGCAGTGACATTGGCTTTCTTCCAGTCCTGACGCACCTCTCCTGTTCTCCATATGCTTTCAAAGCCAAATGGCCTAGCAATGACATCCACCTGCTCGCTCAGCACTCATGGACCCATCCCATCAGGGCCATGGACTTGTGGGTATCAAGTGTGCCTAAAAGATCTCAAATGGATCATAGCAAAGGCCTCCTTTCTGCAGACATTCTCTCTGGTCTCCCTCTCTCCTTCCTTTTATTCCTCAGGTGATTACAGAAGCCCTTCTTGCTGTCCGTGATACCCCTTGCCAAACGATTAGCAATAGCCGGAGCTCTGAGCAAGGGCTGCCGCTGCCCTCCCCAGCACCGGGCTACACTTTGGTGACGCTGTCTGCCGGCCTCGCCGCGGCCTTTCCTGGAGGGCACGGCGCGACATCCACCCTATTGCTCCTCCAGCCCAGACACCCGGGCAATTTCGGGCCTTTTTTCAGAAGGCAGCAGGCCCCGTAGCTGAGGAACAGAAGGCTGATGACTACCACCAGCACGGGCAGCGAGCTGCTTCCTTTGGGATGCGGGCAAAGCCACCGAGGGCTGCTGGTTATCTCGACCAAGAGGTTCTTGGCCTTATCTTGGTAGGAGCAGAGCGTTTCGCTGAGGTCCCGCACGCTCACCCCGGCCGCCTGCAGCGCGTCCAGCCAGGCCAGCCCACAGCAGTCAAAGGGGTTTCCAGCCACGGACACGAGCTGGAGGCTGCGGGACCAGCTCGCAAGGGCCGGCTTTTCAAGGGCCACCAGGTTGTTACTGCGAATGTCCAGGCTTTCCAGCGGGGAACAGAAAAGGCCTGTGGGAAGAAGGCTCAAATTATTGCTGGATAGGTCCAAAACTTTCAGCGTGTCCAGGCAGGGGAATTGTGCCTGGCTGTTGTGCATTTGGTTTCCTCTCAGAGAGAGTTTTTGCAAGGAAAATTCCAGCCCCTCCAGAGCTTCTTTGGGCATGAACAAATCCTTGTTCTCAGACAGATCTAATGAGACCAGGGGGGTTTGGTTGAATGTGTAGGGATACAGCCTTGCAATGTTATTCTTATGAAGACTCAGGTGCTTCAAGCCAGGTATGTTATAAAATGCAGTGCAGGTACCTCCTGGGGCCGGTGCATGAGCGTCTCCTCCTGAAATCTCCCCTTTACTTGTTTCCCGGCTCCCACAAGGTTGGAGGCTGTTGGAACCAAGATCCATTGATTCCAAATGAGGCAGAAAGTCAAAAAACCAATGTGGCAGGGACTGCATGAAATTGCCACGGAGATCCAGTGCGCGCACGGACAGAAACACAAGCTCCTGAGACCACAGTGAGCTGCCACTTTCTATGTCACCTGTGAGTGACTCCTTGGTCACATCCTGGAGACAATTCATGGACACATTGAGACTGTGCAGGGAGGTCAGACGGTGGAAGAAAGCAAATGGAAACTGATGCAGGTGGTTATTGCTGAGATCCAAGTCAGCTATACTGGTCAGATGAGCCACAGAACTCCAAGACCTGTTGTTATCATGCCTCGCCACCCCAGCATAGGGCAGCACAAACTCTGCTGGGTGGTGGGAACTCGGGAGCAGCGAAGCGATAGCGTTGTTGGAAAGGTTTAAGTGTGTGAGGGAGTGAGCGTGGGGGAGCTCCGGGAAAAAGAGGAGGTGGTTGTGGCTCAGGTCAAGTACCTGGAGCAGGTAGTGCTGCTCGTCCTCCTGCTCCACGTCGAACAGCTCCAGGGCATTGTGGCTCAGGTTTAGCACGCGCAGCTGCGTCAGGGTGAAGCTGGAGATGCAGTGGAGGGAATTCAAAGCTAAGTTCAGCACCCGCAGGTCCCGCAGCGCCTCAAAGGCTCCCTCCTCAATCACCATGATGTAGTTGTTGCTGAGGTTGAGCTCGCCCAGCTCGGGCGCGCTCCGGAAAATGCCGGCTGGCAGCCTGGTCATCCTGTTCCCGGACAGATCCAGCCTCCGTAGCGTGGTGAGGTTGCTCAGGTACCAGCCTGCCATGTGACTCTCCAAATTATTTGCCGACAGGTCCAGGACCTCTATGTTCCTGAGCCATCTAAAGGCTCTCCCATTAGCGACATAATTGCGATCGAGGCGGTTGGATCCCAGGAGGAGGGAGCGCAGACGGGGCAGCCGAGCCAGGGCCCTTTCGGACACGGCCTCCAGCTGGTTGAAGCAGACGTCCAGGTGCTCAAGCTGCCCAGACCAGGGCACGCGGCTCTCCGACAGGTTCTGGATGAAGTTGTTGGAGAGCTCAAGGTGCTGAACTCCTTGGCCGAGCTCCCTGGGAAACTCG
The DNA here is from genome assembly GCF_059628265.1 of Tinamus guttatus. Classification (NCBI taxonomy): domain Eukaryota; kingdom Metazoa; phylum Chordata; class Aves; order Tinamiformes; family Tinamidae; genus Tinamus; species Tinamus guttatus. The sequence goes on from NW_028289621.1 coordinate 3,168,625, forward strand.
TGCAGGCCAGCACCTTTGCAGGACACCCTCGTGGGGCTCTGCGGAGAAATGGGAAAAGCTGTGAGTGAGAGTGGAGGGATAAGCCGGAATTCCAGCCAAGCCGCTGCTGTGCAGGAGGTGCGTGAGAAAGGCGAAGCTGTAGAAATGAGCACTGCTCCCCGGATGGGACAGGACAGTCTGTCTAAACCCAGTCCCAAGAGGACAAGCAGCCTGTCCGCAGGACTAAGGTGAGTTCTCCAAGACTCTGCTTTAGTGGTAAAGGTGAAAGTCGCTCCTCTGGTTTATGTTTTGTGGAAGATGCAGTCACCAGTGTGCGCTGCTCTGCGACACAGCATTGCTGGAGGTAGCCACGTGGCTCCTGTGCCTCTGCCACAGCCAGGGACAAGCAGGGCACAGCCGAATGATCCGGCCTGGACACAGGGACCGTCTCAGTGACTGCACTCCCCAGGCTGTGGACAGGTACAAGCTCAAGCAGGATGAGGAAAGCAAGGGAAGGCTAAAGAGATGGAGGCTGAAACACCATTAGAGCCGTGAAGGAAGAGTTTCACCCTGTCACTGCAAACTTGCGTCCTCTCTGCACTGCACTGAGGGGGTGTTCACAGACCCAGCAGGGACTCTGTGGCTACAAAATCCCAAAGGATCCTTGGAAATGGTCCTTACCTGCTGGCATGGTAGAGGCTTGGGCCTCACTTCCCCTCTAGACTGGGCTTTGAGAACAGCCAGGAGCAGCCAGAGCAGCAACCAGCCTCGCTCGGGGAGCCGGTGTCCGAAGAGGAGCATGTCGGGCCCCGGGCCCCGTCCCGGGCGCTCTCGCAGCCTCGGCGGGAGAAGGGCTCCCTATAAATAGTCCTGGCCATGGGACGGGGGAAGGAGATAGCGCGTGTGGGTGTTCGCAGCTAAGGAAGTGGGAGAAGAGAGACGCGAGCCTACGGAGGGGAAAAACAGTGCACGAAGCCACAAGGAAGGGAAAGAGAAACCGCTGGCTGGGGGCAGGCGGTGATGCACGGGGACTCAGGTGACTGTCGTGGAAATGAAATCCCGGGAAGGAGAGCTGAGAAAGTGGGAGTTCCCCGGCGGGGACGGCGCTTGCTCCAGCTTCCTCCAGGCCAGGAGGGGAGGGCCAGGTCTGTGCTGTGGGCCGGGCGGCCCGCGCGGCTCTGTCATGAGTGTCCCCAAAGCAGGGGACACATCTCTGCACTGTGGGGCACAGGGCCAGCCATGTGGTGTCAGGACACCATGGGGCTCCCGGAGCGGCGGGCGAGCTGGGCACTCGGCGGCTCTCCAGGCGGAGCAGCTTCCCACAGCCCTGTCACAGGGATCCCCGCGACACCTGCGTGCGTCCTGGGGTCGCTCCCGGGGTTTTCTCACCTGGGATGACTCATGCAGGCAGCAGGACGCCGGGGCCCAAACCCTCCCGTGGGCTCGGTGGGTTCCGCAGGTATCTGCTATAGGACAGACCCTGCCCCTGCCCAGGCAGAAGCCTCCCTGGGGCTGGGGTGGTGACGGGCAGGACGGTGACAGCACCACGCGGTGCCTGTCCCAGGCTGGGTGCTCCTCCAGGCCCCGTCCCTGAGGGCACCCAGGGATGGAGCATCAGAGCCGCCTTCCTGCTCCTCCTCTGCGGGGGTTTGTGGGGTTGCAGCCGCCGCCATCATCCCCAGTGTCCCCACCAGGCCCGGGATAGGGTGGCCGTGTCACCCACTCCCCGCAGGGCCGCAGCAAACGGGGTGTTTCCTCCTGTGGCTCCAGCTGGGCCTGGGCCCCAAGGGCTGCACCCCACAGAACCGGCACCTTCTGGGCTCGCGTCCCCCAGGTCCCTGTGCCACCTAGTGGCGACTGCAGCCCGGGGACGCGGCCGGGCCGCTCACAGGGCGCCCTGCGGAAGGGACGTTGTTTTCTGTAGCTCCGCAGCCGCTCTCCTCCTCTCCGGAGCAGCTGGGGACCCTGCGCGCGCTGCTCCGGAGCGGCTTCCGCGGCGCTTTCACGCTCTCGGTGTCACATCGTTCCCAGCGGGACCCCCAGCCCTCACCACCGCCCTTCCCTGCGCGGCGGCTCGGCCCGGGGACACCAACAGCGGCCACTGGACATGGTGGCTTGGGCCGAGCTCCGGGGCTGTTCTCCAAGCCAGGACGTCGGGGACGAAATTTTGAAGCCGAACTCCACTACGGCCGGTGAGCGTGAGCAGGGCCCCCTCGCAGGGCCAAGGCAGCCGGGAGACAACAAACGTTTGTTGTTTCCAGAGGCAATCTGAGGATATCGCATCCGTACAGCTGGAAAACCACGAGGTCTCGCCGACCGCTGGATGAACCTCCACGTCCGACATCCCTCCTCTGTCACCAGCAGCCCAAGGAGCATTGACCGCGGCAGGGGGCAGGGAGGACCCGGGTCATTCCGCTGCTTTGGCCCCAAAAGCAGCTGCCGGAGCACACGCATGGGGACCGCCGGCCTCCCCTCCATGGACACGGCTCCCCGGAGCAGCCAGCGCCGATGAAATCAGCTGAAAGTCCCTGATGAGAATCAAGCCCTGCAGGGACTTCTGCGGAGAATCCCCGGGCGCCCGTGAAGCCCCTCGGCCGGGACGGGTCGGCGGCGCGCGCGGCTCGCACGTCTGCGGGGACCGGGGCGCTCGGCAGCGCCGCGGGCACCTCCGCGTGGGCTGGACGCAGCCCGCGGCACGGCGGGATTCGCTCCTGCAAGGAGGGGAGCACAACCGGGGAGTTTGGTGCTCTGGGAAAGGCCACAAACACCCTGTGCGAACATCAGCTGCGTAACGACCCCCGGGACAGGGAGATGAGGACACCCGCCATGGGGACTCCTGAAGATGATAGGATTTTTTTTTTTCCTGTGTTTCTTGACACTTCTGGCTTCCAGGATGGTTCCCAGATCTCTACTTTCCAGAAGAAAATGTTTTATAAAAACATCTCTTGAGAGCGCTCTACTAAAGGTGCTTGTGTTTCCCCAGAGGCTCCTCTGGGATGTCTCCAAAGGAAACTGGCAGCCACACAGACTCTGGATAAATCCGATCAGAGGCTCCGGATAAATCAGACGAAGCAGCAGGGCCTGACTCCAGGCAGGACCAACCCGACAGAGAAGAGGAGGGAGGCCACAATTCTGGCGCTTTCCTAAAACGCTCTTCAGGCTGGCAAAGACCATGCCCTGATGGGGGACCTGCTTGCAGCCCGGCTCTCCTTGCCGTTCAGCTGTGTCACGTCACACAAGCACAAAACAACTTGCTGTAGTTGCACAGACTTTCCGCAGAAATTCCTGCGCCTGTTTGTTTGTCCCGAGGAGGAAGTGCCAAGCGGGTCCTTGGCCGAGGTGCCCTTCTTGTCTCTACGACCCGTTTCCTCCAAGGGACAGTCCTCTCGGTCATCACGTACCTAATGCTCCCTCCAAGAGCAACAGGCCAACGATGGCATCAATGTGTACACCAGATTTTGCCCAAACTCAGACTTAGTTTAGAACTGGAACAAAAGCTTTCTGTCAGCAATGTGGGAAGTGCTAGATTGAATTTTGCAGTGTTTAAAAAAGACTTCCATAGTGAGGAATTGTAAAAAAATACTGACAGTATTGGAGGTCTCGGCACTACCAAGATGTCCCCGTGATCTGGACTGCAGATGTGAGAGGATGCGCTCCCTAAGCAATGCTGGCACCCGAGCCACCTTCCAGCAGAAGCATGAAAGGAAAGCAAAGGGCCCCTGGTTTTCGTCTCCACCTTCTGCCTCCTTGGAAACCTGGGGCTTCCTCTCCTTCTGGGTCACCTCCATGTGAGGTGGGTCCAGCTCAACCACCCGGCTGGCAACGTGGAGCTCTGCCCTGGCAGCCCATCAGTCCTGGAGCTTGTGCCACTATGGATGAGGAAGCAGGACACGGCGGGGAGCCAAAGGTTCTCCATGGAGAGTCAGGAATAGGGTGAGATCTCCTTGGTCTATGCAATATGCAGGGCTCCAGGACACAGGTTACCTTTGGAAGATGCAGAGCCTTGGAAGCTGCGTGTCCCAGCAGCACCGAAGAGGGAATGAAAGGCTGGGAGAGCCGGACCTGAAGCAGCTTCCCCTCTGCAGGAGCAAGGGCCCAGCACGGCGGCAGGGAAGGACAAGAAGCAGGAGGACATTCTGCAGGTCAAGAATCACCCCTGCAAAGAGAAGAGCTGTCTCAGAAAGTGTCTGAGCGCTCCTGCATTAATTCCTGTCCGTGTTGGTCCATTTTGTCCCAGGCCACGTCTCCCTCTCACGTTGGAGAGCGTTTCAGGTGTGCAGTGCCCTCCTCGCCATGGAGCATGGGAGAGAGGGGACACCCTTCCCCACGGTCCACCCGCTGCCTCAGCCACCGCGAGGAACATCCACGAACTCCGGGAGATCAGGAAAAAGCTTTATTTGCAAAGAAAATATTGACAATTTACATAAACTTACATCCTAATTTATATACATTATGTATATTTTATATACAGATAGTGTCTTGAATAGAGATGTCGAAGCACAAAACAGCATCAGTGCATCACTGTGCAGATCAGGCAGAGTAACAGGCTTGGAGCTGTTGCATTTTTCCCACAGCTCCTCTCCCGCTTTTGCTCGGGAGCCGGAGGAAGGGCTTTCCGCTCACCCTGGCCACAATGAGCACCAGCACCGCGTGGTCCTGGGGGTCAGGGCTGTGCACGGGTGCAGCAGCACAACGTAACTGCACTGAACAGGGGGGACACTTTGGGACAGTGCCCGGCTCCAGGCACTGCCCGGGATGCCCCCTCCGCAGCAGCCAACGCTGCTGGCTCTAGGGAAGGAGGATCCCATGGACAAGCTGGCCCAGTGGGAGCAGGAAAGGCCTGGCCTGGGCTCCCCTGCAGGAGAAAGTCCCCAGAGGAGCAGAGGGCACTTGGTGGCGGGCAGGGAGCCAGGACCTAGAGCACCTACTGCAGGTGCTCCCCAGCATCCTGCCTGCGAGTGCTCCGAGCATCCTGGCAGAGCTGGTTCCCTATAAACTGTATCTGAACAGGGTTTAGAACCAGATGTTCTACACGGATTAGCTGCTTGCTACACATCTGCAGCTGGAGTCCAGGTAAAAGCTGAGCAGCAGGTTTAAGGCACATAGGTAGGAGCAGAGCTAGCAGGTCCCTCCGGAGAGGAAAGCCTGGCACGTAAGACAACCACAGGAGCTGTTCTTATGGACCAGAGGCTGTGCCAGCATCTCTGACATGCAGACACGTGTCCATAGTGATGCACTTCTTGTCAACCAGATGAGAAACTGATAGACCTCAAAAATAAAAGACACCAGAGGAGCACAGTCCTGTTCTTGGAGCTTTTAAAATCTTGCATAAGCATCTTCCATCCTCCCATGAGCACCGTCCGGGTCTTTCTGCTCCAGCTAAGGAAAACCAGAGGGGCTCCACAGATGAGGGCGCACAGGAAGATCCTGCAAAGCTGCCCCAGGGCCTGGGTCACTTGCATGGTAATTCTTCATTAACGAGGACTTGCTGCTGGAGAGACTAAGGGGCTTCAAGTATAAAAGAGTCCCCAGAGGTGCTACAGGCCGGGCGCTCCACTCGCTCGTACCAGCCAAAACGCGGCTCCCACATCCATCCGAAGGCCACTGAAGCCACAGCTTCTCCAGGCTCCTCTCCGTACGCGGAGCCCAGGCTGCACCGAGCTCCCCCTCGGTGCAACGCAAACGCTGGGAAAAGCACATCCACAAAGGGACCCGTCCCACGGCGCGGAGCGGGAATCGCGGCCCCGCTCTGCCCGGCGCCGTCCCCGGCGCTCACTGGGCAGGGAACCCGACAGGGGCTTCCTGGAGAACCCCGGGATTCTCCCTGTGCCTGTTCTTGCTCCCAGGCCTGTCAGCCGGGCAGCGCAGACCCTGCCACGAGCTGCACCCATCGTGCCCTCGCAGGCCATTTCATTATTTGTGCCTGCCCCTAAGTATTGCTGTTCAGACTCTATTCTAAAGCAATTCTGTTAATGATTTGCTTCTTGTTCTCACTATACACAGTTGTCCCGATCCATTCTTGTCAGAGGAACATGTCCTTCGTAATCCATTTTAAAGGAAATAAACCACAAAGACTAGTTCAGTGCCCCTGAGGCCCTTGCTAGTCCAACATGTTAAGGCTAGAAAGGAGGAGAACATATTGAAAAAGAAATAGCAGGCAATTTTTCATGCAGTTATTTTATAAACTGCACGCCTCCTGTGAATAGCAAGGCTGAAGCCAAAGCTGGGTGCCCCCAAGAAATATTTATCTCCCAATAACTGCAATACTTGGCAAGTGAGATCACTAGCTACGGAGGGGAAGAGCAAAGCCGCCAAAAACGCTCCGTGCGGGGGGACCCCGCGGGCGACGGCTGCGGAGCCTCCTCTGCGGGCCCGGGTGTCACCTCAGGACACCCCGAATCCAGCTCCCCATCCAGCTACTCGCATCCGCTCTGCCGGCTGGAATTCCGCTGCCCTTTCCAGTTCAAAAGATAACACTCCAAAAAGAAATCCCCTTTTTCTTAAAAAAGATAGGAAAAAAAGCAAAAGCCATCGAGCAGAAACCAAGGCATGACACAAAGGGGCAATTAGGGCTTCGGCCTCTTCCTCAGCTCCAGCACATCTTATAGCTTTAGATCTCACCAGCTGAGGGGAGGTAATGGAAGAGAGTTGCTCAAGAAGCCAAAAGAAACAATAGGGTCACAGCTCTTCTATTAGTCACCAGAAATCGAGTTACGACTAGACTCAGCAGGGCTCAGAGAAAAGAAAAAGTGGTGACTTCATGCTGGACCAGACTTTTTAAATACAAACTTTTGCTAGAGACTCCATCACCACTTATTAGAGCCTCTTAGATACAAGAGTGCCAAAAAAGAAGGGAGGGGGGGAAAAAAAGACCACATCTAAAAGCAGGACAGTTGCTATTAAAACAGAAAGAAATTTCCTGTTTGAATATTTTATTCTTAAACATGACAAACTTCTTCAGAGAGTTTTCACAAGTACTTGTGTCTGCTCTACGTGGCTCCGTGAAGCCTGTAGAAATGTGTTTCGCTTTGCAAAATATTAATTAAAAAGACAAAAACCAAGACACGAATCGCTGTAACAGCAGCAGTACTTTAAGGCAGCCCGGTAGGGCAAGGTACAGCCCTGGGGTGACGGCAGGGACCAGGTCTAGCAGAGGCTTTGGGACTGAAATTGTCATTATCTTTGGAACTTCTTAATTTCTGGAATGTAGAGGCAGTTTCATACGTGCTAAGCCTGTTCTATTACATATGCGTTTTCCTCGCAAACTTTCTGCTTTTGCAGCCCGCTTCCAAGCTCTAGACAGAGGCACTTTGCCTTTTCTCACACTCCTGAGGATGAATGTAAACACCACTGACTGTCTGATTCACCTCCTTTCCCACTACGTTGCCATTCCAGTTAGAACTGAGAAGGCAGAAAAACAGAAACAGAACCCCCATTTCTTGCTTTCATTCGCGTGCAGAAGCAGGAGGGCCTCGATAGACTTTTGCCAAAGTTGCTCTATCTTCTCCTGCTACTGCCTGGGATGCTCTTGCTAGTGCAACATAAAAGCAGAGACCCACATCATTCTCAAGCGTCATGTGAAGATCACAGAGCAGATTATCAGTGCAGTAATACTTGAAATACTGAGACAAGGCAGACACAACAGCCTTTTTCTTCCTCACAAGGCTTTTTCAGCTAGCTTTTTGATCCAAGTCTTCCTGCGAGTCACAGAAGACATTGTGCTTCCTGTATTCACATATAGGAATAAATAGCTCTGGATCAGTTTTCTTTATGGCCGGATTATAGAACCCCCTGAAATACTGATACGCTTATGAACAGCAGCACTGTGCAGTTCTGTGAGTATCCTTGGACACGCCAAGTTCATCTAGGATGCGGGTGCATCTCCTAGGCGTATGGCCCCAAAGAAGGTTGTGTGCTTGCTCATGTTGATGGAGATGTCGGCATGGACCATTTTCACAGCAATCTTCTGCCTGGCTTTGAGGAGGCAGACCCCGGCCGTATAGCAGGTATTGAAGTTGGTCTTGCCGGTCTCAATACTCCGAGTGCATTGCAGAAAGGGCTTTTCATCCACCACCACCTCATAGCTGGCAAAATCTGTGAAGTTTATGTAGTATACCTGATGTGAAGCAGGAAGAAGAAAGGATATTAGGGGGTGTATTCTTGCACCAGGAACAATTCCACATTCCTTTCAGTGCATCCTGAGATAATGGCAACCTCCTTGGCCCCTCTAACCTCTACTCATTTGAAGCAGGAGCAGCCTCAAGCCAACTGCGTAAAGCGAAACCTTGTATTCCACTTCATGCGAGTGTCCATGACTCCAGGATCTCTAATGCTGAGCTACGAATCCTCACATTAATTCTGTTTATTATAGAAAAATATTATAAACTGGCTGCACAAGATAATTGTTAATACAAAGACTTAGCTACAAAAACCCATAAAAAAACCTATCTGCTACAAACAGCTTTGCATTCATTACACAAACAAGTAATTTTAACTTTCTCTTTCACTTACCTTCCAAGTCCCGCTTTCTGGGTCTCATGAGCATCCTTTAGTGTTGACATCAAAAATGCCCTAAGATGCACTGGGAGATGCCTTTTTGGGATTGGACTTGAGGTACTTGCAAAGGCATAAGCTTATTACAGGGAAGACACTGTCCCAATTGCCCCAGCTTGGCAGGCAAGTGATCTTACAATATTGTCCTGATCTTACAATATTTGTGCATACGTCCCCATGATCCAAATACAGATTCAGTTACTTAACCATATCCCACACACTGATTCTGAAGAACTGCAAGATGCATGAGAAAGGCTATACATCGAGATGCAAGTCTCAGGGATCTGCTTCTTCACAATAGGAAAAAAAAACAAAAAACAACAACAACAAAAAAAAACACCCAAACTAGTCATTTTGGATGCATCTGCTGGCTCTTAGTCTACAGTCTGTGACTACAGAAGCTAAACAAGCCTGATTCTCCATTTCCTTGATGGACTACAAAAGACAAAATGCTTCACAGACATGATGGCATGGTTGGCAATTCGCACTATGTGCTTAGGGAAATAATTTACTTTCAGTCCATGTAGTGTTATTTTTCCCATTCCCATCCAAATTAGTTCCATGGAAAAGCCTCGGATTAACCTGGCCTCCACAAGCTGTTCTATCTGTCTCAGTACCGTCCCAATGGGACCACTAACTATATGTAGGTAAACCATGAGCTGGAGATAACACTGTAAGCCTGGAACAAGGCAGTAGTTGCTTAATTACAGTTCTCACAGGGAAACCCTCTTGTAAGAAGCTCCAAAATCTGCCCCAGAATCTAGATGATGTTTCTGTCCACAGTGACGGGACACCCCGCACGCTCTGGAAGGCCTGAGTAGAGCTCCAGAGCTCTCCAGCCAACCTATTTTCCATGCAGCTCAGAAACTTTGTTCGGAGAGACTCTATACAGGGAACAGGGAGCACTGCATTAAATGATTGCCTATCACCTGTATTGTATTTCAATGGGGGGAGGAAACTATGTCTTAATTAGCTGTCTACTAAATAAAGCGCTGCTTTATTTAACACTTCTTACATAAAGCAGGTCTGTATATCCACTGCTGGCACTGCCTACTGCAGCCATCGGGCTCCACGAGGAGGTTGCTGGAGCATCGTGTCAATGTGAAGTTACACGAAGAAGGTGGAGACGGGATGGAATTACCTGGGCAGGAACTTGGACAACCACCTGGACTAAGAGTCCTACAGTTACAGAGAGTGACTTGTCTTCTTAATGATCACAAGTTGGCAGGGTCTTGGTTTTACATCTCTTCGAACGCGCAGAGCCCAGTTTCCCGCTGGGACTCTTGTTCAGCACTGAACTGCAACGCGGTTTAGCTTTGCTGGTGAGCGACTGCAGAGACAACAGGAAGGAGCAGGAAAGGAGGCCCTGATGGCATAAGAAATTTGGTTCTGTGTCTGGGGATGTGCTTCAGTAACTAATGTCTTGCAGCTGGTATCATGGTGAAATGTGTGACCTTGCACTCCAAAACTCTAACATCGTCCTCTGACACGTATCTCCTAGAGCACGAAGTGGTTAAAATACATACAAGTTCTTGGCATTTGCTAGTTGTCTGGAGCCCTCTCGTGGTTCATGCAAGGCTTCCATTGGAACACAAGAATAGGAGTTAGGCCTAGGACCGTACTCACTTCTACCTGACTATAGATGAAGTATGTGCCGTCCACCAGTACCTCCAGCTCCCCACTGCGGGCATGCAGCTTAAACACCTTGGGGTTCATAGTGATGCGAGACCAGTCATTGAGGACTCCACCTGAAAGATCTCAGTATGAGAAAACGGCAGTCACTCAGTACCCGTCAGGAGGAAAAGCGCAGGAGCACAGAAATACAGTCACATTGCAACATTGCACACACAGTGGCTGATAACGACTAGAGTTCAATAGCCACGTAACCTTGTAGCAAGAAAACCCCAGAATTAAAGAGTGATGGTGGTTTGTTTTTGACTCCTTTCTATGATGCTAGCTCTAGCTACATGATCACTTCCCACTGTTTGAACATGACACCCAAATTTCGCTCAGGGCACATCTGACATGATAGGGGTTTCATTTTCAGCCCTTTTTTTACGTTCAGTCACAAATCATCAATGACTTTTGCTGCAGCTAGTGGCTAGGGTTATAACAGCACTTTTGCAAATCAGTCCCCAGGTGCCTTCCAAAGACGGTACCTCTTGTGGCCCCTGTAAGAGTTTTGTTACTGGCAACTTCTCTCTACCATGGAAGGAGCTGTAGCAGGGATGGCACCAGAATCCTACCAGGTTTCTGCAAGAACGATCCTCAACTGATTTAACTCAGCCATGGGACCATCCCTTCTCTTCCCCTAACTTCCATACTTCTCACTCCCCTTCGTGCCTCTCTGGCCAGTGGTTGCACCAAGCAGCAGTTCAGCAGATGATGTGCTGAGGACTGCAGCAGCAGACACTTCTTCGAGGACCACGGCAGAGTGAGGATGAGGAGGGGAACTCCTGTCCTAACCTCCTGGCTGCTGGGCAGGAAGGTGTTCTGTTCCCAACAATAATGCTAGGATACAGTCCTAGGATCATGCCTAATCCTTGCAGCAAAAAAAAGACAGTAATATTATGGAAAAAACAAACAAGTCCCCACAACCATGGGATTAAACTCTCTCAGGATTCATGTGCATGGAGGTGAATTTAGGGCTACGCAATCAATTTTAATTCTGGTATTCCTTGACTTCTACATTTTTGACTCTGTAACTAGTGTTATTTTAACAAATGCTTTGTCACTACATTTCCTTGGTTAAAAAATAACTAAAACAGCAACAAAGTATGAAACTGCATCGCAACACACAACATTAATCCAGGGCAGAGTCCTCAACCAGATTAGGGATTTGTAGACCCAACACCCACATCTCTATCACTGGAGCTAATGGAATAACTGACAATGTTAGTAGACTGTTACTCTCTATATAGAGCAATGAGGAGACACATTTGGATACGAGCTGACAACAAGAGGTGCTCTGTGGGTGCCTGGTTTTATCAAATGCAACTTTTTCTCCCAGCCCTCAGCTCCTCCGTTGCTACTTGTGCCTCTTTGCAAACCAGCCAGGCTGTCTTTCTGCTCACACTCGGCTGGACAACATCAATTTTGTAGAGCCCAAGAAAGCCAGGCTGCAGCAGACTGCTCCCTGGCAGCAGGGAAGGCCCCTCACAGGCAATTCCCACTCTTGGAGAGCTCTTGGTGTATGCTCTGTAGACATAGAAGGTTCCCAATAACACTGGCATAATTACTCTCTGAAAATAGGCAACACAGTGTCTTTTCCCTAGTATTGTTTGTAGAAACAGCTGATTTCCTTTTTGTTTTGCAGAGCTTGTCCCTACCATTATAGTAAAGAAATTCAGCTCGAAGCAGACTTTCCTCATCATTTCCAGCTCAAGACTGCTCCAAAAGACAAACAGCCTCTGAGCAGAAGCCTTGGCCCATCCTCCTCGTGCCGTGTACGAGCAGGAATCAGTGAATCCAAGTCCCATGGCCCTGCTCCTGCCTCCCCAGCCCTCCTGCTGCTCCTCTAGGTATGGAACGGGGGTGTCTGCACTGCTGCCCGGCCCTTTCCCAGGAAGGAGAGCGCAGGGAAGGGAGCGGAGCGGCGATGACTCAGCCCGGCTCCGGGCCGGGATAAGGAAACCAGCTCCTCTCAGTGAGACACGGAGCCGAAAGGCAGCAGCTCATGAATGAGCCCCAGCTGTTGGCAAGGAGAGCAGGAACTGAAGCAGAAACCGGGCAGGGAGCTGGGGAGGAAGGAAGAGAGCAGCAAACAGCTTGTGGATACGAAACAGCTTGAGAGGACTCGAGCTCTGAGGCTGGACTAGAGGCGGTGACAGGATGGGGAGGCAGCAGGGCCGGAGCAGCTCGCGGCCGCCTTCCCTCTCAGCTCACGCTACAGCTGGGCTCTTCCCTAAACACATTACTGGGAAAAATGGAGAATAACGCACTCAAATGGGGGTGAGACAGGAAGAGGAGACACTGAGGGCTTAAAATAGAAGAAAATAGATTGTGAAAGAAAGCTGAGTCAAGGGGCTGATGAAAAATGATGATATAACAAGTTTGAGGAGGCAGACAATGCATCTGGGAGTCAAGGAGAAGCTGAGAAAGAGCAGGGCAGATGCTGGAAGATGCACAGAGTAGAGAAAAACTGAAGATAAATATGAGCATAGGAGAAAGGGGTGAGCAGAAGACTGGTCTGAGGGTGGCTGGGCACCGGAGAATTGAACTAGCACAGTGTGAGGCCAACAGCAGGCCATTTAGATAACTAGTGATTGGTGTTAGAGAACGGGCAGCTTAAATCCAAACTATGAAACGAAGGGAGCAGGATGGACTCTTTATGGTAAGAAGCAATATTATGAGATCCTTACCATTCTTCACTTGAATTGCTGAGCCTTGGCCTTGGAGATGAACCACAGCTGGCTGCAAATAAAATCAGAGGGATTTAAGATGAGCCAGAAACACTGCATCATGTTACCGTAACCTGACATTGCTCCACAGAACTGGTGACCAGTACAGAAGCATGAGAGTGCTCTACAGCTAGCACTGCTTTGGGTAAACAGCAAAGGGGATCAGAGCAGCTGGCAATGGTCAGCGACAAGGCAGAGCTCAAGGAGCACAAAAGGGACGAGAACTCCACGCCAGATGGATGAACGCTCCCTCCTCCAAGCAATGGGAAAGGGGAGCTCAGCCAGGCATTTTGTGTAGCTAAAGTTTAGCACATAGAGGAAGGGATTTGGTTTCGGTGCTATGCCACCAAATACACCTTAGCAAACATAACTGGTAACTTATACAACAGTTCAGACAGTCTCAAAGCTGACACTTCCCTTGAAAGAAGATCAACCAACCTGGATGTCTCTGGAGCCTGCCTTGTCTGTGGCACCTGCAAAATGCAATTTCACATAATTGAAGATGAAGCTTGAAAGAGCTGCAGTAAATACTCCTATGTATAAACCTCCTCTCACCCCTAGTAAGCATTAAAAGCCATTTTAATAGGAAAGGAGGATAGTAATAGCTGTGTAATGCACAGCTTACTGTTAGAAAATAAATAAGGAAAAGCTTCATCAAGTTTTTCCTATTAATCTGCATTTCTGTCTGATTAATCAAAATCCCATAACTTTATTCCACCAGCTTCCACCAGAAGGAAAAAACTGAAACAATTCTTTTCCTGAGCAGCAGTGGTAAAAAGACTCTTGGCTGCAAAGCCTCCAAGCTGCAGAGCGCAGTAACTCAGGTCATTTATTGCATTCAAGCTACGTGCTGAAACCGCTTTTCTGTGAGTGCCAAATCTCTGTTAACGAAGAGAAGCTTGTGGGCAGCACTCGGGAGCGCTAAGGACCTCCTGCTGCTCCTGGCCTGCACGCTGGCAATTTCTGAGATGGAAACTGAAAGTCAGGCAAGGTTTATTGTTAAGAGTCGTGCGAGTTACAGGGCAATAGCCCTGATATCTCTGAGTAAGCTTATCAGTACTGGATTGCTTATATATATATATATATATATATATATATATATATATATAAAACAAAACAATAAAAATGTTAGTTTCCATTAGTCTGTATTTTCAAGATATATTAAATAGAGGGATTTTTACAAAATAATGGCCACATGATTCCACAGAGAAACAATATGGTGCAAATACAAGAAACACGAAGAAAACTGGAAAGAGGAATTGCAGGAGAAAAACATATTTTCATGACTTGTATGGGAGGCAAACTGAGTTGTTTAATGCGATTCCTGAGATCATTTAACACTTGTGTCAAGCAGCAACCTTCCTGATCCTGGAGCCCTAGGGTTGTTTTAGGTGAAAGGGAATTAAAGCAAAGGCCCAAGCATTGCAAAGAGGAGGCAGCTTGCAGGCCATGCTCCTACACCAAAATCAGAAAATTTCAGCACTGCGGAAATCCAGGCTCAGATGAAGCTCAACTGTAATGAGGGCTCTGCAGCTCTCAAGGTCTGCATTTGTTTTTTTGGATGGAGAGCGCCAAAGGTTCTGCTTCCCCGTAAGAAGCTGCGCGCACATCCCGGACTCAGGAATCGCCTGGCATTGTGCACCAACCAGGCCCCTGCTTCATCCCATTGCCTTCATCCTCATCAGATGGTCACTGCATCACCCTCGGTGCCCCGGACCTGCTCGGCCTCCAGCGCGCCCAGCTGAGGTGCCAGAGGGCTTGAAACCTTCTCACCTTACTTGCTTCCTGCCCAGGACGTTCAGAACTGCAGCATTAAGCCCTGCTTGGGACGCTAAGTTTGCTTCACAGTGGTGCTTTTCTATTATTACTTTTTTTTTTTCTTGCATTAACGGTGCCACCGTGATATTTGCCCATGGAGAAGCGAATCAAAAATGTTACCTGAAGGGCCCTGCAGTCCAGGTGGTCCCTGAGGGCCCGGTGGGCCAGGAGGGCCGGGCGGTCCCATGACAGTTGTGCCAGGGATCCCGGGGATCCCGGGAATCCCGGGGGGGCCCTGGGGCCCAGGAGGGCCTGGAGGCCCCTGGGGACCATTGGGCCCTGGAGGACCGGCCTTTTTACCTGGAAAAGACAAGGTCAAACATTAGCTTCTCACAAAGAGGAAAAGCCACCAACCAACTGGGCCACCAAGGCTCAGAGCCATGGAGGCCATGCTGCGGGCAGGATGGAAGCGGGTTGCCTTCTGGCCCACAAAGCTGTATTTGAACAAGGACCACGCACGGTGCGAGGCTGCCTTTGCGCTGTGGAGCCGCAAACGGGGACCACAAACCCCTGCCCTGCAGATGAAGCCCAGCGCTCGCCTGGAATCCCGCTCCTCGCATGGGCAGGAGCTGCTGCTCCGCGTCCGGAGCCGCAGCCCCCTGAAAGGCGGAAAGAAGGATCCGCTTCGGAGGCGGTCAGCTAAGCCGAGGGGTTTTCCAAGCAGAGTGTTCTGGGAGCATTTGCTGCGATACCGTTTAATTAGTTCACGTGAGGAATTAACGAGCTACAGCGCAACGCAATTCAAGTTGAAATAGTAAAAGCCAACATGACACGCTCCATAAATTCTCAACGTTACGATGGAAAATAGCTGTAATCTGATCGCCCAGCTGCATGCGCTGGATTATTACACAATCCCTGAGGATGTGATAACGCATCATTCCATGTCCGCGGCGTGTCGGAGGGAGCAAGGCTCCTCCAGAGGGCAGTTCAGAGCTGACTTGGGCTCCTGTTCCCAGCCCTGGTCCCTCCAGCCCAGCCCAGCCAGGTTGGCCGGGTGCCTCAACCTGTGGACGCTATATAAATGTTAAGACAAGTTGCATCTTTTTCCATTGCAAGGCGCTTGCATTCATTAACATGCAGTAAGCATTTGGAGGCCACAGTAAACAGCACCTTCAAATAATTAAACAATCATTTGGGGCTCTGGATGGAGGGATAAGGAAAGGACTAATAATTCAAACATGAGGATGAACATGGAGAAGGGATAGTTCCCAGGCAAAACGAGTAGCGCAACCATGTAAGTAGAGAGTCTTACAAAGCACATGAATGATGGCCTAAAGTGAGATCTGTAGGGAAAGCCTAACCTGTGATTTCCTAATTTTCCATCTCCTTGATAGAAATTCTATTGATTTAACGTAGTGGGTTTTTTTTCTGTTTGTTTGTTTTGCTGCTACTTTGTAACAGCTCTTATGCCAAAGAGCTTCATAAACAGTAGAATCACTTCATCAAATGCTGAAGCAAAGGCAGCTGTAGGAAAGACCTAAACAGCTTTTGCAGACAACAGCAACAGTTAGGACAGGAGATAAAGAGCACTGGAATGGTTTTTCTAAACACATTTGTGTACTTGTTCCTCTACTAAATGTGCATGGAATAAAATTACAAAAGAAAACCCCTCTATTTTAGTCAGCCCAGAACTGGAAGGATCTAACTCTCCCCTGGATGCACCGTGGCCGCTGGCCATGAACGAGGGCCGCCCAAGTCCCCTTGGGGACAGGGTGCTCTCTTATTTCAAATGCCACATGTCCCTCCCGCGCGTCTGCTGGAGTCGGCAGCTTCTTCTTCTTTCGCTCAATGATGAAATGCTCATATTTGGCCTGCAGCTCGAAGACATTTGTGTCTCAACTTCTTTAAACAACGGGCAGAGAATGGAGAGTCAGTCACCTGCGTACTGTTAATCTCAGACCCTGCTCTTTGCTTCTATGTCTAGAGAAGGTAGAACACAATTATGTACTTTTTGAAAGCAGAAAACTACTTTAAAGCAAGTACAGGTGATTAAAGCAATACTGAAGGAATACTGGCATCCTACAGAAATGCAGAGAAGATTTAAGGGAACGCATTGGTAAGAGTAGGACTTAAGGGGACACATTGGTGCCTTCACACTGGAGCTGGCAACAAGCCAGTCTCCTTCCACTCCAGCAGCTCTCCTCTTCCTTAGGATAATGACACGCTTGGAAATTACCACCTCAAATTAACATCCTTACCTATTTCCCCTAAAGCGAACTTACTAAATTCTTTTCATTCATTACCCCTTCAATCTAAATTACCCTAATGAAGCATCATATGCATTAAGTCAGGATCCTGCAGCCGTCTCTCCACGCTTTACTTCCCAAGAGGGATACACATTACAGCTGTTTTAACTAATCTGTCTCAGAGTTCTGTTCTGCTACTAAATTAGCTGCTATTTTAGCAGTAAAACAATTGCACATAATTCTGAAGCTGAGCAGGGACCCGTATTTTCTATGCATTCCCACTCCTTCAAGTCATTTCAATTACTTTTCTCTATTACTGGAGTCCTGCTTAAAGTCACAAGGCAAAAAAACACAGTTGCATGGTAAGTGTGAAGCTCATGATTCATCTCCTAACAAAAGGGACCGTCCGCAGCTAACTTATCCCGTATAACAAATACCGTGCTTGGAAGCTAAGACTCTCCACACATTTTTAGCAGGCCACGTGGGGGATGAGAAGCTTCTGCCTTGCCTTTTATTCTCTCTCAATTTCTGCGGGAGTCACTTTTTGGGGCACAAGGCTGGTCCTTCTGGTTACGCCGACAGCATCTGTGGTGCACAAGGCTCCTATGGAGAGGGCTGCTGTATCTCATAAATCTCCATAGGTTTAAGAGTGTCCCCAGCAAGCACCAGCACCACCACAGAACAGCTCTGGAGAGAGCGTCTCCACCAGCCGGCTCCTGCCTTGCCAAGTGTCTATCTTTAGCCAATGTACTAGGCAGAAGCCAACACTCAGACTTGGCAGCAGCGATGTATTTTCCTTAATCATTATATGTCAAACAATAAGCTACAATTCTTAAAAAAAAAAAAATCAACTGAGTACCATAAAATTATAAAATTGTATACAGCACTACAGCTGTATATAATCCAGTACTGAGATCCCTCTGCTCCTCCAAAATTGCTATGAATACCGCAATCATCATTTGCTATTAATTCAGCTGATTTAACATGGGTTTAGGGTTTCAGAGTTTTGTCAGGACAAATTTTTAGAACATAAAATTTTATGCTACTTTGAGGGTAAATATAAACTAAGTCTCTAACCGTAGCCTGTCTCAACTTCTCAACCATAAGTTTTGAGTTGTGTACAATGAGCAGAAATGATTCGATGTGCTATTAAAGTAGTATACACACGCAAACAACACAGAAGCTCAGCGGCTGCCGGTTGTTGCTCCCAATTATTGCAGTCTGAGGTCTCTGTGAAATGCTGGGACACATGGAAATTTCTTCTGAGTGACAGAGCGTAACGTAAAGCGGATAAAGAGCTAACTTTTCTTTTAACCAAATGTGCATTAAGTACAATAGGGCCCCAAGTAATAAGCATAAACTTGACATTAAATATACATATGGGTGCTTTGTGGCATAGGCTTGGACACTGGCATGGGCTTCATTTAAACATCTCCACAGGCCCCTTGGTAAGTTAAGGCTCGTAGCAGTGGTGAGCTCCATGTGTTTCAAAGAAAGCACATCTGGGGGAGCCCATGAGTTGCACACGGTTTATGTAATTCTTGCAACCTATAACACTTTGTATGTGCACGCCACAGGTTTAAAAAATGTACAGAAAACCACAGGACTGTTCTCAGGGGCAAAAACTGGGCACTCAGACTATGCTTGCTTGAAATCAGTAGTGTAATGTGGTTCTGAGAAGACGCTTACACCCTACCAGATCCCATCACCCAAACACAAGTCTCCGTGCCAAGTACCCCAGCTCCTTGATAAGCATTTGCAGAAACGCTGACACATTCCAGACAGCTTGAGGGACACGGCAGGAAAGTCAAAGCACCTGTGTCCCCACCAAAACTCTGAATGGACACATAAAATGTTACTGCTGAATTTAATAAGTATCTCAAAGTGGGATGCAGAGAGTATTTAACTCAGAAGGTTTGAATGAGACACCAACCTGCAGACGGGTTTGCTAAAAAGATGGATCCGCAGCAGAAGAGTGAGAGGAAATTAATGTTGTGCAAATGAACATTGTCTGAATGCAACACATCAGCAGGAGAGGGCGGCCCATGGGCTCTGGCCCCAGACTCCTGCCCAGCCAGCAAACTCCAGTTACCCCAAGCTCAGAAACACCCTCGGCCCTCGCTAACCCTCGGCCTTCCTTCCACCATCCACATCGACCAAGGAGCAGCACTTCAACAAAGGCACAAAAAGGGGTCATTAAAGGAAAAATAAATTAAAACTGAAACTTACCCTTTTTCTTGTTTTTAACTGAACTTGGACCTATAAAGAAAAGAAAGAAAACTAGTGAAATTCAGTAACCACTTCATCTGAAATAATAAAATATCCCCCCCTCTTCCGCAATGGCCAGGAAGAAGGCTGCCTAGAGCTGGAACAAACCTGGTAACAAAAATGCCAAGCTGGTGCTGAGGAGAACACAGTGCATGCTGAGGACAGTGTAACAAAATCTTTTTAACATAAAAATATAGAAAACAAACAAACAAACAAACAAGCGGCCACAAAAGTATAAAATTAAAAGCCAGTTACACCTGCAGCTGCTGTTATGAAGGTGAAAGAAAATCTTCCTGCTCAAAACAGAAGATTTTTTTAAGAGGATCATCTTGCCTCTTGCAGGGAAGCAGAGACAAAGGCAGGAGCATTTACAGGCATTTACAAGGTCTGGTGGGGAACACAACCAGGTGGTAACTCTGCTTGTAAAACCTGGTACTTCAGGACTCATCTCCAGCAGCCAAGAACCGGGGAACAGAGCAGTGATCCTGTAATTTCCGTGTGGGTCAGGCAGATCCAAGAGCGCAGAGGGAGCAAGGCAAGAAGCAAATGCTGAAGGGCCACGAGTGCGCTGCCAAACTGATTAAAAGATGAGGGAAGAACCACAGAAACACACAGGATTCTCATCCATGGCTATTCAACAGGAGTACCAACCGCTACGCATTACACTACAGCACGGTGGCAAATTTCTGGTGTTATCTACATTTAATATACTATATTCAAAATATTAAGCATGTAGATGGGCTGTGCATGGGTTTGGGGTAACGCTGGAGCTGAACGGTGAAAGGAGGCACCAGGAGCAGCCGAACGAGACCCATCGGGTCCCCCCAGCGCCCAAGGGCTCCTCTCGGTGCCGACCCGCGCTCGGACACAACGCGGGGCCCGCGGCCGCGCGCGGAGGGGCCTCCTCCGAGGCACCGGCTGCTTTGGAGCACTTGCAGGGAGAAGAAAGAAGTGTCTGGGGGCGTAACTTGAAAAAAATGCCGAGCTGCTGCGTATGTGTCTCTGCAGAGCTCGGAGTCACGAGAGTTTATTTCATGTTATATATATCACACCATTAGCGCTATAACCAGAGTGAAAGTACAAATAGCTGCGGCGAGCCAAACACATTTGAACTGGATGGAACCAATTAGCTTCAAAGATGAATGGGACGAATGAGAACCACATGCGATGTCAATGTTCACAGTCTATATTACAACACACGCATCTGTTCCAGGCACGGCAGAGAGAGATGTTACGGCTGTGCAAGTGAATCTTTCGACAAACACAAAAATACTTCTGACATGAAAAAACACAATATTATTAGCCTTGGGAGCTTCTGAGCCTCTGGGGTTTGCATCTGTTCGTCTCCCAATAGGAGGGGATGGATAATTTAATTGTAGCAGAGAGCTGTAAGATTCATCTGCTACAACACAAGACAGAACTTGCCTAATTTTTGCTCAAAATGGTAAACTCATCGGATCTTTCTAAACGTACTGTAAAATGGTGACCAAATTTGCGCTTGGGCAGCAGAGCTCCACCACGACGGTGCACGTGCCCGCTGCAAACGCAGGGCCTGGACACTGCACATCCGCATCCACGGCACGAGGAACAACTCCCTCCACGTTACAACAACTAAACCAGCCAAATGCTGCAGCAGTTCAAGGCATAGGAGCCTTTGGTTATCTAGCTTTATCTATGAGCAATGAGCACAGAAAGCATCTGAGCAGCAAAATCAGCCTGTACAGCGTGTGTATAGAAAAGTAATCCAGAAAATGTGAGGCAATTTATTTGAAATATGTGGACTTTCACAGGAGGGAGTGGCATGAGTTTCACACTACTGCAGCAATTCTGCAATACTTCCTTCAAAGATATTTCAACATGGAAGCACACCCAAAAGGAGGATCAATAACATATTAAGCAAGATCAACTACATACAGATTATCCTTAACAAGCATTTGCCCATCTCTTGTTCCCCAGGACCTCCAAAAATGAAGCCTTCAGAGGAAATCCATAACCACGCTTGAAACTTCCCACAGTTAAACCTCCCTGACTACCATTTTATTGTCCTGCTCTATATGCCAGTGGCATTGAAACTATTTCCTTACCCCCTCCTTGCAGGAGGCCTCTGCAGCTGAAGACCCGTCTTCCCACTGCAGTTGTCTTCTCCAGCCTAAGCCACCACAGTCATTCAATCCTTCAGCCCGGGTGCCCATTCCAGATTTTTGATATTTAACAGCAATCTCCTAGATGCCTTCTGCCACTTTTTGACCAATACCTTTCCAGAACTTTGGTGCCCCAAACTAGACACGGTTCTCCAGAGGAAGTCCCATCTATGCTGACGTGTCTTCTAGGCTAAAATCGCATAGAAATCAATATAAAAAATAATAAACATTTCTGCTGCATGGTGAAGCTGCTCAGATGGAGCTGAGGAGAACACAGTGTATGTAGGGAAGTGCAACCCTATGAATCGTCAGTGGAGCTATTTCCAGTAGAGAGAGGGAAACACTGAACCGCTTTGTCAAGATCTGGAGTACTTCATTCAATCCCCATCATACAAAAAGGCTGATTTAAATGAGAACAAGATGACAGAACAGCTCCTGCAAAGGTCAAGAAGACTCGACTAGACTGCCCCGTCTTTGGAAAATAGTAACGCCGGGCTGGTGTGGTGGGTGGTCGAGACCGTCCCCGCGGAGCAGGGCCGAGACCTGCTGCGTCCACAGGGCTGGCGCGGTGGCCTGCCAGGGTGGGAAGGACACTCGTGGAATTAGAAGGCTTCTGCTCTCCTCCTGAATGGAGACACTGTGCGATGCAGGTTTGGAGAGCATCTTCTGGCTCCAAGCCGAGTTCTCTGGCATTTCGGGAGCTCCCCAATGTCCCTCAAGAATCCATCGATCCCTCTGGAAAGTACTTAGGTTATTTTTGCCTTCTCTTACTGAAGCCATCATTTCAAAACCACAAAGTAGTTCAGTGCTCACCTGAAACATTTAAACTCGCCACCTAATCTACTTTCATAATTCACAATAAACGTACTGATGAATTAATTTATGGCACCATTCCATCTCCTTTAGGAGAAGCTCCGTGACCCTGGCCGCAATGTCCCAGAGCAGCTTTGCTTTCTGCCAGCCGAGCGCTCTGCTCGCAGGCCACGATTCCGCCCTCCCAAAAGGTGCGGGAGCAGCAGAACCGCACGCTGCGCGTTTGAAGACTGCGCCTTTGAACAGCCCGAGCTCTTGAGCGCTTGCAAAGCTCGTTTCCCACATCTGTTTTGAAAATAAGAAAGAATGGTAACAGAAAAGGAGAGAATATAAAAGCGGCAACAGTGGTAAGCTTGGAGGGAAAGTTATAAGCAAGAAACTGAAGTTCTAGATGGTAGCAAATACTTCAACGCAAGTGAGAAAACCACCCTCCAAGCCTCCTGCTCGCAGGGAAGCTAAAGACACGTGTGCTGTAACTCAAAGCAACGCCAAGTCACTTCTTCAAGCACAATTATTACGACCTTAGGCTTTAGCCACGAGCCAGTTCAGCTGCAAACCTCTCTCCCAAGTTAACAGAAGTATTTGCACTAGTTGAGGTTTTGTTGCATAAAACCGCCCCGTGGCACCTTATGGTGCTTCAGAGAACAGGTTCTAGCCCCTAGCTCTGCAGACCTAACATCAGCTGGAAAATTGCCAAAGCTTTAAAAAAAAAAGAAAGAAAGAAAGAAAATAAAGCAGATGGTGATGCAACTCAAACATATTATATTTGACATGTTTTCTCTTATCAAGATTAATCGAGCATATATTTCTTTTCCGATTTTACTTTCTGCATGCTACACACCACCATGATTTACTACAAATATAAAAATATCAAAAACTTCTTTAGGACATGTGCTGATATACATAGGATATTAAAAAACTGTGTTCACTTATAGCTTATGCATGTGGATTAACAAGGAATATTTCAAATTCCTTCAAAACAGTTCAAACTGATTTTATTGATGGGAACAGATCTTTGTAATTATGTCTGCTTCATATAAAACCAATAAAAGGTTGACATAATAGGAATCTGTCAAGCAAAGGATTAGTACCTGAGAAAGCTGCTGAATTTTCTCCAATTCTCAGCTGCAAAGAGCAGAGCAATGTTGGGGAGCTCTGTTCATACCCTCTATCAGCCTTGGCACTAAATTCAGAGCAAATTGTTTCTGGGGTGAGGGGAGAATAAGGTTACACTTTACAGGGAATCTTGGAGAGGTTAAATATCTGACTACTTCCAAAATCTCCTTGGCTAAGCCCAGCTCTCATCTGGGGGATCAGTAAGGCTGGATAACACAAGTGAACCCTTCACAGCAGCCCCTGCGAAAGCGGAGCTCTTCTCTCACCAGATCCTTCTGCCTTCTGCAGAGGGGAAAACCGGAGAAATTCATCTTCATCCCAGGTTGAGATGGCAAATTGAACCAGAGACACAATCTTGATGATGAATGAGATGCAAGTGGCTTCAGAAATGTCACTTCATTTGTAAAATAAGCATGAGGTGGCTTCTGGGTGAAATCATTAAGTCTATGGCTACTTTCAAGAAGAACATCTTACCTTAGTTTTGAAGAGAGAAACAGAAGCAGAGAGTTCCACACAACTTATCTATGCATGTTTTCAAAACTATATCATCTTGGAGAACTACAAAGAAAATTACAGCTTTTCTTTGAAGAGCAAACTTTGGGCTATAGCTGGAAGGATACTAATAACCATTGCTCCCAGCAGCTATGGGAATTTGTGTTAACCCTGTTAATCATCTGGTTGAAGAAAAAGACCACTTGATAAATCTCAGACAAAGCACTGAATACTGCCCAAATCCACGAGGAACTTCCAGAGAATAGAAAACTAACAGGATTCGGGTCCAGTTCCTGGACATTAGTTAGGAAACCATTATAAACGGCATTCTGGAAGCATATAAAAGTCCCAGCCAATGCCCCATTTGCACACAAGGATTTTTGTATTCAAGGAGCCTGAAATCTGAGCGGACAAAATGGGGAGTGGAGAGAGAAACAAGGGAAGCAGAGCCCAGCAACCCAGGCTGCACGTGCAGGGGGTGAATGGCACAGGATTCCAGCCTTATTACCAGCAGGTTGTTATTTTGCCTAATAATCCTTAGTAATTTCAATTTTTCATATATGCTTCTGACCAGCAACATCTACCAACCTTGAAAGTTTCCATCTTTCCAGGAAGGAAATTCTCTTACATGTGAAACTTTCCAAAAAAACAGCAGCAAACCAGCTATTCATTTTTTTTTTAAAACAGTTCCAAGGTCTATGCCTTGTCCAACCAGCCTTGTTAACTTTCACAAACATCAAGACCAGAAAAAAAAAACTATCATGATGATCAAGGATAAAACAATTTCCACCATCAGTCACTGTGTCTCTATTTGAACAATTTCAAGGCAAAAAGAAAAAAAGAAAAGAAAAAAGAAAGCTCAAGTGTTATTTCAGAGATAAAAAGATCCCAAGCAATGGAGAATCTACTACATATTTTGGTAAACTGTCTCAAAGGACAAGATCAAACAAATCCCCTTTGGTCAAATCTCCAAAACTTCATTCTTCCATTTACAGAAATAATGCAACAATATTTGCTTCATTCACATGGGTATGAGATATGCAACGCTCCTCAAAGATTTTTAAGTGCAATGTTATTAATGCCAGACTATAGTGGAGTTGGAGAGAGAAGGATGTTAGCTCCCAAACACATGCTTAATCTAGAACATGTGGGGTTTGGGGAGGTTTGGAACCAATGTGTTTTCAACATTTTCAGGAAATTTGTTCTAGCCAGATGAAAGCTTCTTGGACCCTACTGAAATATTAGTGATACAAATACTAAAAGAAGATGATTTTTTTTCCCTTTCCCCTTAAAATAAATTGTTTCACTACTAATTCCAAAGAACAAGGCAACAGATCTTGAGGAGGAGCTCATATTTGATATTATTACTCCAAAATATTTAGAAAAAAAGTGATGATCTATAAATACAGGAAAATATCCCAGATGTAAAACACATCATGTATTTCTCAAAGCTTCTGCTTTGACTTGCCAAAGCATTTGGCAGGTGAGCGGGATGGAGAGGTGTAGCCTTCCCCTAAATGTGAAGGAAAGACACTGCCTGCAATTCCAAGCAAAATCCCTGGGCCCAAGTTAGGGACAGAATAGGTACAAGGCTGCTACTAAGTGAATATACTGTATGTTGTATAACCGAATGTGGAGCTCACTATATAAAGTAGAAAAAGGAAAGGAAAAAAAAAAAGATGAAGGAAGAGAAGTGTTTGCTGTTTGGCACATACGGCCAAGGCCAGGGTCATTCTTTTATTATCAGCCATCGCTGCTGCTTCTTTCCTTACTTATGTTTCAATTTTAAGCTCTTTAAGTTTCACCTGTGGACACAGACATCCTTAACTCTCTTTTTTTCTGGCTACATCTTAAACGGCGACGCTCCACGCTGGTCTCCCACACAGCCCCTTGCCGAGTGGCACCTTCCCTCCACAGCATGACCACAAGCTCCTCCTGCCCCTGCTCGGCTCCTTAAACCCGGCGCGCGGCACAACCCTGAGTTTCTGAAGTTGCTTCAGAAGATAATGGTGCCCCACCAGACTCCAGAATTACAGGCTGCTAAATCCCCCGAGCTGGCCGGGTGCCAGCGCAGAGCTGACACTCTTTGTCTGCGATACCCACCCCTGGGGCCAATTAAACCGCCCAACACTCAGAGCCAGTTTCCTCCAGCCTTCGAGATCAAGAAGAGTTTGCAGCTCATCTTGCAAGCTTTTGAGGCACTCCCTTGGCTATGTCCACTTCTGAGGCCATTCTTCATCTCCTTCAAGGACGTTTCGTATGTCTCCATATGTCTCAAGGGGAAGTGTCCTGCGCTGTGGTCTCCTCTGAGACTTCTGGGACACTTTGCTTCTTGGCCAGAGGGTCCGAGAAGAGTTTGTGTATCAATAGCAAAGGCTGAAAATCATTTCTCTTGTGGCGAGTTAGATATGAGAGTTGTTTTCTGCTGCCTCACTATTCTTCTCCTCCGAGCAACCCGTCAAAAGGCGAGCCTATATCCATGTGCCATCCAGATGATCGGATCCCGTTCCAGGAGCTCTGTGAATCAGTAGCCTGCTCTCGCTTTATTCCTCTGATCCCATACGCTAGACTTCATGTGCAGACTGTTGGTGTCAAATTGAACAGAGAGAGGTCGCACCTTGTTCCTGTCCAGTCTCCAGGGTCTCTGGAGTGTCACTAGAAGCCAGAGGTGCCACCAACTCCCTCCCTCAAACAGCTTCAGACTCCGTGAGGTCTCATCATGCATCAGAAGGCTCCGTGTTGCTGCTGATTTTTGTCTCCTCACAGTACCCCAAAGAGATTTTTTACCTGGTTTCATCATTATGAAATGGGGCTCTTCACATGCAGGAATAGCTTAGTCAAACTCATAAGGAATCTGAGGACAGCTAAATACCAAAATGCTGCAATATTGGGGGACATAGAGAGTATGCTGTGATGTATTTTAAGATGACCCTAAATTAGATTAAAGGGAAAAAGTCTGAAGTTTAGAGCAGTTCAGGATAATTAGAATGGAACTGCAAGCAAGGGAGTCAAACCTAAGGTAAGAACGGTGAAAAATACGTTTAATTTTGTCCTCGTAAAGGTATTTGCAGAACAACCAGGCTTTGCCCTGTTTGGGCAGGAGGAAGCAGGGGGATGCCCACCTGCTCCCACGCGCTGACCAGGACATATTGGAGCAAGCACAGACCCACCCAGCCCTGAGTATTTCATATATAGGTTTCTTTGGCAGGAGGAACAACCACATCAAAACAGCAACAGCCCTAGAGCCATCTGGCATCCTTGTTGTCTTGTCACATCTGTTACAACATCGGTCCTGCTTGGGGAGAGGGTTGGATCCAGTGACCTCCTGAGGCCCCTTCCACCCTAAATTACTCCATTAAATTAGCTCTGCTCCTCTACCAACCAGGAGAATTCTACTGAAAATTACTACTCTATATTTTCCCTCAGAAAAGCATACTTACCCTCCTTCCCAACAGAGATTTTAATTGCTTTATATGGCACAAAGAAGGATCAGCTGACTTTAACTTCTACCTTGAGTTCTACTGGATCCATGTCTGCCCCAGGAGCAGAGCTTTGCTCCAGGAGGCCAGTTAAAGCCTGGGATATCCCACAAAACCTGATATCCAATAACTTGGAAGTCAGGTAACTGATTCTTTAGAATGCTGGAGGCTCTCATTTTCTTGAAAAACTGAAAAAAAAATCAGCAAACTAAAATGAAACACCTCAATTTGGAAGAATTTGGAATGAAACTGAAGCAAGAGAGAGGCACTAGGGAAGACTGAGAGGAACTCAGGTGGGTCCTGCTGCTGCGCACTGACGTACTGCTTAGAGCAGGCCAGGTATCAGGACACCCTGTTGATACCACGAAGGTTGAAACCCACCCAAGCAAGCAAACCAAGCAGCCTTGGCAGCTTCCAGGGCCCGGGTGCGAGCACAGCACCGGGCAAACGTGTTCGTGAGCAGAGACACAACCCTGCTCCTAACTAACCACAGAGCCCCTGACGTTGGCTCAATCACATTGCACTGGCTTCTCAGAAAATAAAACAAAACGCAAGCCAATCAGTCACAAACCTCCTGCCTTCTTAGCTCCGCTGCCACATAATCAATCCCAGCCAGGTTCCTGGGCTTGCACCAGGACCTGTGGCCATCGGACTTGGCTCCCGGCACTCTCGCTGGCGAGGGCCGGGAATGGGATGTGCCTCTGCCTGCAGGCGCTGAGGTTGCCTTCCAAAAGCTGCATCTTTGCAGCAGAGCTGACAAACTCCACCACTATTTCTAATTCAAGTACCTAAAGGCTTTTATTTTTATTTTTTAGCTTGCTGGCTGCACTCATAGGGCTTATTTTCTATACACCACTGCACCCTATTGCTTACTTTATCAATACCACATATTCAAATCTAACAATTTAAAGTGGAGTATTACAGCTGTGCTGCTATTTTGTTTGTTTTATTCAGTTGTTGCTTAACACAAAACATTCTGACATTTTAAGTCATATCCCACTAAGATAAACAACTAACATATGTCATGAATTCCAGCAGAAATGATTCCCAAGTGGTTCTGCAGCAAGGTTTTAACCAGTGTATTAAAGGCTCTCCTTAAATTGTTTGCTGGTGAATTTAAGTGCCCCGTTTCCCCACAGCAGCCATCCCTAAGGATTCAAGGGCAGGTGTGAGGGAATCCGTTCAGCTATCCCAGCTCGGCAGCAGTTTATGGGGGTTTTTCTTCCTCCTGTATGCAAGTAATTGGACTGAGAGCTCCTATGAACATCCCACAAACATCGTGCCTGCTAAATAATCTGACAGTTTAATTGCGCGGGATAGCACAGACCTATGTCTAAAGACACATGTGTGCACGAATCCGCACACTTATGTTTGCAGGATATGAAAGGAATGGGAGGGAGAGCCCGTTCTGTTCCCTGCCAAGCCTGGGTTTCTGCAGTGGTTGTGTCCTACGAGCAGTTACAACAATAAAGAGTTATTTGGCCCAGCCAACCCTGCGCTTACCCATTCACATCATTTCAAAGAGATTAATGTACTTAACCAAGTCCTACTCATATTAATGAGATCAGTTATGAATGCAACAATGTTGCTATACATCATGGCTAACAAAGCCCTAATGAAAGCACAGAATTACCACGTCACATTCACAGCTTTTCCCCTGAATGCTTTCCTGGTGGTAGCGTTCTTCATCTTGTGCAATACTATACATCTTTTCTTATAGCTGATGCATCTGGTCTAATGCAACTGAGTGGATGTGTGACACGAGGCCAGAAAGGCACAATTGATCACAACTTCACAGTCTCCATTGGCAGAGCAGCGAGAACAAGTTTGTCTATTCAAACCCTCCCCCTGCTCCCAAAGACAGAAAAATATGCTTGTTCCAGTCCAAAATCTGTGGAAATCAGAGACCACATAATCCCGAGAGCAGCCCTGATCTTACTGCAGTACCTGGGCCCTTGGAAAGGTCCTTGCACGCGGGCTCAGCACCGCTGTCAGGGTTAGAGTCGACCAGATGGGCTTAGCATGTGCTAAGCAAACTTGAATCTGCCTGCGCAGAGCTGTGGAGATGCGGCCAAAGAGCCAGTTTATTCACAAAAATCAAAGCTCAGCTGCAAATGCTTCAGGAAGGCAGACAATAGAGCCCCTCTCATTCTGTGGGAAAGAAATATCCAACCACGAACTTATTTTACCAGTCACAGTGCACGGTTCGTGGCACCCATCAGCAGCCAGACACAGCTCAGATGCAATCACATCCCTGCACTGCTGTAACATCTGTTTTCTTCTCATTAGTGCTGACCATGTTCTGCAAAGGAAGAAACTATTTAACATCCTTAAACTTTTCAATGCTTGACCTGAGGCATTACATGAAAAGCTTCAGTTTTTAGAAGTGAAAGGTATATAGAATCACCCACCAGTCAATCCTGGAAATTCTGGTCCCTGATTAACGTTAAGTTTTAAAGAAAGTGCCAGAACCTCATTCCGGTTTTAGCAGAGCCCGCTGAAGCACACACCTTGGGCGAAGCAGCGAGGAGCTCTCAGGAGAAGCCTGGAATCCCTCCAGAAGCTGAATCAACACAAGGAACCACACACGCAACCTCATTCCTCTTCTCAAGCTTTCTGATTACCCCCAGCACCTCAGGACCTTTCAGCCACGATGCTCCTACCTTACGCAAACCAGGAGACAAGGGGGACTTATCTGGATGGGAGACACAACCACACCGAGGAAGCTTTGCAGATGGAATGAATCCCATCATTCCTGGAAACACATCATGAACGATGACATGAAGGTTACTTAGGAACAGCTCAGATCCAACAGGAATGGCTGGTGACAGAAGCATTCAAAGGTCACGTTTGGACCCAAGAACTCCGACTGTTGCACTGGGATCTCTGTGACCTGGACCAGTTCCTCCCTCTGCTGCTCTTCCCGGCTGCTACCCCAACAGGTTCCCATCTCTGCAAGTTCCCTGCTTCAACACTCAGCAGCTGAGCCAGGAAGCTACCAGGGAAGCAATGGGCCAGCGGAGCAGGATGGAGAGCACCGCACTCCACGAGTTTTCAACCCCAGCTGATGTTGCGATGCTCACGGAGCCCTCCCCATCCGTGCACGCTGCAGGACGCGTCTCGGCACTCGGGCTTTTGGCCACTGGCACTTTCTAGCGAGCTAGTCCGGAATTCCCGAATGGAAATAACATCAGTGCCAGTCACTACACTGACAGCCCTGACGCTCGCCAGCTGCACGGAGCACCCCTGAAATCGTCTTGCTCGGACACCCCCGGGGTCATCCTCTGAAGGATCGCTAAAGTAGGGCTTCCCAGGATGTTCTTTGTCAAAAATTGTTAGTGCATTTGTCCCTACAATAATTCCAGTATTAAAAAGGCAAAACCAGTAGTTTGAACCAAGGACACAACATTTTGCATGCCTGAACAAATGCACTTTCTTAAAAGTTATATGTAAAGCAAGAAGATGCCCTTTCTCTAGATAATCTTCACCTTTAGCTTCTCCTGTTTCCAGGAGTGACGTGGTATTAATCTGCCACAGCACAGAGCTGAAAACCATGACTTAAACCTCACTCTGAATCGTTATAGAGTTGTTAAGCTTCTCTGGATCTTGTCTAGGGGGAAATGCTGGTGAGAAAAGAGCACAGACGCAAGACTATGGTCAAGAATACGTTATCTGTATTTTTATCACTGTGGCTTCTTAGCAGGGAAGTGCCCAAGGAACTAGACAGGTTAAAGATGTATGAAAGAAGAGTGAGGATCTGCAAATAATCTATAGTCTTAACTTTACCAGAGTAGTTCAAGTGCTGACAATGTTGTCACAGAAAAGAGACTGAGATCGTACACAGAGTTCATACATTTGTTATGGCATCATCTTCCTTCCTCCCTTCCCCCATTTTGGAGGAAATCACAGAGAAATTCTGGGGGAAATCAGAGCAATTTAATCATTTTCTGGTGAGCCTTTCTTTCGGGACAGACCCCTGTGCTCCAGGATCCAGGAAATGTTCTTGCTCTGTATTTATTGAGTGCTCATCACCATGGTTTCTGAGCACAATGAGGCTCTATCGCCCTTCATACATCTGCGTTTCTGAGAATTCCTGGACTTTGGGGAATTGCGTGTGGCCAACACAAAAGAACCAATTGTTCCAGGGCTCCGGAGTCAGATGGATGTATCTTCTCTTTTAGTCCGGGAGGAAGCAAGCAGGAAAAGTTGCTATTGTGACCTGTATATATACATATATATAAAAGCCCTGCTGTATCATCAGCACCACCACGTAACAAGAGGAGAGAGGCAGAAACTGCGGAGCTTGGAGGAGTCACACTTGGCACATTATTCCCAAGGCTCCAGGTAAAGGCAGGCATCTACACAGACTCCAGCTATCCCAGTGAAAGGAATTTAATTTTCATTTCAACAAAGAAAAGCCCAACATTTACAGCCCTAAAACCAACAAGTTCTCATCAAGGACTTTCCTCAGCAGGAAGGACTGCCAAAGTAGTAGGAACCAAATTGTTGTCAGCTTAAGGACAGCCATCTGCTCAGCCTCTTCCAGCTGCCATGCCCCGAATCAAAGACGGGTAACAGGCATTTATGGTTCTCACCAAGCTCAATATGAAAAAAATTGAGGAAGGAAAAAAAAACCCAAACCAAAAAGCAAAAACCAAACAAACCAGGAAAGCAGCCCTGCAGGGATCTAACTGGGAACAGAGATGAAAGTAGGAGAAAAAGCAACCAGTTTTTTTAAAACAGTGTTTTTTAAAGAGCCCTATTGACATCTGCTTTGTAAATGTTCTGTCATTATTTATAACCTCAAGAGCACGGAATTGTCTCTGTAGTTACAACCATGCTACTCCCATATTTTGGCTTTGCTAGCAAAGACCCAGCAGCATTTTTACTGTTGCTCTGGGAATAGAGATCTAACATTTCGTACACAGTTTATTTAAAAGTGGACTAATTTAACATTCTTGATGGTTCCTTTTAGCACAACTGTTGCTAATTACCAGCTCCAGAATGATTTGTTAATCTGGGAGCTAAAGTGGTTCCACAGCAGCATAAATACAGCAAGGCCAATGGAGGGAGGGAGGAAAGAGATGCATTGGAGCGGGTCAAGTTTTAGTGACCTAAAACAAACTATGTGACAGGTGGAGTTGGTAACACACAGGATAAACTGGAGCTGCAAAGAGAGTCATTCTGCTCCTTGAAAAGTGGAAAAATAGTTAAAATAGTTTTAAATAGGGAAGACCTAGCCCCATGGGACACAACTTTGTCCTCAGTAAGAATAAAAATTATAAAAAACGCCGTGACCTGACCTGGGTTTCACCTTTCCTTCCAGAGAAGCCGAGGCTCCCCATGGGCGACCCCAGCTCCAGCACCAACCTGGGTGAGGGCACCAGGCCCCCCTCGTGCCAGCTCCGGTTTAGAACTGCCTCTCCCCAGGCCAGACTGTGCTCACCGGCAAAGACTAAAGGTTTTTTTTTTTTTTTTTTTTACAGAAATAAGAACTTTTAGGAAAAGAATCTTGTTATCTCTGACATGTAGAAACGCGCTCACCCATCACACCCGGTCCTTGGAGAAGCGGATGAGCAGGATGTGGAGAGCCAAAGCCTCCTGCAACGTCGGCCTCGCGCGCGCTTGATCACTGGTGAAATGACTTGAAAGTTTATAAAGTCAACGTCAGGGAAATGTTAGTGGTGCCCCAAGAGGAAAGCACATCATCTTCCTGCTGGAAATTTATGGTTCATCCACTTTTCCTCTTCAAGAGGCTCTTTGGAGACCAAAGATTTGTACAATTTTCCCATTACCGAAGTCCTGAAGAGAGGAGTGTTATCGATGCCATGGCACGAGTTTTGTTTGTTTTTTTTAATGATTCATTGGGCCTCTCTCAAAGCACATTTCCCCACATGGATGCCTAAAACAGCCAGAGCCGCACAGCAAAGAAAGGTTGTTTTTTTGTTGTTGTTTTTTATTTCTTTCTTGATTTACCTCTAGTCACAAAGCCAAGGTCTGCAGGTGCTGCTACATAGGGCTCTACCTAATAACTGCTGCGGCCACAGGAAGGTGCTTGGGCTACGTGTAGCTGCCCTGGCTTCTGCTCAGGCTGCCTCATATGATGGATACCGCTGGCCACAGATCCCAGGGGAACAACTCTGGGATTCGGGATACTTTTTCCACAGTACGCCATCTTGCTCTTCCTTGTTTTTTAGAAAATAAAATATGTGCACACTTATAATGCAGTTTTTTTCCCCACGCTGCTTTGAAGAGTAAGCCGGTGCTTGCAAACAGGAACCATCCCACCAATGTCCCTAGGAAAATGACCTGTCACTGTGGCAATTTGGCACATCACCCTCACTTAAAGGGACCCAAGGCCTGATTTCCAGGAGGACGTGCAATTGGGAGCAAAGTGCTGCATTTCTGGATCTATTTCACCTTACTACATTCAGGGAACATGCAGCAAAATTGGGCAAAGGGCTGCACGTTGCCGAAGCAGTACAGAAGAATTACAAGTTTTCATTTAGGGCAAAGATGAGAAGAGTGGTCTCTATAGTTGGTCGACTTTCAGCAACTATTCTCACAATAATATAATTCTCGGCACATCTGCCACTATAAAACCAGTATTTAGACCGTGCGACGGACGAGCCCGATTCTATCGAACATCTGCCTGCTGCACTCAATTTAAACCGCTCACACACAGCAGAAAGTTGCTACTTATACAACTGACTTGCAAAGATACTGGAATAGACTTCAAGGAGTCAGCGCAGGAGGATCTGGAACCCGACTGCGAGTCGTCTGAGCACCAGCCTCAAACTGCTTCTAAAAACGACGGACCACATTGAGCTGGAATCACTCAGGGCGTCTGTACCAAATGCATCATACTTGTCAACATTCGGAGGGGAAGAATCCTGGGAGTTTCATGAAGCTATTTCTTGGAGCCCAGCCACGGTGAAACATTTTCCACTGTGAAATTGTGATGTTTTCAGGGAACAAGGGAAACTCATGAGGCCAGGAAGGCTGAAGAGGAAAAGTAATGATAGTGAGGAGGATTCTAAGTGCAATTGGGGCTTGACAAGCTTGGGGAGCACGAAGCCATACACAGAGCAGATTTAATTGTGCCCTTCCCTCCCTCTCATCCTAGATGATGCCATGTGGAAGGCAGGTCCTCTCCTTGCCTTCAAACGGTGCCACACCAGTTTTACCAAAGGTGCAAGGTGTGCACGTTCCCTTGGCTCACAAGCACCTCACATTTTCCTGGTCAAACTTACTGGAGGGTTGACTGCTAAGCAAGTATCTTTAATTATTTTTAAATTGTTCTAAAGCCTCTCATACCTGACTGTTTTGCTTAAAATAGCAGCTTCTGCTATCAGGGGAGAAACATCAGCGGTAGCAACAGTTTCATTGAAAGACACAAAGAAAATCCAGTCACCGAGTGCTGAACAAGAGATGCCTCCATGTGCGGTTTTGAATCAAGCTGAGTAAACTATAAAGCAAAGTCCTGTCTACCTCCTGGGCCTCTCCTCTGCTCACATCTCTGCTTATCCATGGCTCTCCAAGGAGAAACTTCAATTCTCGCTCCTTTTCATGCCTATTCTGGCTCATTTCTAACTACGTCTCATCCCTCCTCAAACTCCATCCCCTTCTGCACTGTTTTACGTACAGAGAATGTTCAGGAACTCCACTGAGTTTCTCAACCAAGGTGAATTTTCAAACAGTTAATGGCAACTGGATTCATTTTTCTCTCTGCACAGGCACGGACCTGTGCTCCTCTAGACAGCAAGCTCTTCTCCAAGGACTCTAAAGAGAAGGCCATCTTCACATCCCAATGTCAGGACTGGAGACTCATGAAAAGACATTTGAAATTCAATTATTAATCTAAAAAGAGGCAGGATTAGGAATAGGCAGGAATAGACAATTTGGGAAAAACTCATTTTTAGTTTTAAAAAGTCAAGGGTTTCAGAGAACAGCCGCTGTGCGAAGGGTTGAGCTTCCAGCCTCCAGAATACAACTGCTGGGGACCTCAGAAGGAGGCTGGTGACAAGAGCGTGTCAGACACCCCGGTTCAGAGCACGTGTCCTTGCTGTCCTCCCGCTCCCTGCACCCCGGGGCTCACCCCGTGCTGCGGGACAGCCTCAAACCCAGGGAACGGAGCTCCCCGCCGCGCTC
This sequence comes from Tinamus guttatus, assembly GCF_059628265.1. Taxonomy (NCBI): domain Eukaryota; kingdom Metazoa; phylum Chordata; class Aves; order Tinamiformes; family Tinamidae; genus Tinamus; species Tinamus guttatus. The sequence goes on from NW_028289621.1 coordinate 3,204,021, forward strand.
CCGCCATCACCAGTGGCAGCAACGAGGCCCCTTTCCTGCTGCTTCTAGCAGATGCTCTCCTGTCTCCAGTTATCCTGGCCCATCTTACATGTTTCTTATGCACGTGCAGACCTCAGGATACCTCCGGAGAGCTGCCTTTGCAGGCAGAGTCTCAGTAGTTCCCAATGGACTTCCCGCAGTTTCTGCGCCATGAGGCAGTAAATGACCCTCAAGCCTGGCCCCTGGTTCCAGGCTGGCCCCTGTGGACCCATCTGAGACAGTTTCCACCTGGTAACATTTCCGAATTACAGAATACACAATTCCAAGCCTCAACCAGGAAAAGGTGCACTTACAACTGCATTATGATCCAGCTGCACAACGGGACTCTCTACCTCAGGAAGCAGCACTGTCATGCACAGTCTGACTGCAAGGTCTGAAACGAGGCGAGCAGACCACAGAAGTCATTTGTCATCTGAGCATAAGGGACCAGGAGACTTGAAGAATGATGCTCTCCAGAGGACCAGAGGACACAGCACAAAACCTCATTCCACACCACGACAGCAGAGAGGTCCAGCTGTACCCAACACCTGCACCTCCAGGAAGCTCAACATGCCTGTGGGTTGAGCACAGATCCTCATTTTTATAAGTGTCAGTCACAGATAAATATTGCACTTTTGCAGTATTTTTCTTCACTCTCTTTATACAAGCTCTTTGCAATAATACAACTCTTAACATGGGTTCTGAATCCATCTGTGACTGAGAAGGCCAGTGCAATCAATGTTTTGTAATGCAGACGTGTTCACAGCTGATTTCTAAAACTACTAAGAAAAGCAAATTCACTATTTTAATCCAAAAGAGACATATAGAACAAAAATATAGGTATATATGCACAAGCAACATCCTTGAATTACCTTAGAACCTCTCCAATAAGGAAGAGTCAAAGACAAAATTACCAAGAAACATTAATTTGAGTAAACTTATTAGAAAATATTAGCACTACTGGAATTAATAATCTGGAAGAAAATCAACATTAGAAAGAAGCTATTATAAGGCACTGATGCCACTTTTTTCAACACACACACAATTCTGTATTAACCACGTTCCGTCAGTCTTCTGTAAAAAGAGCAAATGGGGCAGGAACAAGCAAAGCCAGGACTCACCATCAGGCCCTTCGCTACCTTTACTCCTTTTATTTCGTCGGACGCGTCTACCTTCTTCTCCAACGTGCAACTTTTCTTCGGGATGGAAGAAGTTCAGCAAAGCCAGCTGCAGGAACAAGAACAAGATTAAGCATCCTTGGAAGCAAAGAGGCTTCACTGCCAGTTCCTTCCAAACGCAACAGCACCTTAAACACATGGGAAGGCTCAAGGGAGATGCTGGAGACCATCGTGTTCAGGATATTCAGATACGTAATGCAAAACAGTGGATAAAGTTGGGAATTTCGTGCAAGAACTGTAACATCTCCTCAGCCTGCAGCAGGATTTTGCATTTCTGCAAGGGAATGGTCCCTGTGGGCTGATCTATACTGAAAACATTAGTTATCTGCCATTCTCCTCAGAGCAGCACGCAGCTTCCCTCACTATACACAAGTCACCTTGGAAGCACTGAAAAACATCTGAAGATTCGATTGCAATAACGAACGCAATTCAAAGGAGAAGCAGCACGTCCCAACCTCGAGTGAAAACAGGGCCCCTGTCAACAGGGCAGCGCCTGGCCCAAAGGCCTCTGAAGTGGAGAAAAAGATGAGAAAAAGACACATCGAATCTGCAGGCAGCAGCAGGAATCGCTAGAGGAGCAGAGTTTGGAAATCGGAGCGGGACAGTCGCCCCTTTGAGCCTTGTTTGCAGAAAGGAGCCCCACGTTCTGCTCACGTGCGGCTCCGGCCCGGGCGCAGGTTTCAGGAGGAAAAGTTTTATGGAGTGACTCAGGAAAAATGCTCATGGCACTAAAGACACTGCGACAGTTATTAAATGCCCATATTCCTACCCAGAACCTTGACTTTGCCAGTCTTTCAGCTCCAAGAGAGACACTCCTCAGCCTGGTGACTCCCCGATGACAAACCCTGCGGGGCCAAAGCAGCGCTGGATGCTGCAGAAGATGCTGCTGATGCGGAGGCTGCTTAAGCCAGCGGTCCTGAAGGTCCCTACCCAAAGTAAGGACCATTAACAGCTGCTCTGCCGTGCAGGAAAACCATCAGCACCACTTCCGAGGGCTGTCGCTGCGTGGCTATCCCATCTGAGAGAAATTTGAATAAGTAAAAGCACTGAAAATTACATGTTTGTGGGACCAGCATGTTAAAACATGCAGCTTCACTCAAAAAGAAAAAAAAAAATCTGACCAACTTCAATGAAGTGACACGAGCTGTTTCTGGCACTAATGCTGAAATGAAACCTTCCAGTCCAAGAAGGTTTTGTAATGGCACTGGTGGTGTAATGGCACTCACTGCTGCAAAACAAACACGTTTCATTTTATTGCTATTGTGAATGCAATTTTAATACAACATCCAGCATTTTGAAAAGCAAGAGCTCAGCATTAAGTTCATCCAAGCCTAAAACCCACCCCAGCCGTACAAGTCTGCCCATCCCAATGTGCTGGTGTGGACAGAGCTGCAGAAATCCGTGCAGGTTTTAGGAGCACAAACGCATCTGGCTTCAAACAACAACCTCTGCTGAAATGTGGTGCCTTTTTTCATTGTGGAAACTCAACACAGAATGGGAAACAGAGGCTGGCAAAATATTTGGGGGCCATCCCACTGTCCACTCACCTCAATTACTGCCACAATGTAGATTATCCGCAGAAAAAGGCTTTTGTTTTTTCTGATGGTACAAGTTGGACGCTCCTACACCAGCCTTCCCGCTACCCGGGCTTCAAACACACAAAACTGGAGGCAAACTGGGAATATTCGGCTACATAAAATCACTGGAGGATGCTTAAAAGGTCAAAAAGAGCAAAATAATCCCATTGGGAAACACACCTTAAAATAACCTGTCAGACAACAGTAAACACATGCCTTGAATCAGCTCTCGCTTGGTTTCTCCTAGCAAAACACAGACCCACAACAGGCTGCACACAAAAGCACCGGGTTTCTCTGCAGCAACACGCTCCAGCACCACGGAACAACGCCGGAATGTGCAGAGAACACAGTGGGAATTGCCAAAAACCAGGCGGCCTGCAGGGCCCCGGGCTATCCCCTCTGCGATGGGCGCATTCCACATGCTACACAAGTGAGGCTGAAGACACTTCATATAGTATTGTTTTTTCCTTAAAAAGTACCGTAAAATAGGAAGCTTTCTTCGGGATATGAAACCCAGATGGATTGCGGAGTTATTGTGGGATATGCAAGCTAGGTGCAATAAGAAACGATGCTGCGATGCTCACGTATTTGTTACGGTTTGAATGTTTAATTGCACCTCTCTGCAAACGCCTCAAACAACATCCCTCAAAAATATATTCTACAGGCCTGAAGCTCCACTGGAAACCACAGACATATATTTCAGCAGGGTCAAACAGCATGAAAATGAGAGGTGAAAAAATCTGACCCCATCAATGTAATTAAAAACACCCTCCCGCCCCGATCCGCCCGCTGTATTCCTATAGTTTGTGCTCCTCTGCTCTAATTAATTAATTAACTGCGCGCTGGGCCAGGCAGTTTTAGATCCAAGCAAGAAACCATCCTGCTCTCCTAGCACACAACATCGCAAAGCTCCAGAGAACAAGCGTGAAATCATCCCCTTACATTGCTGTTTAATGTTATTGTTGAAGTCAAATCCCCTCATTCATTTGCAGTGTTGGAGCTTATTAGCGTGAGAAGACTAATAAGGGAGTGAAGCTCTTTGGAGACCTTCTTTGCAAGCAGCGTGGCTGCTTTTCTGGCGCTCTGAAGTTCAGCGGTCGCAGTTTGCGGTGCAGAATAGCAGCAAATTGAATATTAGCCCCATTGTCCTACACCAGAAACACGCCTGTGGCATCACGTGGTGCAAAAACCAAATAGATCATTTATTTCCAAGCAGACTAGAAAAGAACTTCTGTGAGTAGCTTTGTTTTGTTGAAAAAAAAAATTTCAATGTATTTTAAGTCCTGCTTTTGTCATCGTTACTTTTCCTTATAAAAATGCAAGAAGTGAAAGAGCAAACAATCTGCATTTCAGCAGGATGAAACACGACAGGAATTTACCCGAGGAGCCAGGTTTGCCGCCGCCACTCAGAATGAGGAATCCTGGTCACACGACACGTGTCGAGAGATAAAACGGCACCAGAGGAGCAAACGAGAAAGGAAACGAGAACAAAAATACAATTTCTGTACGCTGTGAGTCTCCAATGCTGTCTTACACCTCCGGATCTTCTCTTCCCAGCCCACTATTAAGGCTCTAATGCAACCTGGAAACTTTCTGTGGAAACAGAGCCCCTGCTGAAGGCTTCACCCTTCCCTCTTGCTTTTTATGGGCAGCATTTGTTGGAGAGCGGGACGAGACCTTCGGGAATGCAGCAAAGCCAAGGCCGTGTGAGCAGGCACGGAGGTGGAGCTGGATCCCATCCTGGGCGCCAAGGGAAGGCAACGAGGGAGAAACATCCTCATCACTGCAGGGAGCTGCTCCGGGATGGAGCAGGGGAGGGAAAACAGAGCAAAAGAGGCCGCCGCGGGAAGGACTGGCCTTGGTGTGCACGGCTCCGTCCTTTACATCTTCCCAAATAACTGCTGGACGCCCAGTATTGCCTTTTTGTTCAGAGAGGACGTTTTTTTTCCTCACAGAAGGAAATAAGCAGTTTTCTAACCAGAGCGTTCAGCAGCAGCCCTAGGCGCACGGCAGCCGTTTCCTTACGCCCGCTGGAACCTCCTGCAGCTGCAGCTTCCCGGCTTTCCCCAGGAAAACTGACCCCTCTGCGAATGAGAGGGAACTGGAGCAAACACCCAGTATTTTAGCGGTTCCCGTAGAACATCAGCAGCTCACGTGCTGGCTCAAACCGAACACTGATTAAAACATTTTTAATTAAAATAATTAACAAATTAAATTAAAATTAAATTAAATGCAGACAACCAAACCAACTAAAAACCCCGCTATTCCAACGTGCCTGCACAGTCTGAAGAGCTTCACAACCTACTGCAAGCAACACAGGACTATCGTGTTTCTGCTTCAGACCTCGAGATCTTGGACAATTAATGCAGACAACCAGCTCTGCACATCCCAATGAATTAGATGAACACGCAGTGCTCCAAGAAGTTATATTCCTACCACTAATTCACTCCCACTTCCAAGCATGGTTAGTTCTTCTCTAGGAATACCCTCAGTGCTGGTGTGGACGGTGGGATGGGGCTTGTGGATGTCCAGCCAAGGGCCTTGCTGGGCACGGCCAAAGCAGGAGTCAGCGCAAGAGCATCCACTGCAGCGGACAGCTACAAATGGGGCCTTCTGCTGCACTTCATTAACAAAGAAAAATTAAAAATACAGGTGTAAGCCAAGGGGATGCCTGACCCACCCTGAAGACAACCCGTGCAAGCGCAGGAAACGCAGCTTTCGTCGTGTTTCTCTAGGCCTGTCAGTCTTCAGCATGGTCTTGTACACAACTGTTTCCTCTCCATATAGAGCTTGTTCTCAGAACGTAACAAAACCAGTTAGAGCTTCCAAATCCCTCACACACCCACATGAAGCTTTCTCCAACTTTGTACGAGCACCCATGGCCTCAATCTGGTAAGAAAACAACATAACCTTGAGCGTAGAAGACTGCGGTTTGGTTTACAAGGCTGCTTGCTGCAATGTTCGTCTCCAGATACTTTTGGCCTGTATTTTAGTTGCTGATTGCAAAGCAAAAGCTTCATTCAAGGGTACTACGCTGTTAATGCTTCAGCAAGATGCAAATACTACATCTTATGTAAAGCAATAGTTCAGTTTTTCAATTTATTTCACCTGTTGGCACTGAAAGAGCTAAAAACACAACCCAGATGTTAGGTAGAACAGGGTCAAAGTGAAGTTTAGCACCATACACAGAGACACCTGCACTAAATATTTTCATGGTAGCAGGACTGCGAGATTCCTGCTTGAGATTTCCAAATCCTGGACCTATGCCTTGGACCTGCCCTAAGCCCTGGGAACATACTGGTTAAACTGCTGAAAAGCATCAATATCAATTTAAGGCAAGGAACCTAAATCAGTTCCTTTCGCTTCTCAAGGAAATCAGACGTAGCTGCGAACCAGAGCCAGACAAAGATCTGCTGCCTATTACCACAAATACTCAGTTTTTCACATTTTAATTAGCCTTCATGGTCCTTTTCGATCCTATTTTCAGCCAGCTGGGCTACTTCCCCCTCCACATGTAGGTCACAGCTTCTTCCCTTACATGCCCATGGTAATCTTTTGCCTATTTTTGTATTCTGTATTACCAAAGCCTTTGTGCCCTGCTATAAAGCGCTAAGCACGCGTGCTGTGGAGGGAAGCACTGTAAGCCAAAATGTCTATCTGAGCCCCACTTTCTGCTTTTGCCTGATCCGCTTCTCTCCATCGGGGCCTTTGCTCATGCTCTCTCACTGCCTGGGTCCCCTCCGGGATGCCCAGGACATGGAATCACCAGCCCCAACCTGCTCGCAGCAGCGATGCCCCTAGGATGTCCTGGCACGAAGGCAAAGCCTTGGGGAGCTGCTCTGCACCCTGCCAAACTACAGATTGGCATCCCTCAAACTGCAAACGCCGCTTCGGGTCCTCCTCAGGAGGAGGAAATACAAGTCTTTTTCCTACGCTTGAAATCTGTTCTAAGAACATCTGACCCGTTCCAGCCGATGGAGCGATGAGTTTGTGCAGCCTCCACAGCTGAGCACAGCCCTCGTTGCAGAGCAGGAGCTGCCCTTTTCCCCCTCCTCATGCTCCGCAGCGCTGCACCGCACTGAACAGGTCACGTCTGTAAGTTCTCTGCTATTTCTCCATTTATCCTGCAAAGTTCTACCTCCATAAACCCACTATGCGAGCGGCAAGATCAGCTACAGTGAAGTACGGATTTGGATTCTCTCATTAAGAAGTAGAAAGTTATGGAGAACATTTGTCCAATGCTGGAAAGCCTGAGGAACTGATTCCTTCTCTGCAAACTTAATTCTGTCCTTGATATCAGAGACCCTCCGCTACCCTCTTGCTCCTCAAACCTGCTGTTTTCTGGGAGCGTCATGGCTCCTGACCTGCACTCGGGTCCCAGCCAGCTCTGGAGCCCAAGGCACAAGGAGCCAGGCTCCCATCGCCAGGCCTGGCCACTGTTCCAAAGCGCCTGTCCCGTCCTGTCCTGTCCTATCCCATCCCATGCAGCTGTGAGAGCACCTGGGCACTGCTCACACAGGGGCTGCTCAGCCACCGCTGCCCATGCAGAGGGATTTTACCTTCAGCCCAATGAGTTTTCTAAATTTCTATTTTTCTAAAACTGGATCTTAAACTTAGCATTCAGCTTGGACTAATTTTCATGAGATTTCAATGAAAGCAGGAAAATGGGAGAGATAAAGAGAGATTCATGTAGTCCAAACAAGACTCTAGCACCGTTTAAACAAATTATTGCCCATGCATTTAAAGTAGTCTTCATATTAAAGTTTTCTTCATGAAATAGCCAGGAAAACAAGAGTAAATTACAGATAGCAACATCCTTGACTCATTTTCAACTCCTAATTCACTTGCTGCAGTGGAACATCCCCAGCCAGGAGGTCGGAAAATTCCCCTGTGGTTTGTCTGGAGCTGGGTGACACAGGAGGAGCACGTTAGCTCCTGGCCTCACAGCTCAACTGCGCTGATAAAGCCTTAAGCTCAGCCTAGGAGGGCTCTGATGCCAGCTCTGTGGCTGCAAGAACTCACAGTATTGCAGCAGGGGACAGTTGCTGCCAGTTTAGTCCTATAAAATTAACAGCTTCCAATAAATTAGGTCCTAGTGCTCAATTAATCAGATCTAGTGATTAGTGCGGAAAGAGCCGGGGTGCAGACCCACGGCTCGGATGTGCGGCGCGGTACGGGCGCACGCGGAGCTCGCCCGGGAGCGCAGCCCTGGCGCGAGCGCTCACTGCGCAGAGCGGCTCCTGCACCTCTCCAAAGCCGGAGCTCAGCCCTTCGCACGCTGCTTCACCCCGGGTTCCTGCCCGGCCTCCCACGGAGCTGGGAAAAACGGAGCCCAAAGCTCCGGGGGAGGTGACCTGCCCCGGCTGCCGAAGCCACCTGGGCTCCTGGCTGCAGCTCCACCTGAGCTCATCCCGCCGCGCACAAACAGGAACAGGACATGGCACGAGAACAGGGAGCTGGGGAAACGCTCCCCTGTGCCTCTCCTCGAGAAAGCAGGCAGAGCCAAGATAATCCTCAACACATGGCACCTGGGAAACAAATTATTCCGTCTCCAGATAAACGCAATTCTTGCCAGGAGCTGAAATTAAACTGCTGTTTATTTTCCTCCCGGTTTGGTTTCCCCTGGCTGCATGAGCTGAACTGGCAGCGGCCGTTTCCTCTGGACGTCTGCAGAGCCGCCCTGGGACACCTCTCCCACACACCCCAGCAGACCCAGCACACGCTGCTCGCGCCAAAACCACAAGCACGGGGGGGAAAAAGCAAAACCCAGCGGCGTTTGACACACAGCTTCCCAACGCAGCCCGGCCCGTGCCGGCACGGCCTGTGCTCGGCCGGCCGTGCCACCTCGGCGCCTCTCCAGCCCGGGTGCCACCGGCTGCTTTAATCAAGCAGGGAAAAGCAAGCGACAGCTCAAACCCTTAACTCTGACAATCAAACCCTTAACTCCCCCAGTTTCCGGAGATGCAACAGATGCAAACCGTCTCGGAGGGGAAGGCTGCAGGCCACGGAGCGCCGTGCCGCTGCCCAAAGCGCAAATTAACAGTACAAGAAGAGAGAGAGATAGGACAACCCCCTGGAAATTACATTTATTTCGCTGCTCTTGGGGCAACCCGCCTTCTTCAGCCACTGACACTTCTGGCACAGCCACCTCGATCTGATGCCGGAGCTCCCATACGGATTCATCCCCAGGGAAACCCTCAGCTTCCTCGGCACATAAAAGCCGATGGCTGCTGGCCACGAGAAGGCCAATGCACCCAAGAGCTCCCAGGCTGGTCAGCAGTCAACGAGCACCAGCTGCAGCTCGGCCGGGACCAGCAGCCACATTCCGCACTTAACCTTGTGTCTTTTTAGCCTGTGAGGACGACTTTGTCTTTGGCTACGAGCAAAACACCGTAATGCAAGACAGGAGAGGTGATACAACACACTTTTACATGCATACGTATAATATATATCGTACTGTACATCCTGACTGTATCCTTTGTGCAAGCCCGGGTTGCAGGTTTGCAGTGCTGCAGCGGCGCGCGCGTCTCCTGCGCAGGCAGCAGCAGCGGCAGCGCCGCCGCCGCACGCAGCAGCGGCCAGCACGGGTTTCATGACATTGGGGCGCGCGAGGCCGCCGGCGCAGGCAGATGTTTCCGCGCGGCGAGCCAGGCCAGATGTTGCACAGCTGCCGGGGGCCGTAACGCTGCCCGAGTCGGGGACTTGCGACTCTCTTACGGGTTTTTGCTTTCTGAGCCTGGAGCAATCCAGCTTCGTATGTGCCGTCCTGGCTGTCAAGATGGGTAAGAAAATTAAGATATTTAATTCTGAGTTTGTATTCACTGCTCTGGCACGTCAGTAGATATTTTCTCCATTGCACAGATATGGCAAATCAAGGCACGGCAAGATTTACTGACTTTTTGAGGTTAAAAAAAAATAAGTCACACAAAAAAAAACGGAGTATGATTTTTTTCCATAAACCATTCTGCTCATTCCAAATTCCTAAAAGCTTGTTTAATCATTCTAAGATCTGCAAGCTAGTCTTTATGTCTTTCTGAAGCACTATTTACCCAAGTTTATTTCCAATCACTTAAGATTCAAAATTCAATTTTAAGTGCATGCATACATGCATACAGTTAGTGCAGCTACTCCCTACTTGCTTTTCTGAAACAGATCTCACCCATTCCTTCATGGGAAAATACAACATTGCCCATCTTTTTCTTTTTTCTTTTCTTTTTTTCTCTCCTCTCCACCCATCCATTTTATCATTATCCTTTTCTCCTCCTATTGGGAAGGACGGCAGCAGCTCCACGAGGCATTTTCACTTTTTGGAACCGGGGGATAACAGAAACGCTTTAATCTTTGCAGGAAGAGTTATCAAACATATCCTCAATTGGGGTTTTTCAATCCATTTGCTTCTATTTTTGGTGTCTTCTTTTAAGCGGAAACTGGCTTTTTAAATCATTCTGGACAAAAAGCCAGGAACACGGCACTGATGACGCATCCGAAAGAACCCATTCCAATTGGCCACAATTTGCTACAAATTCCTTCCGCTTGGAACTTTCGTGTTCTTCACACTGAACCCGCTCAGAGCTGGCCATGAAGGAAGACAGTGACCCGAGAGGCGAAGCCTGGGGCAGCCCCGGGCAGGACGCGGTGCCACCGCAGGGGACCTGGCACAGCCACGTGCTTCGAACGCCAGCGAGCGCCTTGAGCAACGTTTTGCACTGGAAAAGCAGAGGGATTTTGCTTTCTAGTTAAGCCAGAGGGATGGAAGTGAAGGTTGCAACTACAGAGGCATTCGTTCTATTGCAATAGCGCACAAGGTTCCAAAACAGAAACGTAGATGACAAAAAAAAAAATGTATTAAAGTCATGGAAATAAGTTAAATAAGCTGTGGAATGGAAATCCTCCCTGCACCCAGTTCTAAGGACTCAAGTTGAACACAAAGGCTGAACCTTGAATAGTTATAAACCACAGCGAGGCCGCCAGGAAACCTAGTGCCTCTACAAAACACGGGCAAGCAGCTTGGAAGCTCCCGAAGATTCCGACAGAAGACCCAAAGTTCTTGCAATTCTATTAAAGGTTTGTAAAGGTCTGTATTCACATTCAGTTCTGGCCCTCCTTAGCCTTTTCCGCACACAGAGAACAATTTGGTTTATTAGCAGACTGAGAAACTGCGCCGTTATGAGCAGAAGCACAGTTAATAGGAGCAGCATGAGAAACGAGCTGCTTCTGCTAGATCTTATTGTCCTTACTTAAAACCAAAACAAAATGAAAACAAGTAGCAAAACCCTGAAACTTATAAAGCAGCCTTATAAAATGGATTATTTGGACTCTCACAAACATTTAGATTATGGAAAGTTTTAGCAGCAGTAATGCCCAAGCTGCGCGTTTCTTGGGAAGAGCATGGCTGTTCCGACAGCATTACCTTAACCTGCCCGTCACCTTCTGGGATTCTTGAGCAGCTGAAGTCAGGACAGCACAGGACAGCTTTCCCAACACATTAACTAAAAGAGTCCATTGACCTTTCATGGGATGTTTTGAAGCCGGACCATCTCCGCTGCCCCAGGTCAGCCTGCTGCCTTGTGCTTTTTAGTCCAAGGAATCCCTAAGTATTTCCAGCCACTTCCCTCAATTATCCCAACTTTGAGCAAGGAGAGAAAAAAAAAAGAGTCCTGTACTAGAAAATAACATTTTGAGGGTTGGTTCCTCTTAAGTTGTAACAACTGAGAGGTCCTGGACAAAGCAGCGGGGGGGGGGCAAGCTTTTTTAAATTAAAGTTCCTTTACTATTGACACGAATCTGGGGCATTCGGACTCATGTTCCTGGTGAGCATCTCCTGCCCATAAGGGCACTGCAACTCATCTCCCACACACGCAGCTCCTCGGGAAAGGCTCTCAGGCACTGGCCAAGGTAAATATTTACCTCAGCTGAGGCCAACCTTTTCAAACTGTGCTTCTCACCCTGAGCTCCAGTGACTGGGCTTTGCTGAGACCTGCCCATGCCAAGGATGGACCTCGAAGCTGAGCCAACAGAAAAATCAATAACCAGCCAGAACCAGCGCTTGCCAGATGATCCCATGCAGCGTAGGGCAGGAGAGCAGGAAGCCACCAGCCCTGAGCAGCCAGGTCAGCCTTGGAAAGGAGAGGAAAGAAAACAAAGCCCTCGAGCAGCTTCTGGAGCTGAGGAAAAAGAGAGAGAAAGGGAGAAAAGGTGTCTGCAAGGGATGAAACCTGCAGCATCCCAGAAACGCGAGTGTATTCAAGGTAGTATTGGCTAAAGCAGTTAAGAAACCAGTTATGCTTCAACTAAAAGCATGTCACCCTGTACCTCCTGAGCACGCCACCTTCCAGGACACTGTGTTTTCTATTACCAAAAGAGCATGGATTTATAAAACAGCTGGTTTTGTGCAGACCTGACATCCAGTGGCATGTCCCAACACTTACGTGTTCCGTCTTGGTTTCTCATCTCATCCACACGTTGTCAGACACCTGAGTGCTGACATACCCTGTTGTGCAGAATTAGGCAAAACAGGGAGCACCACAAGGCTGAGGTCAAGCTGCACGGGCAGGGGCAGCACTCACCAAACCAGCTCCCATCCACAGCAAAGAAAAGTTAACAAGAGTTTAAAGCACCGTAACAACTAGCGGTTATAGCTGTTGTGCTATGGACACGCACAGATTTTCATCAAATCTCATGTGCTTGACTTTAATAGCTTCAGCCAAAGAAGAAAAGCAAGCAATCACCACAGAGCACTGAACAACTGAAAGCAGGGAAAGGTGCAAGAAGCCAATGATGGAGCTGTTATTCCGCCGTGTTGATGATTTACCCTCATTAAGTTAAGCCCTGGCATATCTTGCACCTCCTTTTAATCAGCTCCTGGTAGCTCGCGTGGCCCCGCGGAGGCTGCACGCAGACACACGTGTCACACTGCGTCATCGCTTTGGTGCGCGGGGGACAGGCAGCGGCCGCCCTCGCGGCACCCCGGGCAGGACCCCTCTGCACAGGGGCACGAAGTGGAGCAGAGAAACCCCCGCTGCGAGCGGGGCAGGGGACATGAACAGGAGGCCCCAACCGCGCACACCCGCACGAGGGCCCCGAGAGCCACCCCTGGGGCCTGGAGGCTCCTGCGGAGCCGGCTCGGGCAGGATCCGGCATTCCCCAACAGGAGCAGCGGGACGCAAAGAGGTGTTTACATAATCCCGTGAGTGCATACTCAGGAGAGGAAAGCTGAGGGCACCGGAGCGAGCGCTAGGAAGCGGAAATGTTAGGACTAAGTGTGGAACAAACTCGCCAGACACGCGCTCCTCCCCACACAAGTGCTGGGCACACATTTAGGATGGTGCTACAAGACCCGGCCCGGTGTTAGGTGTGCCCGAGGTGGCGCGTGAGAAGGGTGGGAGAGCAACGCACTGCGTGAGGCACCTCACCCTGAGGAGGAAAAGATACAAGGAATCATAGAATGCTCAAGGTTGGAAGGGACCTCTAGAGGTCATCTAGTCCAACCCCCTGCACACGCAGGGTCACCTAGAGCACGCGGCACAGGACTGCATCCAAGCGGGTTTGAAGATCTCCAGAGAAGGAGACTCCACAACCTCTCTGGGCAGCCTGTTCCAGCGCTCTGTCACCCTCACTGTTAAAAAAACCTCCTCACAGAGGCGTTTCTGAATGTTCGCTTCTCAAATGTTCTTAAATGTTATTAAATGTTCACTTCTCAGTGATGGGGCCGCTGCAGACAGCCCAGGTGCCCCTGGGTGGGGAACGTCCCTTCTGGGCCCCTCCTGAGGCCAGCGCTGGCATGGGGACAGTCACACATTGCAAGGGAACAACCTTCAGCACCGCTCACCCATGAGAGGGTTTACAGGCCAATTACTCATTTTCAAGCAGAGCCTAGGGAGGAATGTAACTTCAACATTCATTTAAAATTCACTTACAACCGTTTTAAAGAAAACATACATATGGGTTTGAAATGTATTTAGCCAGCTTGGAGTCATATGTTGCATAAGAGAAATTAAAATATAATCTGGAGAAAGACCACCACATAAATGCAGTGCCTACATAAGCACAGAGCCTTAAAAAAAAGAGTTACAATATTCTCTGGCAAGATTTGAAAGAGATTTAGCAACAACTGACAATCTTTTCAGATTAACGCAGATAACACCAGCACTATTTGAACTTTGAAGATACGCGACTTCTACATCAGCAAAAAGCAATCACAAGCCTGCAAAGCGACAGAATGTGAATTAAAAAATAAATCAAAGGCAGAACAAACCAACACTAAAAGGTGCTTGTTTCAAAGATGAGAGTGAACACACCGTACCAAAATGTTTTCTGCAAGGTGCCCATGAAAACCAGGTTCCAGCAGCGCTGCCAGCAATGTGGCCACCTCGGCACTGGGGACATCGGTCAGGGCTCGTCGACTCATGCCGGAGCACCCAGCGCCTCCTGCCTTTGTCCGTGTGTCCATGTCCTCTCGTTACAGGGCACCCAAGCCAGTCCTCAGCTCCAGAGGCAGAGCCAAGTGTCACCTCCCAAAGGGAAAGACCAGGAAGGGGCTACGAACCCATCACGTCACCGGGTTTTGTAGAGAGTAAAACTAGCAGTGAACCAAAGGGGAAGAAACCGACCAGGAAAAGGCAGAAGTTACAGTGCAAATGAATCACCTGCAGAAAATTTACACGATCTGGAACGAGCAGCAGCTGTGATTAATTTGAATAACGAGGGTTTTGTTTTCTACCAGTTTGGTTTTATTTATTTGTTCATTTTAAAGTAGTCTCACCATTGCTCCTGTGCAGACAGACTCTTGCCAGGTTACTTTTCACCCACATAAAGATGATCCTTTTCTAGAGGAAACAGCATCCTAAAGCCACCAAATTGCCAAGGTAACAGGAACATGGACAGACAGGAAACTTTCAATCCCTTTTATTAAGTGATGAGATTTTTAGTCTCACCATGCACGCATCTTTGGGACACTCTTATTTTTAACCGGTGCGACTTTTCCAACCTAACCCCTTTGCCGGGTACCCTCCGGAGCTCCGCGATGCTGCAAGCGTGTTTTGCACCAATACCACCAGCTTTCCAGAGCTTTTTGTTGCAGCTGCAAATTATTAGCCCAAGCAGCCCCTTCTCGGTGAGCTCCCCAGCTCAGTAGCCCCTCAGAGATACTCACTGGCCGCCCGCCTCTGACTACCAAAACCCTGTGCCAGACGAGGGCTGCAATGATGCTGAGCGCAGCGCGGGCCCGGGGAACATGCACTCATCCTTAATCTGTGCAGCAGCTCAAACCCAACACAGGGAGAGATCCGAGCCTTGGGCCCAGACGGTACAAATTAGCTATGACTATGCACATCACAGTCGCTAAGCGAAACAAAAAAAGAGCTCCAAACAATAGAAGAGAATCCAAACCTTACCAAGAGAGCATTTTCTTGAAATATAATTTTTGCCTAAGCTTGCTCTTGAAACCAGAGGAGAAAGACTCTGGTTTTGATGACTTCATTTGAGCATGAATATGTAAAAGTGTCTCCTAGGCCAAAAAGACTTTTCCAGAATCACCTTACATGTTTTGCGGAAGGGAGGCACTTACCTAGGGCAGAGGGGCTTTTGATGGGTGCCCCTCAGCACCTACCGCAGCCTCCAGCGCATGGAGGACGAGGAGAGACGGGGCGATTCCCACCTCTCCGCCCGGGCATTGGTTCCTGCCCCCCGGAGATCCGGCTGCTTCCCAAGCGGGTGCCCCCAGCGCCGCCGGCACTGCCTGCTGCAGAGCACCCCAACAGCCACATTTCACCCCAACGCCGCGAGCGAAAGCTCCGCTCCTCCCCAAGCCGCTCGGGCAATTTGTGGTGACTATTTTTGTTGTTAAAGAACTGATTCCAAGTTGAGAGCTTTCCATAAACTTAATTTGTGCTAATCGCTTTCTTGCCAAAGCAGAAAAACAATCAAAGGTTTATTCTCACGCTACTGAATTCAGTGCCTGTAAATTTAATTTCTATCTGTACTTTTGTTTAAACATTTTACAGTGTTAATTACAACAAGTAATGCAAATTAGTTTTCCATCATAATAGAAGGCCTGTTACAGCAGATAATAAACAGCTTTGGACCATAAGCTCTCCAAGAAGCTGCTGAAGTGTGTTCTGACTCACAGGTCAAGATCAAAATCTCCATTTTCATACCAGGAGGAGGATCACCGGGACAACTGTAAGCTGCAAATACTGAAGTGCAGAACATCCCATTCCAAAGGGAGGTTTTGGAGCAACCCAAATATCTGAAATCTGAGAAATGAAACCCGAGAACCTAGAAGCTTGAGTGTCACCGGGCTTTGACTCAGCTACTCTTTCAGACAGACCATAACCATGTTATGGTTAACATGCTGTTCATTATTTGTTCTTACTCAGGACTACTTAAATGCTGCGTTTGCTGCGAATATATCATTTTTATTCAGATAGGTGAAGTTAGGTGGCCTTCATCCCCTTTCTTAGTTCTTGTAGAGAGGGAACACCCAAAGCACCAAGTACATCTGTTCCTCTGCAGTGTCGCTGGGACAAGATGAAAGCCCTTCTGGTCTCTCACCTGGACAAACATGAGGTCTTCAAGCTCTCGCCTGCTGCTGCCCTCAGGGTGCAGCCCAAGAGGGAAACAGTGATGAGGAAAGGCAGGGCCAGCGTGGAGAAGAACACACGTGTGTGTTATTGGCTCCAAGAACACCGGGTCCCTAACTGCAAGGAGGGGAAGGCTCTGCAGATGTTCCACCAAGCCGAGTGCTCTGCTCGCCCCGCGGCACTCGGGCAGCGCACGGACCGACGGGAGGATCTGAGCAGCTTCTGTCTTTGTGAGACCTGGAGGATGTTCAGCAGACCTGGACACAGAGCTGAACAGGGAAATTTTCTTTGCTGGACTCCAAGCTGAGCCGCCTGACTGCAAGATAACTACAGGATGTGGAGGATTTTGAGGACATCTGCCTGATCCTCCACTTGTGATCCAAAACCCTGAAAAGGATGATGGCTGTCTGCCAACACATCTACACGCCTGATCTACTGCTGACACGGATCCAAAGACGCTCTACCGCTTCCAGCAAGGAGCAGGTGAGCCCGGATACACCTCGCTGGGATGAAATACAGCGGCACGGGTGCGCGACGCTCCCGCCTCTCCCGGACGGGCATCACATCCCCGTGCCGCTGTATTTCATCCTTCTTCCCACAACCACGCGATCCGGGCACCTCAGCTGAACATTCAACCTGTCGGGAAGCAGTTTGAGCAATTCTCCTGGCAAAAGGGACACTGGCAAAAGAGATTGTCCCCCTGGAGATGCTGGATGGATGGAAGGAGGCTGACCCGGAGCTCGGTTGTAGCGTGACGGATTCCAGAGCTGAGACGCAGGGTCTGCTAGTGAAGCCCAGATCTGCTCAGAGCCAGCGGTTTCGGATCCTGCCACCTACCAGGCACCTATAGGAAAAGAAAGAAACCAAGTGGCCACTGCGACACAAAGAGGCTTGACCAGAAAGTCAAACGAGGTATCAAAAATCCAAGCCTCGGTGGTAGTGAGCAAAATCGTGATAGGAAAGCAAGCATCTTGCCAGTCCATTGGACACTCACCGGATTCTCTCTCTGGACACCTGAGCCTGAATTTGCAAAGCTTGTGAACATCCCAAACACACACACTGACAACCCCCCTTCCCATTCTGGTACGTGACAATAACTGCTGCACTGTGAAGCTCCGAGGTCAGAGCCAACCTGCTGCACAGCCACGACGCAGGAAGCGAGAACACCCTGGGAGGCAGCAGCACCATCGGCTGCTGCTCAACGACCGCAGAAGCTGCCAGAAACCCATCAGAAACCACCAGGCATGGAGAAACGGGAAGAAAAAAAGAAGATGAACCATCTCCTTTCTCACAGAGAACAATACTGTCATGAGTATTAAAGAAGCCCCTTTTGCTGCAGGGTCAGGACGTTGCTACCAAAGGCTGCTGTCTGACTGCCCTCAGTTTTCCTGTCTGCTTTGGCTCAAACGTCGGCCGCTAGGAAAGTTTATCATGGAGCAGATCAGCACTCAGGATCTTCACAGTCACTGTCTCCCTGCTCATTTTTCTTGCCCAAGGAAAGGAAGGCTGGACCAACGAGAGCCGAGCACGCTGCGCTCGCACTGCTCCGCGGAACGCCGCTTTACAACCACACATCTGGCACATCAATGGCTTTTGGTTATTCCTTCTGCATGGTGCAAATGACATCAACTCATTGATCTCATAAGTTAATATAGATTTAAAGAAAACACAGAGTCAGGTGTTTTCTCCACAACTGACCTTTTCTCTCCATTTAAAATGCAAAAAAAACCCTAAGTTTTAGGAAATTCACCCAGGTTTAGCTGGAATTGGTGGCTAACTGGGTCTGCATTGCAAGAGATCTGGTTTCAAAACTGTTGGCTCGGTCACAAGCTTCCTGTGTGACCTCTGGCAAGCAAGTCTGCCCTCGCCTACCTCTTCTGTTTATAAAACACAGACAGTATTTTTCCTAATAGGATCCTACTGCCCTGGAGAGATTTTGCAAGAATAAAGTTACCCCATGCGGCAAACAGCACTGAAAACTAAAAGTGAAGCCTGTATTTGAACATAAGAAAGGAGGAGTCTTCATCAGATCCTTTAGGTACACAAAGTAACCACGAAATTCAGAGAAAGATGAAGGAACTGTGACTTGGGAAGAGAGAAAAAAAAAAAAGCTTAAAGCCAAGATAAAAAAAAAAGATGCTTAAAAAAACCTAAGAAAGGGCTGAGTTTAGGTTTTTGCACTTTTCTAAAGTATAGAAAAAAGCCTGAAGGACAGAATGGTTCGATACAAGCGTGTGTAAGGGGGGAGGGATGGATCTAGCTCACGTTTGGTTTAGAAACACGAGTCTTTCTTCTTCCTGGAAAAGTACAAGCAACTAGAGAGAGATCTAGTAGGTTTACACTATAAAAAGAGAATGTCAGAACACAGACATGAAGGAATTTTCCATTCAGAATTAATTTGTTTTCATTAACACCCAATTCCATTGCTCACTATTAGAAGAAAGGCTCTTTTGTTACAGTTTGTAGGGGCTGAAAAGGCCAATGATGGCCTGAAAATGCTCCTCCCCATAACAATGGATTCAAGAATAAGTAATATCAGGCTTCATATTCCCATTTGTCCTAAGGTTAAAAAGAATATGGAAGCCACTTAAAAGCACAGTTCTCTCCTTCAGCCATAAGTAACAAAATTATTTTGTTTTCACTCTCTTTGGTGTTTTCAGCCCTCCCACTTGGTAAAGGCAGTGGTAGATAAGGCAGCATAAATAAAAACAGGGATAAGCATCACCTAGGTTGCAAGATAGTAAATTAATGCATTTGGTAAACTAAGGCATAGAGGGCAGCAGGAAACGCGGCATTGTAATCTCCTCATTTGACAGATTTGATGCAAAACCCTGGGAAATCCAGGATCAGTTGCAAATATTTACCCTGATAAAGACATTGGGAGTAAGGAGAAAGGAAGGAGATTCACAGGGGAGAAAAGGGATGGGAAAGGAGGATGAAGGGAGAGTCACAGAGGGGTCAAATTCTGCAGAACTGAATGAAAAGATATAAAAAAAGCTTTAGGAAAATACACAATACAAGCGAGGAGCTATCCATTCCTAGGTATCACAAACTACTCTCTCACTTGTCTTTTCACACGCATCTAAAGCACTTTTGCAGCAGAGTCCACATTTTGGGGAGCTTTTACAGGAGCAGGTATGAGATGGACCCCGTGCAGCCCTGCAGCCTGAGGACATCCCTGCAGCCCAAGGACATCACTGCAGCTCGAGGACATCCCTGCAGCCTGGGGACCTGTCTCTCCTCAAAGCCTGGAGAGGCTCGGCGGGTCACCGAGCGTCACCACTCTCGGGCCACAGCGGCTGCTTCCAGCCACGGAAGGGGCTTCTCACCCTCCCTCACGTTTGGGCCTTTTCCAATAGCTCCCTCCCAATGTTCAGCAGCGAACTCAGATAAGAGGGTGGACTCTTTGAGGGTGACAGAGCGCTGGAACAGGCTGCCCAGAGAGGTTGTGGAGTCTCCTTCCCCAGAGATCTTCAAAACCCGCTTGGATGCAGTCCTGGTTCACATGCTCTAGGTGACCCTGCGTGTGCATGGGGGTTGGACTAGATGATCTCTAGAGGTCCCTTCCAACCTTAAGCATTCTATGATAAGTCCGAGATGAGCTTTAGGGGCAGAAGGTTCAGTAAAGGATGAAACACAGGGGAACAGGTGACCTGGGCGGCGCTGAACACGTCCACGCACGGGTTTACATGTGGCACAACGCGTCAGGACAGGCTGCTGCGAGCGAGGCCCAGCCCCGCAGAGCTCCACGGTGCCCGGCTGCTTGTGAGGGGCCAGGAACAACGTCAACCCCGCGCCGGGCACAGAACGTTGCTAGAAAGAGCGCGAGGCAGCGCCGGGCTGGCCGCGGCTCCCGGGCGCGAGGCAGGAGCTGCCCGGAGGCCTCTAGCTGGCAGGAGCGAGCAGCGGCGCTGAGAAAGGACAGGGCCGCATCCGAGAGATTTCCTGGAGCTGCCGCCGCGCTTTGCTGGAGAACATGTTTCCACATCGCCCCGCAGCTAGGAGCTCGCGCGCGGCCAGGCACGTCCGGCCGCCCCCCGCCACGGCGAGCGCCCGCGGCGGCCCGGCCGCGCGCTCCGCTCCGGCCCGCGTCCGTGTGGGATGCACGGCCGCCCCGGCCCGCACCCCACGCCGCCACTCCACCTACCACACCTCGCTGGCGCTCCAAGGCCGCACTCTTCTTCCCCATTTTTTTTTTCACTATGTTTCAAGTCGTATATTGTTCCAAAGTTTCCTTGTTTCATGTCATTGTTTGTTACTGTGTTTGAAAGTTGGCACATATTTGTTCAATTAAAGATTTATTTGCACTATTTGTTGAATAAAGATTATTCTTGCTAAAAGCTAAATAAAGTTTCATAAAAACTCACACATCCCATAAACAAAATACAATGTCCTTTCCAAAAAATTATTGCACAAAACATTTCAAAATCACTCGATTCATTATACAATAAATCCACACACAAAATAACAGGACTTCGCCAGAATACATAATAAAATCTCATTACAACACTTTCAGACGCGGGCTTCAAAGCGGGAACACAGAGCCCGCGCCGACCCCCGGCCCTCACAACTGCCCTCGCAGCTCCGTGCGGGCCCCTCTCGCTGCCCCGCGCTGCCTGCGGCTCCGCAGGCCCCATGGATCCGCTCCGGAGGCATCGGGAGCCTCCCAACCCGCGCGCGGAGCCGGGGTCCCTAAAGCGCAAGGGGAGACGGCACCGTTTCCATTCGGGGCCCCAAAGCCAGAGCTCCCTTTGGAGCAGAGTGTCCCGAACCCCCCGTGCTTCCACGCCGTGTTACAACGCAGTTAGCCTGGTGACTGATCTGTGGAAAGTGGAGTCTTTGGAACATCACTTGAAAAGTGAAAGAAGAAGGAAAAAGTCCTTTTGAGTTTGTAATGGATTCTGGCGCAAGCGCCGTGCCGCAAGCTGCTCAGGGAACCCCAGCCACACAAAAACACCCCAACCTGACAACGGCCCTCGATGGCTTTTCCAGAACAAAACGGTTCCAGGCGGCAGCCCGCGGGGGCTCACGTTGGGCGCAGGGAGCTCATGGAAGGCCGAGGCCCTGGGTGGGACAGCAGCAGCTCCCACCTGAAATCCTGGGGCCGACCTGCATCTGCGCTGGCTCCAGGGAGCAGATTCCTGCTGTCCCAAAGCGAGAGCCGGGCTGTGCCATGAGGGGAGCCCCGGCCACCCGGCGAGGCCCGTCCTGCCGCAGCGCCCAGAACACGCGACGCGCTCGCCCTCGGCATCGCAGTGCCGCAGCAATTCTCCATCTGTGCTTCCAGCTTTGGAAAACAGCCCAGCTCACTGGAAACCCCAAGCAAGCAGAATTTGGAAACTGGACAGGGTTGGGTTTGCTGCTTACGTGCCCTAAGTTCCCAAATTCACATTATTCTCAGAAGGAGAAACGCCATGTGATGCTCACACAGGCTGCAACACACTCCTCCCTCCCAAAGAAGCGTTAGGGATGCCCTCACCTCCATCCCGTCCCATTCCCGAGGGACTGACGGCTGCTCATGGGGATCCGGTTATTTCAGAAGAGCCGCTCTGGAGCGGCGCCCACGAGAAACCCACTGCGCAGAAAAGCCCTAGGCAACTATGAAAGAGGCGAGGGAAATATGACAGATTATGAAAGCGAAGGCCGGTGCCGAAAACTTGCTTAGCCTGGTGTAACAGGGAGCTCAGAGTCAGCTGAATAAGGGAAATGCGAGACCAAAGCAAGGAAAATCCCGCTGAGAAAGATCGGGCTATGGAATAACTTTCCAGGGAAAATGGAAGCAACATTGCCTGTGAGGCCCAAAGAGTAAAATAAAACAAAACCAAAAAAGCAACAGAACACAGACTAAAGCAGGCATGTCCTTAGGAAAGTGTAGGTAGTGATACATGCATTTTACATCAGCTAGACAAGTTCCTTCTTTTATTTATAAAATCGGAATTTAGAAACTCTGCCAATGGCAGGGGGCTGAAACGCCGCTCGACCAAGGAAAGCGTCGGAACGGGAAGATGCGCTCGGACGGGCACCGCAGCGGCCACCAACCCGCCCCGGGGCAGGGGTTAAACCTGGGCTTTTCCTTCCCTCCGGGCACGCACCCAAGCACTGGCGGCAGCTGCTGGAGACGCCTCCCTGGGATCCTCTGCCCAATATATTGTTCGAGCTTGCAGAGAGGGGATGAACTCATCGTGGTTTCCCAATCCTGACCAACTGCTCTGCGAGCTACTGGCAATGCATATAACAAGTTATTATGCAAATAAAAACTGGACCCAGCCAAGTGAAATATGCTGGCTCTTAAAGTCCCATCTGCATCACAGCAAGGATCTCAATGAACTTTAAAATACTTATTGTCACCACAATGGGCAATATTATATTCTAGTTTGGATCTGTTCCTTCAGAGCATTAGCTCTCATTTGTAGATATTTTTAGATTTTCCTATCCCACTCCTCATTATGAAACACTGAGCTGCAGATTGATTTATTTCTTAAAAGCAAGTTGCTGTTTTCCCAATAACAGATTTAACAAATTTGTTCCACCTGTTCAGTTATGCTTCCAATGTCTTTTTTGTGGTTTCATTGAAGTTTTTTTTAATCCAAACCTCAAAGACTCTACACTCAGCATTAAAAGACAAGCTCAGCATCATCACTACCACTCACAATTCAAATGCTGCTCCAAATTACTGCAAGCTTTCATTTGTAAGTCGATACAGACAGCAAGATTATTAAGCTTAATGGCTGTGGGCACAAACACACGCTCTTCTGAGGGCACTTGCCTACTGTAAAAACATACCTCCTCATTACACACAAGGTTGTTACGTTATTCCGATGGTTTTTCTCCTTTTACCTCAGCTAACCTCAGCCCTCGTCTACGAACAGAGAGAAAAAAAAACCTCTGCGCGTGCATTACGGACACTCAAATCCAGAGAAGAGTTCGGTTCTGGTTTTATTGCAACATGTATCAGCATTGGCACGAGTCAGGAATTAGGACAGGAGCTCTTGAAATGGGACCTCTGGGGCGGGAGGTGATAGAACTCAATAAACGCTGCATTTTATTTCAAGGTGCATGGCTGCAGTCCTGGAACTTGAAAGAAAAACTCACTCTTATAATATTTCATTAAAATAATCACAAACAGCTTCCTGGGATACTCAGCTCACTGAGGAACTTTGTGGATTAAAACCTATTAACAGCAGCAGATGAGTGGTCACCTTGCAGCAAGAAATCTCCCTTATGCTAACTCTTCATAACCAGAAAGAGAATTAGCTTTGAAAATTGCTGTAACTAGTCGAGATCAAGTGCAACTATTGCTTCCTTCCAGCGGTAAATCCAACATGGTCTTTGGAGATTTGGCAGCAAGTTGAACTTAAGTTCCACCAACCATGAAGGAAAAGAGTTTCCAACAAACTGGAATTTAAGATCTTGTTTTTCCTTCCTATCCCCACTTATTTGCTACTACTGACTTCACTGCCAAATCTAAAAAAGCTGGAAGTAAACACAGGGAATGACAGGAAAATCCAGCATACTTAGCCCCTGACATTAATGTTAAAAAAGCCCACCCTGACAAACATTAACTCTAAGATTCCTTATTTTGTGAGATTTAAAGAACTTAATCCAGGAAAATCTCCAATAGCAAACAACGCTTCTGGCAAGAGCCTCAAATAGGCTCTTGGGAATATCCCAATCCAAAGGGAATATCCATCCAAATGGGTATCAACAGGAATGCTCAAAGCAAAAATAAATGGCACAGAGTTAGAAAGGGACATGAACAGCCCTTGTTCCCCACGCAAGACAAATCCTCGTTGTGTGGGGAAAGAAGGGCAGTTACCAAGGCCCAAAGGGGCCAGTTCTCTCTGCAGCTCGGCCTTTTCTAGCAACAGTTCCAGCACCTCAGCTAATTCTCTTGCTGTTACCCCTTGACAACAGGATTCCACAATTAAAAAAAATAATAATCAGTATTCCCAAGTAGCCTAGGCGTTAATAAAATCATTTTTAGGTTTCAGAAAAATTAATTCCCCAGCAAATATTTTAGAAGTAACATCGAACTGAAGCAATGTATTGGCAGAGCATATGAGTGCACAGGTGTGCAGAAGAGCAGGCCAAAGAATTCTACTTAATTTATGTGCAAACAACTACGCTACGGGGCTATCACAGAGGGAAAAAGAAAACTGATTCTGTAAGAAACAACCCAAGTCTGTTTATTTGAAAATTATGCCTAAACAGTGCAGTTATAGTAGAAAACTAAAAATCTAAAATTAATCTTTATTTATTAATTCTTAGCATGAAAGATGGAAGAAGCGAAGTATTTTATTCACCAAAGGGATCCTCAGAGTTTAAAACACATAGTGACATCCTTCCAACTAGGATCATAAGGGAATTTAAAATTTTAATCAACTATGCATGTCAGATTTTAACCTGCGACAATTTTTTAAGGATTGTGGGAGACTTAATAGGATCAAAACAATTCTCAAGAGGCCCGAGACGGAACGAAGAATCTGACGTTTGTCTCTGCACTTCCCAAACCTCCCTCAAAACTAAACTTGCGGAGGGAGAAGTTTAATTCATGCTGCAACTATAGAAATATAGAGAGAAGCGCTCCAAAAGCTGAAGCCAAGAGGCTAAACAAAATCCGCTTCCCCCTCTCCTGTATTTGCGGGATTTCGAAGCCCGGCCCTTGGGCCGTTGGCTGCAGAGTCGCTCCCAGCCCGGAGCACAGGAATCCTCCTCTCCCTCCTGAGGAGGGGAGGCCTCGGCTCCAACTGCTGCCCTTATTCCGATGAGCACATTTACATCTGCTCTGCTAAGCTCTGCTGCCGGCCGAGCCCCTGCCCTAGATTCCTTATTCAAAAACTTGGTTCTCAGCAGAAGCATTTTGGATTTTTGGACTTTCTCCCCGCCAAGAAAAGGGGAAAAAAACCTCCCACCTGCCAAGGCCTGCTGAAAAACCTCCCACCTGCCAAGGCCTGCTGCGCTAGCAGAAACATTCTGGCTTTTGGGGGGCTGGAGGCAGCCCGGGGTAACCAAAACGCTAACGGCAGCAAACGACTCCCACCGTAATCAGGGTTATAGGAGAAAACGGGCAACGTGAGATTAGCAAAAGGGAAATCTTGCTGCAGACATTAAATTTGCACACGCGCTCACTTGCTTCCCCCAACAACGAAGCAGGAGCCGCTTGTGCCGGGCACGAGAGCTCCCGTGGCGCCGGGAAGGCCCCGTCCGCGAGTGCGGCCCCAACGCGCGGAGCTGCCTGGAAAAAACAGCCCAAAGCTGCGAGCACATCATGGGCTCCAACCAAACACAGCAGTTTTCAAACGTGCCGGAGCCCAAGAACCTTCTGAACATCAGTTACCAGCTGCAAAACAGATTCACGCTGCTTCACGGGGCAGAAGAGCAGCAAGCAACGCACAGGACTGCTGGAGGGAGGAGTATACCCCTAAAGCAGGCAATCCTAGACAATGTTTGGCATGGAGAGCCTCTTAACAGCTCCACCAAGAAGACAAAATGTCATCACGCACCTCCAGGCGAACCTCACTTTGGTTCTCCTCAGCCCTGGTATCTCAAAACTGCTGTTTTCACCAACGTTGGACACGGCTACCCCAGCACTCCCAGGAGTTAGGGCCGGGGGTGAAGCCTCCCCTTGGACCCTCTCAGCCCTGGAGCCAACCCAGACCGGCAGCATCCGCCCTCATCGCCAGCCCGCAGAGACTTGAGGCCGTCAGGACCTGGCGCCCACCTCAGGGCCTTCCTCGGGGAGGTGTCGAAGGCTGCAGTAAAACACAACCCACCTCAGAAATATCCGCCCAGCACAGTCCAGCGGTGCCCCTCATCTGCAGACAGGGCAATTGGCACTGCTTGGACCCCTCCGTCTTCCCCACACGCGCCAAACCCGGCAGGCTGCTCAGGAGGGAAATCCTTCCTGGATGAAGAGCAGCAGCTTCAAGCAAACTACCAATCTGCAGCCTCTAAAACGAGTGCCATAATTCACCGCACCTACAACTAAAAACAAACACTGCACAAGCGCGTTCACTGCCCCCTTTTCCCCAGTTTTCCCAGAAAAAATCCAAGATACTCAAACCCAGACCACTGGCCTTGGAAAACCAGAAGTCAGGTAGGCCAAGGAATTGCAGGGCAGTCCTCATCCTGACGGATATCAGAGCCAACAGACAAACCACCACAACACGCTGTGCCATGGATCACCCCATGGGGCTGCTTCTGTGGGACAGACCTTCCCTCAGAGCACGTTTAATCTGTGTTTTTCCCTCACGACCACATACTTTAGTACCAGGGACTTTTAACCTTGGGTCGTTTTTGGTTAGGCCTGAAAATAAAAACCGGAGAAGGGCAAGAATTTCATGTTAATATGTCATTTACTACCATTTCATGCTAAATGTCATTTGCCCTTCAACTAGACTGAAGCGCCCTGAGTGCAAAGCACTTCTCCTGGGAGCAGCAACTTGAGTAGCAGGTTTTTTGTATCCTTCTTCAAAAAATATCCCCCAAATCCATAGAAACTCTCTTATTACCTCATATTGCACACACCACTGTTAGCTGGGCATCCTGAACCAGCTGCGATGCCAGCAGCTTTTTGCATCTTGCAAAGCAATGCTGAAAGAAAGGGAAACTGCTGCAGCAGAGCTCATGTGCCACCACTTGATAACCTGAATGTTTACTGCTGATTTTTCATGACAGGGTGTCCCTATTTTTCCCACAAATACTCTTGCTTCATTCCCCAAACAAGCAAAATTAGACAGATGGATGGAGGTGATAAATGAATACCCTGCACTGCAGCCTAGCCCATTCTGCAAACATTTAAGGCCAGTTCCAGGACTAGCACAGGGTCTTTCCGAGAAGCCGGAGTCAAGGAGGTTAAGGCAGAAAAGGAGCTTTTAGGACGACATTTTGACAGCACAGCACAAGCCCAAACAGGAAGCACCGAACAAGCAATCGCTCCTTCCTTGGATCATTTTCAAGCTCAACCTTTTGCTGTCCAAAATGCACTTACCGTATTCTGTATTATTTGCACTGTTGTTTCCATACTGTTCCTTTGCCCTGCCTCTAGTACCTCATGGGCGAAAGTTTAAAAATGTAATGCAAAAGCTTTGCTTTCAATTCTAGGATTTATTTTACTTGTCTAACTATAGTTGGCCTCATTATAATTTCCTGCTAACTGCCAAGCAGTTGAACTACAAGCAAAAATCATTTGTTATCTTGAAGCTGCATCTGCTCACAAAACCTATGCTGTTTTTGTTGCTATTGTTCTTGGGATTTGGGATTTTTGGAGAACGCATACTTAATGATAACAAGATTGCTAGGTAAATATGTCAATGAGACCCTTCCTTTCAGTCGCAGCCTTGGGGCATGGTTTCTGTACACAACATAAAAATCCTTGCTATTTGCCAGATTTCATACAGAAAACTTGGATCCCTGAGAGGATACCTGTCATTGCTTTTGTATATCAAAAAGAGGAGTATTTAACTGGTTGAATACCTGATCCAGGTAAGTAATTTGAAGCCAAACTGGATGTTCAGTCTAGAGCTGCCTGAGAATTTAACTCTCAAGCCTCCCCCGCCTTAGAAAAATGCCACCACCCTTAACAGAACAAGTGACAGTTTCCAACAGCAGAAAAGTTAATAGTTCGAGGGGACGGAGACAGTGTCAGCATAGGAGAGAAGGCTGTTTGGAGCCTAACTGCAGTTCTTCATGTGCAGACATGTCTGGTTCATTTTAAAACCAAGGTATCAACAGGTCGGGTTGTGTGACAATGTAAGTGAAGTCTTCACTAAGCAGGAACAGCTTACTTAGAGCTCACTAATATTTGAGCTGAAATTCCCCCCCCTCGAGGACTTTGGTTCAATATTTAGGTATCACAGTAGAAGAATTTGAGTTATTCTCAACTTGGTATCCTCCCCTTCGAATGGGGTTTGCAAAGAAACTCAGCAGCCTTGGAAAATGCTGCGGCACGGCGGAGGAAGAGGGTCTGACTGGGGAGGAGATGGGATCAGTGTGGAGACGGAAGGACGACGGCACCTTTGCTGCATTGGGGAGGGTGTCGCTAGGAACGTGAAGAATAGAAAAACCCTAATATTTTTATCACTCCTGAACTGTTCAGCTGCTTTGAAAAGACAGAGAGAAAAATAGACTGACAGAACAGAGGGGAAAGAGTTGACAGCTATTTGCTATATCTAGCATAATTTTCTTTGGCAAATTTAGTCTGTTGTTACAAACGTGTGCCAGACATTTGGATCAGCAAAGCTGAGCCTGCAGGAGCAACGCTTTGTATTTAACACTTGAAGACCTCAACTCCCGAGATCCCATCCTACCATTTTATACCAGCAAAAGCATGAGGACGGCACATATGGAACTAAGACGCTCGACGCA
The DNA here is from genome assembly GCF_059628265.1 of Tinamus guttatus. Classification (NCBI taxonomy): domain Eukaryota; kingdom Metazoa; phylum Chordata; class Aves; order Tinamiformes; family Tinamidae; genus Tinamus; species Tinamus guttatus. The sequence continues at coordinate 3,232,740 of NW_028289621.1, forward strand.
ACGACTATAAATTGTCCAAGTTTCGCAGCCGCGCTCGGGGGTGCTAACAACAACTGTGCAGCGCGCGCTCGTTTGAAGTCGGAGGCTGCTCCTCCGGCAGCGCGCGCGCCCGCTCACCCCGCAGCCAGCGGGGACTCCGTGTGTCTTAGAAATCCCTGTATCCCCTCAAATACTGAGCTTGGAGGCTCCCTTTGCCTCGGGAGAATCCTCTGCACAATCAGTGCTGTTGCCGGGGGGTGTTTTTAGTCAGTGAAATGTCTGATATTTCTCACTAATCCCACGTCTCGCTGGAAGTAACAGCAAAGTGCAGCCCAGCCAGGTTTGTGCCCAGCGCTGCAGGAGCCGCACGATTGATGTTAGTGAAGGCTCGGGTCGAACACGGTCTCAATATATTTCATGAAAACATCTATGCAAAAATTACGCCCGTATACCTCAACCAAGTCAAAATCAGATTTTCAGAAACTTGCTACTTCTGCCTGTGTCACTGCAAAGTCTTCCAACTGCCGCCCCAAAGGGATTTTTTTGGAAGGTAATTAAGACACCATGGCAGTTACTGCACTGCGCTGGGAATTCCTGTCTGTAGCAGCGCAGTTAGAGCCAAGCGACATCCTAAGTGATCTCTATTTTACATAACGACAAACCGCTGCAATGTTTTCCTGAAGGGCTGCAGAACCATATTCAGATCATTCAGCCCACCACCCAGCACACGACTGTCCCCAAAGCTCCCGTTACGCTGCTGGCTCTGCCAGACCTTTCTGACTGGAAAGCTGCAGCAGAGAGGACAGAGATTTACAGCGATGAAGAATAACGACAACCGCCCGGCGTTTCCTTATGCTCCATTTGGCCACCTTTGCCCCAGAACGATGCTGAGCAACCCGTGTTAGAGCCTCGAGGTGCTTCGAAGTAATCCCAGAAGCTACTTGCAATTTTTTTTTCCCCAATTTACAGACTGCCAGAGCACAACGGTTCCTGTCCATCGTTTTCCTGATGACACCCATGTTGCCTGTGCCTCTCGCTAGGCAGGCACGGACACTAAGGGACATGAGAAGCGTCACCACTCAAGGCGCCCTGAGGCAGGAGCACTGCCGAGCGCTAGGGGCTCCTTGCAGCCCTCCCTGCTCCAATTCCGTCTCTGCTACGGTTCAGTTACACAAACAAACGGGCCAAGCTTGGCCTGCAGCTTCTCTTCAAGGACTGACATGCTGAGAAATTTAACATTTCACGTCAGCGCCAACGCGAGCTGCTTTCTGTACTCAGACTGCTGAAGGTCTGCGCGAGGGATCAGTCTCACACATGGCTCAAGGCTGTTCGACATCCCCAAGTGAAGTGGTTTCACAAGACGTTACAGATGAGATGTCACAGACTGCGGATGCTCCCAGGCCTTCCCGAAACAGCTGGTTTATGAGAACAGTGTAGACACCAAGGTGGTTTTCTTAGCACATCGCTCTAGGAAGAGACACCAGAGCACGTTCCAACCAGGACGCGACTCCCCGGAGCCTCCTCCGAGCCTGCACAGTCCCAGGGACATTCAAGCCTCCTGACAACGTCTGCCCGGCGCTTCATGGAACGACCCACTGACGTTGCCAAGACCCACATAAACCTGGTTTCTAATCTCATCAGTTTGACTGAACAGGCACTACCGGAGACACTGGGCCTGTTTGTCTTAACTCCTGTTCCTTTCATTGTAGCATCACAGGGAATTTTGAGCCAACTGATCAATACTGTGTCTGTAATCACTATTCCCTTTCTTGAAAGGTAAGTTTGGCACTGACACTGCCGCACAGCTTACCAGCCTGGAGCTCCATCTTGCCATGAGGTCATGATTTCAGCTGGCTTTGGTTCAACCTGGATTTCATAGAGATTGAGTATTCCAGTCACTGCCTTCAAAACATAGCAGTTTTATGTTAATTCCCCTGCTTGGGTCTGAATGCATTCGTTTGACCCCAAACAGCTCACATTTCATTTTATTACTAAAAACAGTAATTTTCCTTTGTAAAGATTTAGTCAATCTGGACTCAATACACAACTTGTAGGAAAAACACTACTAAAACTTCAGAGAAGGGGCCTCTTGGTCACTTAAAGATTATTCCGTGCTGTATTGCACGGAAATCATCATGGAAAAGATGCTAAGCAGCAGCAAAACCTGGAGTCATTAGAGTAACACTCGTTAGATCTTGTCCAGAACAAAAACGCACGGAAAATAAGGTCACACCTCTCTTGGAAGTAGAGATTAGAGAGAGTTGTGAGCACACATAAACATCAAAACCGCTTAAAAATTCTTCCCTAGGAATGGCATTTTTATATAGTGTTGCTGCAGTCAGGGAGCGGGACGAGCGCGCAGCAGAAAAAGCCAAACGGATTTGAACAACGCAACAGACATCAAGCAGTTTACCTTGGAAAAATATGTTTTGATATTTATTTAATAATACCAGCAAATAAACTGTTATTAAGAGGTATTTTGCGCTATGAAATTTCCTGACATCAAGCCAAAAGTCTGCAAGCAACTCAAACATTCTTTACAACCAAGTGTTATTAAAACGTGAATAGTAGAAACAAGGACATTATGATACCTAATTTAGTTTGGTTTTTTAGGTCGCCCTTGATCTCACTCAAATATATTTGCGTGCAGGTGTGCACACACTGAAGTTTCTGTATTGATAACAACACAAATGTGAAATAAGGAGATTTGCAGAATCAGGCTGCAGTGAAGCTCCTTTCAAGAACACCTGAGGCCAGAGCAGCCACCCGGGCACAGGGCCCTGACAGACCCCAAGGTCCACACTCCTGCACAGCTCCTCCCAGGCCAGATATGGCCAGATAATTAAAAACGGACAGATTTCATTCCTGAGCAGCCTTTTACGCACACATTTTTTTTTCCTACCTCCAAAAAGACCCAGCAGCATCGCCACTTTGGAAGAAGGAGCCTGATTTTTGCCATTGCATCAGTAAACACCTGCTGCAAATTCAAGCTCTGGCTTATTTAATCTTTTGCTAGAGAAAAATCAAGAGAAAATTCATTCTCAAAAAACACAGTCTATAAAAGTGAGCTTTCCCCACACCTCCCACCGACACGTGCAGCACCAGAGCAGAAGGATTCGGGGTTGCTCCGACTCCCGTGGCACAGGCCGGCTCTCCCACCTCCTCGCCAAGAGCAGCAGCAGCCGCAGCGCTCCCGGCTGCATCTCAGGGGTGGTTACGGAGCGGCCTCTCCCGCACAGCTAATTTACGTCTCCAAAGCTGCCTCTGAAGCAGCCCTGGGAAACGCAGGGCCGAGCGGCCTGCGCGCTGCGGGGAGCCGCTCGGCAGCGCGGAGCCGCGGGCAGGACGAGCGGGCCCGGGCGGCTCTTCTCACGCTTGTGGTTTAACAGCTCGCGCCCAGACGGAAAGCAAGCCCTTGGGTGCCCATTTCTTCCTCCTCTCAGCGCCGTGTTATGAAACACTGGCTACCTGACTGGAATGTAGCTTGGGAGATCCCAAGGAGCTGCTTTTAAAAGGTTTGCTACCCCAGTCTTCCCCCATCTCGGTTGTTCCAGCACTGCCTCCTCCTCCCCGGCTCCACCAACATGTACAATTCCTCCAGGGTGTTTTTGCACAGGTGGCCGCTCTACCATCCCTAAGGCCATTTGCAGGATCTTGGGCAGCACAGAGCCCCGCTTTGTGTCCAGGAGCATTCCAAGTCTCCCATTCAGCACTGCCATCCCAAGCATTCCCTGTGGAAGCGGGTGGCAGAGACTGGCTCAAGCGAGGCTTGCCCCAAAACAGCCCTGTTAGTTCCCTGCTAGCACAAAGTCTCCAGGGCTGCAGCAGCGCTGCGGGATCGCTGATGTCTCCAGCCTTTTGCATATAATTTAGTTATACACCGAGGATTTCAAAACCAAGTTATGCTCCCTGCAAAACACAGCCAGGCTCGTGAGGGAATGCAGGGGGTCTCAGGTCGAGAGCACCACGGAGCATCCTCCACAGGGACAAGGTCAACGCTCAGCAAGGTTACTAAAACATCGGCGCTTGTCACCCGAGATGACTCTGCTGAGCAGAGATGGACTGAAGGCCCCGTTCTGGTGGCCTCGGGGCTGGCGCACGGCTTGCGCCCTTCGGTTAGAGAAGGTCCTTTCAACAGTAGGAGATGAAGTGCAGGCAGGGTGAAGAACAGAATTGCAAACAACATAAACGCAGAAAGATGAAGTCATAGGGTTGTTATCCAAGATCTCCAAGAAATAAGGGAGATGATAATTCACGCTCAAACCAAATTCCAAGCCAGCAATAAAGGTGTTACTAAAAGGAAGATAAAATAATCATTTAAACTCACAAGAAATATCCCTGAAGTTTACCTGTTGCCAGCACATACAAAGTCTCTTTTCCATCTTCAAAAGAAAAGCGTTCCCTGCACACCCATTCAATGACCCAGGATATGATTCAACTCCCTGGAAATGCTGGTGAGCGATATTTCCATTCACTGAGGTAGCCTGTGGGTCTCTAAAGCAGTATTTCTATAATTCCTAGCAGGAGTTAATCACACAGAAAAGTTAACAAGCATCGACAAGCCCACACATAGCTCACAGGCAGCGAGCGCACTACCGGCCTTCACCCCTGGAAAGGTGGTAACAGCTGCTGCTGAAAATCATCTACTTTCTTTGCACATTTTCATCCTGCTCTCTAGATACATCAGCTGCAAAACCAGAAATTCATATTTGGAACCAAGTTTTCTGCCATAAGTTCGCTCTGTGGAAAAGGGTGGGAGCTTTCCAAGCAGAACCACCCTCTGGTCCTGGCAGTCCCAGGCTTCCCACCCTCTCCGGAAAGCCCTAGGGAAGAGCGGGCTGCTGCTCGGAGCGGCCAACGCGCCCAGGGACAGCCCTGCTACAGTCACATCAACGGTCTCATCTAGGAACTGGTGTCACAAAAGGTGGACATCGTGATTATTTCAGCGCATCAGCTTTGCATTACTTATCCTGTTTTCGCATCTCATATGATTTTAAATTTTTGTTAAGAAAAGTGTCGCTCAGATTTAGCAGTAGCCCAGTGGCACATGTGGAAGGTTTAGGGAAATACTCGCCCCAACCCTATGTCCTGGGTGAGCCTCCCTCACGGCCCTGTGGCGGGCGCAGAGCCTCCTCCCTGGGGTGGCCAGAGGGATTTACGGGCAGAGGGAGCAGGCGAGGGGCAAACCGGGCTCCCCAAACAGCAGGCTCTAAACATTTGCTATTTGCTCTGGCGCAGGGCGGTTCCCACCAAGAATGTGTCTTTATCTTCGTTTGTTTTCAAGACCTTTGCATTTCTTTGCACCGCAGGAAGCAGGCGGCAGAGCCCGGCCTGCCGCAGGGAGCGCAGATGCCGAGTGATCCTCTCCCCCAAAACCTCCCGACCAAAACAGACAGAGCTGCAGAAGCCCCCAAGAGCATCTGTTAGGACAAAACTCCTTCCCAATTACCACAGACACGGCAGGGCTGCAAGGCAGGAGCTGGTGGCCGCACTCACCCCCGAGCCAGCCTGAGCGCACGCCACGCTCACCTCGAATCCTCTCCTGCTTTCACCCCAAATAAAAGAGCACCTTGCGCTGCTTTAAGGGTATGTAAACTCAGGGCAAGTTTACTCAGACTGGGCAAAGCTTGGAGCTCGCACCTGGCTTTTCACCTCATCCTTTGCAAGGCAAAGGCCCGGGCGGCCTCTCTGCCAGCACCGGGGCTCGCAAACATCCCTAGTTGAAACTCTAAGTTTGAAACTGGAGTTGTTCAGTTTTAGGAAGGGATAAGACAACAGGGGAGGTGATTAAAGACTATCTGTGATAAGTGAATAGGGGAATATCTGGGAGAGCGGCAGCTCTGCCTCTTGCTACTACCTGCACAAGGGGAAGACACCTTTTAACAGCTGTTAAAAAGAAAAAAGGAAAAAAAAAAAAAAAAAAAAAAAAAGTAAACCCCCAAAAACGCGGCACCTGCCTCTGGTCTGTGACCAGCCCAATTTAAGATTGCAGAGATATCACATGCTCTGAGGTAGACTGGGCTCAGCAGCGGCTTCAGAAACCACTTCACTGCTTTCCTCCTCCCACCCGGCTGCTGCCTCCAGCAAGGCTGGAAACAGAGGCCAAAGGATTTGCAAAGGGGGGGAATGGCACAAGGCAGGGGGAACTGCACCGAGGGGGGAGGAATTGCACAGGGTACCTGCAGAGCCCAACAAAGCCCCCCCAGGGCTCTTCCCCATTCCAGCCTGTTTTGCGACTCAATGGCCTGCAAAGCCTTTGGGAGCTGCCGGACACGGCACCTATTGTGCAGGGGTGGGAAGAGCAGAGCGAGGCGGCCGGGAGCGCCGCAGCGGAGCGACCCTTCCTCGCGCGGTGCCGGGGCTGCAGGGCCCTGCCAAGGCCGCCTCCTTCCCCAAATCCGCGCTCCCGTTATCGGGGTCTCTGCTGCACAGCAGCTGACTGACGTCCAGGACTAGCGAAATGGGGATCGCTGCCCTGGAGGGCTGATTTCCCAGGGAAAAAGCACAAAGTTGGAAACAATCTTCCCCCCCAGCTTCCCCATCCAGTCCACCCTGCAGCCAAGTGCCCGACTGCATCGCCTCCCCACGTGCTGCAGCGGGACCCAAAGCGCAGCCGTGGCCAAGGAGCCTCCGCCGCCCTTCCCAGCTCCTGGGGTGGCTGTAGCGGGAGGCCGGGTGTGCAGGAGGCACCACATGAGCTCAGGAGCGTGCGGGGGACGTGGAGGCTGGGCACGCGGGAGGCACCGCGCGAGCTCGGGAGCGCATGGGGGACATGGGGCCTGGGCGCATGAGAGGCACTGCACGAGCTCGGGAGCGTGTAGGGGACACGGGATCTGGGCACACAGGAGGCACCACGTGAGCTCGGGAGCATGCGGGGGACATGGGACCTGGGCACATGCGAGGCACCACGCGAGCTCAGGAGCACGCGGAGGTCGTGGAGGCCGGGCACGCAGGAGGCACTGTGTGAGCTCAGGAACACATGGAGGACACGGGGCCTGGGCGCGCGGGAGGCACCGCGCGAGCTCGGGAGCGTGCAGGGGGACATGGGGCCTGGGCGCATGAGAGGCACTGCACGAGCTCGGGAGCGTGCAGGGGACACGGGACCTGGGCACACAGGAGGCACCACGTGAGCTCGGGAGCGTGCAGGGGGACAGCACGCAGCACTCGGGCGCAGTCTCGGCGGGAGGCCGTTTGGGACACGCCGCGGCACTGCCGTTTCACCAAGCCCATCGCGCTCAGCACCTCACGCTCACAGCGTGGTTGTACTCGGCCCTGAGGGAAGGGCTCCTTTCCCTCCGCGCACGTGTGGCCCTGATTACGACCGCGAGCAGCACTCGGCCCAACCGGCACCCACATCATCAGCAGGCAAAACCAGCTCCTTCCCTCAAGAGCTTAGGCAGACAGTCCTAACAACTGCAATGTTTAGAAATCCAGGCAAGAACTTCCTTTTCCTAATTTACAGAGGCAGTTAACCATTTTTAAATGACATGCAAATCTTAGTGCAATTCCGTATTTGCAGCTAATGAATTCTGACAGATGACACATCTTCAGAGACATAATCACACCCACTCACTGCGCAGGGCTTTGCTGAGCGCTTTGCAATCACCGAAAATCCACAGTCTCTCAAACGTGAGGTACCTGTCATGGCCAGGCACCTCTAACAAGGACATCTTCCCAGAGTGGTGAAAGATGCTAAAATACAAAGTCATTAACATGTAATTAGACTGGAATGGGAGCTTTGCGTGTGCTGGAGTTCTCAGGGTTTGGCTTCAGGTCAAGAAAAGTATATTGGATTAGTATGAGAGCAAAATTAGGATGGCGTGCAGTTTAATTAGTATTACAAGATACTACATGTGTATGGGAGAGCAGAGAAGATTTATGTGGTAAGAAAACATCATGAAAAGGCTAAAATAATATCAGTTTGAGAAAGCACTGTGTACTCAGAGGTTAAGAGGAGCATAACTTTAGAACACCACCAATATTCTTAAAAAAAAAAAAAGAAAATGTCAGTTGAAGTATTTTCTTGTTAATTTGGTATCAAACTATCAACAAATCACCTATCACTTCTGGACCAGAGAGTCTAGTCCGAGGCAGCAGTTGCAACCTGCGTTTCATGTTTCTGACTGTTTCTCCTAGCTGACAGATGCAAGATGTTCATCTGTTATCTGCTGCATATTCCTGCCTAATAACTGGTTTTAGTCCTTCTCCCTGCTGGCAGCTGGGTCATCTCCAGTGAGAGGCTCTAGCAGGTAAAAACCCCTGGGAGCAAGAGAACCGGAAGGTCGATTTTACGGACAGTTTTGTCCTTTCCAACTGAGAAGGGCCGAGCTCGAGTGGCTGCTGGTCGGGGTGGGCCCGTCCAGGCCACAGTGAAACTCAACGTCCTGCACGCGAGGCCGCAGGCAACCAGCACACGCAAGAGACGGCGTCCGCGCAACCTGCTCCGTGCAGGGTTACCGGGATAGAAACTAGGGGTAACAAATGCACCAAACCGCAGAAGTCTCTGCGAATAAGCGAGGGTACCAAAAGCAGCGGGGTCGGGGCAGCGCCCGGCTCCATCCAGCGCCTGTCCGGGAACACAGCCGCACGGCCAGGCTGGATCCTCGAGGAGACGGATGTTCCCGCTCGGGCTGGGAACGCAGAGCGACCCCCACCACGGCACGGGCGCCTGGCAGCCTCACAAGCCCTTTTACAGGCCTGGTAGCACAAATATGTTTTCTATTTGGTATCAGTCACTGCACAACCCTCTCTTGCCGGCACATAACCCAAACCTCACAGAGCCTCAAGAATGTTACTGAGCGCTGGGGGAGAGGCACAACCCAAACGCGAGGAAGCTTCCCAAAGAGCCCGCTCGTGCGCTGTGGTCTCCCTTTACTGCCATGTAAGAGCTTCCTTCAGCTACAATTAAGGTTGCCAAGTGCAATTCAAGGGAAAACACGCCATTAAACACATCCTAAAACATTATCATTCCTCTGCTTAATGGCCTGCCCGCATGAACCAAATGTTTACATAACCTCCGATTAAAAGTAATGAAACTTCGAAGCATGAGCCCTGAATAGGTACTTAAAAGTTTATAGCCCTTGAACTGCACTTACGGTCGCCTGGCCTGCAAGCTTCAGATTTGCAACCTCGGAAAGTTACGGAGTTGAGCACTCCCCTTGGAAGCCACGCTAAGCATGACAGATGCCACATCCTGCAGACCATCTGCTACCTGAAATGCGAGGTCAGCTGGAGGGGAGAGCATAAAAGAGGCTTTCAAAGGAAACCAGTATTTAAGTGCTTTTGACAAGATCTCTGCTGAAAGCTTTCAGCGCTCTGTCATGTTTTAACTCCTTGCTTATCCATCACCAGCAGCGTCCCGCTCTGCTCAGTGCAGCAGCTCCAAGGGCAGCGGCATTCACAGCCTCGTGCCCAACTCTGTGGCAATATTATCGACAAGGTCCGTCCCAAATACACGCAACTGGGGAACCAAAGTTTGAAGCAGGAGTTAAAATACTCATTAAAACAGGAGTTCGAATTACATTCAAGGAGGCAGAAATCTTTGAAGTAGCTTTCATGTCTTTCAGGCCATTCGGTGGCTTGTTGTGTAAATTGTACCTGGATTCTTGATTCTAGGTTGTATTCTAGAAACACTTGGTGCTGCACAGAGCAAGGATGGGAAAGGTAGCAGCAGTGAATGACACCCACTGAATTAGCACCTTTCTTTACAAGCATCTCACATGCTTGCGACCACCTCAGCAACTTGGAAAGAGAGGTTTGAAGTCTCTTCCAAACACATTAACAATTTAGTGCAAACAACCACCATCTCACAGCACAAACCGTCTGCAAAAAAGTTCCCTCTTCTGAATGCACTTGTTTTACAACAAGCAAGGAAAATCCGAAGTGGTTCTCTCAGCTTTTCTTTAGGGGAATTGCAAATTCTGGTGTGTGTGAGCAGGGAGATCATTATATCAGTCATACAGATGTAGGTCCCGCCTGAAAGCAGGTTCTTCCTGCATTTCAGAAGGGGCAGATCTACCAGGACAGCTCTCGAGATGATGCCGGTAAAACCTGGGAACCGAACTGCTGCTCAGCACATTTTTCCCATTTACACGCAGTAGCCCCCGGCTATGACAAAGCTGAAAGCCTCATTTAGCCAGCCACAAGTGCCTTAAGGAATGAGTTTGATGCGATATGTCTGATGGATACTTGATTTCCTTCCAAGCAGCAGACTTGGGAGTGTTTTTTTCTTTTCAAAGCCCGTCCTGGGACGCTTCCCAGGGCGCTGGCCTCACCCTGTGCTTGCTAGGAGCAGTTTGCAGCGGGCTGCAGGCCGCGTGCTTACAGAAACAGCACCGTGGATATATGAGCAAGGGCTGACCAACCAGCCCAGGGCACCCCTGACACCTCTATTTTCACGCTGTTATTTCTCCACTGATACCCCTGGCTACTCCAAACTAGCCCAAGAGCCGCCAGCCCAGATCTCCCAGCTGGGAGCATCATCCCGGAGCCCTCCGGCGAATCCAGGTCGGGAGAGGCGCACGTCACATCCCAGCCTGCCGGGAACAGCTCGCGCTATCCCAGCGCTCAGCCGGGGCGATGCCGAGGAGCCCGCGACGGAGGACGAGCGCAGGAACCGCAGAGCCCGGGCAGGAGCAACGCTGGGAAACAACCCGACGTCCTCGCTGGAAAGGGGAAGGGCAGGAGGCTCGGCTGCGACATCAGCGACTCCCTCACAGCCAAACACGGCCTAGCTGAAACCCAAAACAGTTCAACAAGCGGCAGGCGGTGTCTGCTCCGTGAACCGCTCCGTTTCCAGCCCGTTTGCACCCTGCGGCCGCAGCCGAGAGGGCCCGAGCGCGGCCCTCGCTCGGCAGCGCCGCCGCCGCAGCGCTGCGAGAGGCAGGGGATTAAAGCGGCGCTCGCAAACTCGGAACGCAGACGCCAAGCTGATGATGCAACGCGTGCAGCTTCTGGGCCCAAGATGTGCGCGCAGCCCTGCCATGACAAACTGCCCTCGCAGCTTAAATTAGTTACATATTTGGATACCCTGTAAGATAGGAAAGCAGAATGTTATCGGGCTGCCAAATCTCACTCCTGTCATGAGGTCACTTTTGGCTCTTGGCCAGACATGATTTCTGCCAAAATATCTCCGCTGACCGTCACCTCCTGCTCTCCCTCAGGCCAGAAAGGAAAAATATAAATAAGAGAATTGGGGGAGGTTGGGTGGGAAATATCCTTAGTTTTTAAATCAACTTGTACGTTTACTCCGGTATACACAGCCAGTATTCTACTACTTTACTGCAGATACTTCTCCTGCTTGGAATTTGGTGGGGGGATTCAGAGCACCCCGTGTGTCAGGGTGTTAAACCACTTGCCAGGGTGGTTTAACCCTGAGCAGCCACTAAAGAGAACCACAATCTGAGAGCTGTCAGGCACTAAAACCTCTTCTGTAACCCTTTAGAGAGCTACTTACTAATTTCTGCTTAATTTATGAAAATCCTCTCTTGGTATTCAGTTGCACAGCACAGCTCCTCCCCTGCAACAGCAGCACTGCTTGGATGCTATGGTTTGGAAAGCAGCTACAAATCTGATATATATTATTAAGTTTTTTTATTATTTAACACTGTTGACATTAACTTTGAAAGCAAGACTGTTTGCCAGTACTTGGTTTTGGTTTTATTGCTTTAATCTCAAAAATATCTGTATTAATGGAAAACTTGCATATAAAATTGTGTGTTTTAAGTTGTATGTAGACAAGCAAATGGGAGGGCAGAAAAGTCATTGAGAAATAGAAGAAAGATTACTCCAAATAATATTAATTACACATTGTCAAAATGCTGAGCCCAAAAGCGCCGTTTCCAGGCCCAGCAGTCAGGCTGCACACCCGGTGCTGCCAGATTAAGCTTAGTGTTTCGCATGTTCTTACTACTAGGAAGTCTTCTCTTACAACCAACTCCTTCAATATGTCCTAAAGAATTCTTCCTCTTATGCCTGACAGACCAGATGTGAAATAAATAAATAAAGACCGTTACCTTATCTGGAGTATGTCAGCTGTGGAGAGCAACATGTGGATTTTAGTACATATTCAGAGGCAAATTATCTAACACGGCAGTTTATGAATGCCTGAACTGTTTATTCTGGTATTTCATTGTACACGTGCCCAAAAGAAGAGCTGCACGAGACCGCGCAGATCCTCTGCACGAGTGTGAGAGCAACTCCAGCCGAACGCTATTCCCAGACAATCCAGGAATTTAAGCATGGCATCAAGCAGCTCGAGTTCACTTTACACCAACGCCACTTAAGTAACGGCAGGGCAGGAAGGGCTCCGCTAGCAGCGGTTCCGTTCAGCTGCCTTCTACGTTTCATTACTTGAAGCTGCAGAATCCAACCGTGCACTTGAACGCGCAAATCTTTCTCGGATGGGAACAGCGGGGCAGCGGAGGCCGGAGCAGTGGGACGGCTGCCTCCTGCCAAGTGGGAGGACGAGGTTCCAAACTCAGCGCTGCATCAAAACTATTTTTGTTCTGTTTGCCCCCGTATCGATGCCTAGGAAAGCAGCAGCTCCCACGGGGACTGCGGCTGGGTTTGTGCTGCTCGTTCCCTCCTCCTGCAACCCTCTTTCGTATGGGGATGAGAGGATCCAAGCCGGTTCACGATCCGCAGGGATTGCCCTCCGCCTCCCAGCATAACCACACAAGACCCACGGCATCGGGCCGGGAAGCCTTGACAGAAAAGGCTCCTTCCTCTGCCTCATCCGCACCCCGGCCCTGGGAAAGGGCTCCTGTCTGTAAAAGGTGACCTGCGTTGGCTGCCCAGAGGCCTCAGCTCCGTCCCTGCTTCCCAGGGGCTCCGGGGACACAGCGCGCTCCGGGGACGCGCAGGAGAGGGGAGGAAGCAGCCGGGCTGCTCTGCGCACACCTGACTTTCCCGGAAGCTCAGGGGGCCAAGCAGCTCCAGCACGCAGGGACTCCAGCCCCAGCACTGAGACGACACGCACGTTTTGGGGGAAGGACAGGAAAAAATACTCAAATAATCAAAAACACCCAAATAACCAGTAGCACCCCAAATGGGAGACGCAAGAGCACGCACGAGGAGTGGGGTTTCCTCCAGCAGGAGCACCAGGGTAGCGAGACAGGCAAGAGAAGTGACTGCAGAGCTGCGGAAATGGAGGGTTAGCACCGGCTCCGGCAGCAGGGCTCCCTGCGTGACAACGGGACCCGCTCGTGCTCAGCACGGGCGGCGCGAGCGGGATGGCCGGGCTGGGAACGCGGCTCGGAGCGGCGGCACCCGCCGCACGTAAACACGGCGCTGTCCCCAGGCCGCGGCACGAGCGACCCGGGATGCCGGCCTGGGGACACGGCGGGACGGGGAAGCGCCCGCAGCAGGTGCCACACGGGGGGTCCCCACGTGCCCTGCAGCAGCCCCATCCACCCCGCAGGCAGCGGCTCCCCCTTCCCGCAGCGATAGACAAAGAAAGTCGCCTCCTCTCCCCACCAGCCCCGCGAGCGCGGCGCTTTGGGGCTGTTTCCCGTGTTTTGGAGCACGCGCTGCTCGGGGGCGGCGGGACGGGCGGCCGCGGCGCCCCCCGCGCGGGACCCACCTGCTGGCGCCGCTCGGCGCCGTCGGGCGGGCGCTGCGGGCGCGTCGCGGTGGCCGCCGCCGCCGCCGCCGCCGTGGGGCCGTCGCGGCGCGGGGGCGCTGCGGGCTGCGGGCCGCGCTCGCGGCGCAGCTCGGAGCGCAGCTCCAGGTAGCAGCCGAGCGTGAGGACGTGCAGCGCCAGCGAGAGCGCGAAGAAGCCCAGGAAGAGGCGCCAGCTGCCGCCGCCGCCGCCGCACGAGCAGCCGCCGCGGGGCGCCGCGGCCGCCTCGGCCCTGCGCTCCGCACCCATGGCCGGCGCTCCGGAGCGGCCGCGCGCCGAGCCGCTACTGCTCCATGCTGCGCCGGGCGCGCCGGGCCGCCGCGGGGCTGCCGGCCGGGGCCGCCCCAGCGCCCCGCCAGCGGGCGGAGCCGCGAGCCCGGGGCGGAGCCGAGCCCCGCTCCGCGCCCGCCCCGCGCTCCCCCTGCTCCGCGCCCCGCACTCCTCCCGCTCCGCGCTCCGTGCCCGCCCCGCGCTCCCCCTGCTCCGCGCCCCGCACTCCTCCCGCTCCGCGCGCCGCTCCGCGCCCGCCCCGCGCCCCCCCTGCTCCGCGCCCCGCACTCCTCCCGCTCCGCGCCCCGCACTCCTCCTACGCCCTCCGCGCCGCTCCTTGCCCCGCTCCGCACCCCGCGCTCCCCCCGCGCCGCGGCCCGGCCCGGCCCTCGGCTCCACTGCCCGGTACCGAGCGGCCCGCGCGCAGGGGCCGCGGAGGAGGCGGCGGCGCCGTGCGCGGGAGGCCGGGAAGGCGGCGGAGCAGCCGCGGCGGTGACTGCGCGCTCGGGGCTGCCGCGGGCGGCGGCTGCTCCGCCGCGACGCCCTCCTGCCGCCGGCCCTGAGCCTTTCCTGCCCTTGAAGCAAATAAAGCCAGTGCCAAGTCGTTGCGGACCAAAAACTCGGTCCACTGTGCAGAGCTTGAAGGGCTGCCCGGGCAGGAGCTCTGCACAGGTTGTGTGACACTGGAAGCAAACTAGGCGAGGATGCAGCCCCAAAGCCGGTGCAGCACCAAGGGGAGGCTGGTGCAGCCCTCTCGGGATTGTAAACACCTGAGGGCCTGTGGTTACTCCAGGAAAATGATCCCTGAAAATTAATTTCACTGCCAGACAGTTGCATGTGTGAAGGATTCTCTGCAATGAGGAATCACAGGAGGATTTTTGTGAGCAACTAGCTCAAGCATCCAGAGGCCAGAACTCAGCAGGCAGGCTTTAATTAGTCAGGCACTGCTCGGAAAGGGAATAGTGCTGGACACGGAGCACCCAGCAGGCTCTTGGAATGCTCTGGTGCCTTCTCCAGCTTCTTTTAGGTTTCCACTCTGACTACAAAAAGAGTGAAGGTGGAAGGCAGCTTGGGAACAAGTAAATGGTGAAGAATTGTGGCTCTGGAGGAGGAAGACTGCATGCTTCAAGAAAGCAGACTTCAATGAAGTGTGAGTTTTGGGGAGGTTATATCTGTTAGAAAACAAGGAAAGGGGGGGAGACATTCAGGGAGTTGCCAGTTCCTTATGGGAATTAGAGTAATGGCACATCTGCAGACCATCCCCATGCAGAAGCAGATAGAAGAATAGCATGAGATCAGCTTGGTCATCTAAACACAATAAGGAACATGCACAGAAAGTATAAATCAGACCAGTTACTAATACTGAGTATGAAAGAATAGCGTGAGCGTGGAGAGACAAAGCTGGGGAGACCAAAGCACCGAGGGACACGCAGCTGCAAGTGGTATTTTCTTGTTATCTTTTATACCAACAAGTATGTGCGTAAATAACGGGGAGAAATACAAGTGAAGAGTGGTGCTACACAGCAAGGAGGAACGCCCAGCCGAAATGAAAACGATCTTAAAGAACTGGAGAGATGGCCTGAAGAAACGGGATGCTTGTCCCACGCGGGCAAGGAGCGGGTGTCCCGGCAGCAGTGCAAGGAAACCTTTGCTCGCTGTTGGTGCATCAGGTGCCGCATCCCCAGCGAGGTCCTGCTGGTCCCAAGCAAGTCAAGTCCTGGAGTACCCAGCCTGGCAATTCGTGGGGACTTCATCACCGAGTATTGCCTGGACATCTACAAAGAATATTGTACTCGCTGCTGATCCTGCCTCTGGGTGAGAGGATGGTGCAGACCTCGGGATGAGGGACCTCTTCATAATCCTCTCTACCCCTGTTTTTCTACAATAGTTTTTTTTTCCCTACAAGTTATATGTTATAGTCATGGGATTATATGAGAATCTCTGTTTTCATTTAAGAAAGAAATGCTTCCCTAATATTTGTGAAGAAAAAACTGGAAGCATTAACCCGTACTAACCCAAACAAGCAAAAAAACAAGCAAAACAAACAAACAAAACAACAACAACAAAAATACAAGTGAATAAACCCCTCTTTATATAAAAAAAATCCTGTAATTATTTTAGGTTGGGTTTTAATTATTTGAATGCTTAGGGTTACCACTATTTTTCAAGATGAGGGTCCAAATTAATTAATGGCAATCACACATTGGCCTACACAGACTTGCAATAGCCCAGTTGTGTTTTCAAGAATCATTTATGTTACTTTAAATATGAAGTTTATAGGTCAAATAAGCTCAGAAGTCCCTGGAATACCTCAGTACTCCAAACAAAGGCCTGTGTTGCCAAGGCCTCGATCCCAAACTGTGTGAGTCCAATCAGCTATTTTATTCTGAGCTGCTCATAAAAAGTGAGTTCACCATTTCTGCTGGGATTTCATTAGGGACTATTTGCAAACCACTCTCAATGAAGTCCTCGGGACTCCCAGGGCAGATGAGTGGGCAGCACCCCCACCTTTTAACTCACTTAAGTACTTAAACATGTGAGGGGTGCTCACATGTTCACCACGTGGCCTGGTCAGGCCTCACAACTGAGCCACTTCACTGTTTCTCCAGTACTTAACTTTAATTCCTCTCCCGCTAAGTGCTGCTACAAGCTCCAGGCCTAGGTGAGGGCACATGTTGCAGACCTTCCCCTTGCTGAGGCAGATGTTTCCTTTCTGAACCACGAATCCTCTTTCTCTGAGGTAAAAAGTAAAGTTCCGATGCTTTTTTCTAAGTCATCCCTGATAAAATTTGTGACATCAATGAAGAACCTCAAAGGTTTAAGTGAAATTGCAGGTTTAAGAAATTTCAGCCCAGGAGAGGTAGAAGAAACAAGACAGAAAAACTTTCTGCCCCAGAACAGATGTGTTAGCCTGATAAGGAGATTCTTAATGCTTGGGATTAGCAGATCCCAGACAAGATCCATGATGGAAAATAAACAACAGTTCCTGCTCACACACCTTCAGATTACTTGCTTCACAAAGATGGGCTGCCCCCTCCCAAATCCTGCGGGAGTTTATTGGGCCCAGCTGCCCCTGCTTTTCTTCCTTGAACAATGGAGAGAAATCTAGGAAAAAAGGAAACATTCCAAAAATAAAGGCACTGTTCCTTCCAGCGTGTGTAGCGTGGCACAAAGTCCTCTGCAGGGAGGGAAGAGAGTAGGAAGGCCCAGGGACAACACCTCGAATTCCCGGTGACCTGCTCTCTCCTTCCTCTCCTCGCTGTTGTTTCCAGCTTCACAGTTTTGACAGAGCCGTGGGGCCCGAGCAGTGTTTGCCTGGAAGGGGGGAAGCAGAACCTGCTATTGCAGCTTTGGGCTCGGTTTAGAACATCTCCCTTTCCTATGGAATGGGTGAAACCCTCTCAACATAACGCAGGACACATTAGTTGCAGATCCAGTGCAAGTTCCAGGAATATTTAACAGATTAGTGAATCTCTTAGAAGGATGTTGTAAATAAGATTTTAGCCCATTTCCCATTTACATTTTGGCAACAGCTGTAATATTTGCAGCAGCAATAGAGTAGATTTTAACATATGTGACCTAAAAGCTTTGGAATTCATGACTTTCCTTTGAGGAAAGCTCCACTAAATTGCACTAAAGCCATTTCTTTTACTCTCAGTGATGTTAGCAACAAAATCAATGCAATAAAGTCTCCTGAAACCTGAAGTCATAGCATACGGAGAATGCGTCCTCAGATAGGTTAGTAAGCGCTTAGGATAAAGGATCCTGAGCTATATAAAGCCTCCATATATCACTGCAATCATAATTACCTTTCTTCAGAAAGAGCTGAGGTATTATAAAACATCTGGTTTATTTAATATTGTATGTTCAATAGCTAGCCGGAGCAGTAAAAACAGTTATTTGTATCCGACTGCTTTCGGGGGTGCATGCATCGAATACTCACATTGCAAGACCAGCAAGTATGAAGAAACTGCCTTCCTTCCTAGCCTCATCCAGGAAAATCTTCTAAGATTTTCCATGTCCCAGGGCATCAACATCCATCTCTGTCTGCCTGTCTGTCTCACTGGGTGCATTTGTAGAGCTGTCATTTAAAGTGACACCTGCAGGACTGCTCTTTTCTTTCCCGGATCTCTCCCTCACCAGGGCGAGGAGAAGCAGGAACTAGCACATATTCACTGACAGGTCCTGTTCTTTAATGTGCAATAATAATATATTTTTTAAAAAGTTAACTGTTCTCATGTCCTTTTCCAGGGAGAAAAAAAATGAAATAAATAAATCAGAGTTGACTGCTGTCACATGTGCTTTCTGCTGCAATACTGACTTCTAAAAACTGGTAGCAAGTTGCAATCTAGCTTTCCTGCATAGCCAGGCCTTTCTTTGCTTCTTGTTTTAAAGGAAGATGGAATTGCTTGGCCAGCTTTGCTGTTTTATTTCATTATGAAGTATACAACAAGGAAATTTGCCCAAAGAATGCTAAGTTGAGCCTAAACACAGCTTCTTCTAGAAAGGGTAACTAGGATATTACTCTTAGTTCTGTTGTATGTTTATTTATATGTTATTTGGTGATAATGAAAAACAAATGTTCGGAACCTATTCAGTTCTTAAACTTTTATAGACTTATTGTCTTTATTTTCAACTGTGCAACTGTCTCTGAGCCTCCCCCTCACTCGGCCACAAGGAGCTGCAGTGAGTGACCCGGCGTCAGCTGTTCTCTTAGTCATCCTGGCTCCCAGGATGATATTCCACACCAGTTATACAAGCGCCGCGCTGCGCGGCCGGCAGCCCCCGGCCCCGGCTCCCCCGCGAGCCCCGCACGTCGCTCCGGCTCGCGGGCCCCCGAGGACGGTTCTGCCAAGTTCTTGTCCTCAAGTGCCCGTCTCGGGGCTCTCTGTTGCAAAGAGAAACGCGAGAATAATCTTGGCCTCGACAATACCTGCGCTGGGGAAAGCTCTTTCACAGAGAGACAGTGCTCCCCTCGCTGCGCCCGTCAGCGCCCTTGCACCCGGGCCAGGCTGAAGCAAGGGGCAGGAGATGAGAAGCTCTCCCTTCAGCCAGTGCTTGACTAGAGGATGGGGGGATGCCCCTTCCAAAAGCCTCTCTCCGCCTGCAGCCGCAGAAGGACCCAGTCTTCACCCAGACCCCAGCTCTTCTGGCTCAACCTCCCCGGCGGGGAGCGTGTCACCAGGTTTGGTGCCTTCAGCATGGGCTTCCTCAGCAGCCAAACGTCCACCCGTGCCCCATGCAAGAACCTCTGCTCGCTCCACGCGAGCAGGACACCCCCAAACACCCCCTTTCCCATGCGGAACAGGCAGAACCCCCTCAAAGCAGCACCAGATGGTTCCTATGGCGCTCTTGGCTCATCCTGGGCTCAAACTGGGGCCCTGCTCCATCTGCAAATGATCTTGGTCATCTGATATTTGTCTCTTAATGCATGGCACTAATTACCTTTTTGGAGAGGCAATCTTGAGCACATTACTAACCACAGAATTTAAATCTCCAAAGCAAGAAGTACAATCGAGAGGCACATGCTGCAAACCCAATGCAAGAGGGATTCCAGGACTTCTGCTGTCAGGTTTTCGGGTGACTGAAAGAAACATATGGTTGTCCTGAGACCTAGATAACAACCTGCTCTGTGTAGATAAAACTGTAGAAAACACAGTACTGCATTAAGGGACTCAGTCTGAAAGGAGAACAGCTCAGTTTGCACAAGGCGCAGGAGCTCAGGCACTGCCCCGTGCTCACAGCTCCCCTCCAACGCGAGTGCGTGTGCGCAAGGCTCCCGCGAGCACGGCTGTTGTGACAGTCCTGTCCCACACGTCACTGCAGGCTGACGTATCTTCAGGCGCTACCTGCTTGACTAAGCCTGCAAAGAAACCTGCGCTGATCCTTCCTCGGTGTCTGCAGCTCCTCGAAACAACCCTACGAGCCCAACAGCTGCCCTGTGTGTTTCCTGCTGGAAGGCAGTAGCTCGGGTTGCCTTGCGGGTCTCTGACAAATCCCCTATGTCCTCCTGGTTAAACCCTTTTTGCAGGGTGGCAGCTCTCAGGATGGATGGCCACAGCCTCACACACAACCAACGTGCACAAAACCCCGTCTAGCTACACGCTGGGGCCACTGCAGTGTCCTCCTCATGTGGGCAGCACCGCAGGCTCCCGTCCCTCGTGTTGCCCAGCGAGACCATCACAGGCTTTTTGGGGCCCTCCTGTCACCAGCTCCCTTCCCACTCTCCCCATGTCACCTCTGGACCCGCCAGCAGCAGGTGCCTGTGACAGTCACATCAAGCGGTCACGGTGCCTGTGACGGTCACGTCACGAGGACGGTCAGATCTGCCCTCCACCCACGCACCCTCCACCAGGCTGGCGAGTACAGACACAATGTGCGGGGACCGCGTGGAACAGCACGTCCTCGTGCCAACCCACACCCCGCTCGAGTTTGCCCCGCTGCGTGAGCAGGGTGGTCAGCGCAAGGTGCAGCGTCCGGCGGGCCCGGCTTAGCCCCAGCACTGCCCCCTCATTCTGCCCACGTGTGCGGGGCAAATAAAGCCGTGGGGCAGAGCACTCCCTGCTCCAGCTTCCCGCGTCCCTGCGGAGCAGCCGTCCTCCTCCGCCCCACAGAAGGTGCTTGCAGAGGTGCCAAAGCAAACACGGACTGTGTGAATGGCTCCGCGTGGAACCCTGCTTGTGTAGGAGCAATTACTGGATGTTGGTCGGTAACGCTGGGGAGACAGAGCCGCTTCTGAAGGGCAAAGCTGGACAAGCAGCTGGAGCTCTGCTCCTGGCTCAAGGAACTCAGCTCCCACCAGCAGGCAGCTCTGCTAAGGTAGGGCAAACGTCCAGGGCAAACGACTGAAGCCCTGGTTTTGAAGGGGGTAAATTAAGGCATTTACATCAAAGCAAGAGCAATCATAAGGAAGACATATGGAACTGTCTGTTTTCTGTATTCATTTCTTAGTTATTGGAACCTGCTTACCTAAGGCCTTGATCCGGCTAGGAGACCTCCACATCATGGCCCTCGTTTCCATGTTGAATAGGACTTCAGGGATTTGCAACCTCAGGACTGTTAATACTATGTGACAGCAATAACCAAAGGATGGAAGAGCGGAGTGTTTGCTCTTAGATGCATCCCAGCAGTTCAAGATTTGAGCAAGGAGAAAGATCACAAGGCTCAGACGTAATATCCTACAGCAACACAGTTTTAAACCAGCAATTTCCTTTTTGGACTTCACATTGGATCAAGGCTTGATAAAACACACCATTTGGAATATTAGCTAGAGGATTTGGAAGGAGGCAGTAGCCATTTATTATGGCATGGAATGGTAATAATTATATTGCTTATAACAGGGGCATATTTCAAACAGCCAACAGACACAGTTCTAATGAGGGCTGTTGGCCTTCATCTGTTTTATTACAGGTTCAACAGTCATGCTTCCCCGAGCTCGGGGTCTCTAGCTTTGTGGAATGCCCTGTTTCAAGACTAAACTAACCAACATACACATGTGTTTCATCTCCGAATAAAAAAAGAAAAAAAAAGAAAGAGCTTGAAAAATGGCAAACCATGTAATTTTTCAAATGAGTAATTCATTTGTGATTTTAAAGAACATACTTTTGTATGTGAAGGCCAGTCTCTCTGGATCAACTGGATGAAGACATCTGCTTTATTTCAAAGAGATCTGAAGAGGTAAAACTTGACAGTTCTTTGTAAAACTCTTTGCTATCTCTTTTGTGTATCTAAATTACATTTATTGATATACAATGTTGACATTTTTGTAATACTTCTAACTCTCATAACCTTCTGTTTCAAATTCACAGTCTTCCACCACTTAAGCTATTATTATTTTTACCAGTCCCAAGGGTGTGCTAGAGTCTTTTTGGTACAAATTAGAAAGGCTTTTAGGAAAAACTTACAGTTTATGTAAAAGAGGTTCTCTTTGGCTTTCTGGCTCCCACCATCACTAATGCCAGCGTAGTAACAGTGTCCAGCGCAGACTCACCCAGAACGGGTCAACACAACATCTGGAATTTTAGCACTAACGTTAGACATGTTCACAACTAGACTCAGAGGAGCTGAAATGGTGTTAGAAACAGTAGCAATTTTCCCCAAGAGAAAAAAAGCCAAATGTTGACAGGCTGATGAATACAAATATGTCAGGGAATATTCTGGCGGCAAAACTTTCCTCTGTAAGTCGGTTGCAGAGATACCTGCAGCTTTACCACAGTCTGGATGCTAACCAGGGTTTAGTGATAGAAACAGGAGAAACGGTTTGGGGAAGACAACAAGCTAAGTGATCTTGCAAGGAGTGAACGCCGGGGTAGAAATGATCCTTGGGAGCCACTCGGTTCAGGTCTCTTGTCCTGGTTTTCACACGAAGACGAGGAAGTCTGATCTAACTTGATGCTCCTCTGGCTTCATCAGGTCTGAGACAGGCCTTGTGATCTTCGCTAGCTCTTAACACCTCCCTCTTGGAGGCGTTTAGTCCAACATAATTGGACTAAAAATAGCTAATAACTAAGCACATCACACTTTCCATGTGTATTTGCTCTTGAGGGCAATGGGAGGAGGGCTGTGCCGATCCTACCCAAACCCAGACCAGAAGACCCAGCCTACCCGAGCCTGTTCTCCTCCACTATTTAAAGATCAGTTTCCAGGTTGCAACCACATTTCCAGATAGTCACTCGTGCAGCAAAGGGGACTGTGTGTCTGGAGACCCCTGGGACATGCTCACCAACTTCATCCCCCTGACAGCGCTCCACTCGGACAGTTTTGAATATATATATACATATATAGGTATTTCTTTCAGAATACCGAGACCTACGGTTTCATCACACTCAAGATGTGGTTTTACCTGCAAGGGCTGCTCAGCCCTACAGTGATGCCAGCTGTGCAAGAGCTACAGGGAGCACATGCCCATCTGGATGCCACCCTGTACCACATGCTCTAGGTGTCCCTGCTGGAGCAAGGGGGGTTGGACTAGATGACCTCTAGACGTCCCTTCCAAGCTCAACCATTCTGTGATTCTGTGACTCTGCTTTGGTCCCAGCAACACCCCCTGCTCCTGTGCCATCCCGTCCTTGAAACAGCAACGTCTGAATGACGGCCAGTTCCCAAAGAAGAAATGAAAGGATCTTCTACTCCTGAATTTACCTTGCATGAAGACAGAAAACATTCCCCTTCCCAATCCTTTCCCATGAAGAGGCCTCAGTTCAACACAGTTAAAGCTGAGTTCATAAAGGCAGATGTTTTCAGTGGAGGAAACCTGTCAGTATGACCTTGCTCTTCCTCTGTTGCCGAAATGGATCCAACAGGACCATTTGCTGCTGCGTGGTGCTGTAGCCGTGATCCACAGCGGCAAGGGAGAGTCCAGGAGGAAAAGAGCAGGACAGAGAAGTTCCACACATCCCATCGAGCCATCCGCCACATCCGTCCAGGCAGCCTCTGCTCTGCTGTGGCGAAGGGGCTGCTAATGAAGAATAAATTGCAAGCTCTTACTTAACACAAACTTTAGACAAAAAGAGGAGAACAAAGGAATCCTCCAGGCCAAAATTGTGGAAAATGACCATCATTAATAATTTCTTCAACTCAGTCTTCATGACTTTCATCTGTTTTCTGAGGAGACAACACATTAACTTTGCAGTCACAAGACCCATCTCCAAAGCGTACCTGCTTGATTGGAGCAAATGGACAGAGCTCAGCACCTGTGTTCCCACCTGCACACACAAAATTTAGGAGGCATGGAAGGATCTTCAGGTGCCTTTACATGGAAAATATGGCCCGAAACGACGTTGTTACACTGAGGAGCAGGATGGACAGCAAAAACGCTCAACCTCCCGCCAGGGCTCTTGGTCCGACTCAGCCGCGGTGCCAGGAAGGCCCTTGGGTACTTGCTGGGCTGCAGGGCACTGAGCTCTAGGGCCTTCTAGTTTTTTGGGTGCCTAATTAAACAAATTGCATGATTTTTACATGCATATGCCTAAAGTCTGCACATTTTACTCTTTTTTTTTTTCTTTTAGAATAGGAAGCAACGACCTGTGTGCAATCTACTCAAATCGACAAATATATAATGGAAAGCTCCAGATCTCACAATCTTCAATCACGAGGAGGCACTCTGGGACTTGGTTTAACAGCCAAGGTGGTGACAGGTTTATGGTTGGACTTGACAGTCTTGAAGGTCTTTTCCAACCATAACGATCCTCTGATTCCATTTTCCCTTCTCTCACCTCAGAGCTTTTTGAAGCCTGAGGTTTGACCCCGGGCCTGCAGCAATCCTCATTCTTCTCTCTGGGATGCAGCGCTTCCTGTGACCTTTATAGTAGAAATGTATATGCATCATTCTTCCACACTGTCCATTTCAGTTTTTACGGAGCCATAAGAGTTTACGGCAGCGATGTGTCCCCTCGTCCCGCATCACCTTCCAGCTTTGCTGGATACACATGGAGCGCCCTCCCCAGGCGCAGCGCGTGCTCCAACCTCCCGTTTTTACGCCTATTTTAGCTCCTTCTCCCTCCTTCACGGCCCGCGGAGCGAGGGCGGGCGGCGCGCGCGGCCCCACGCGGGGCGGCCGCCCCGGGCCCCGCGCGCGCAGGGGCGGCGCTGCCCCCTGGCGGGCGGCGCGGGGAGCGCCCGGCCCGACCCACGCGCGGCGCGAGGGGCAGCGGCCGCCGCCTCCGGGTCGGGTCGGGTCGGGCCGGGTCGGGGGGCAGCGGCCGCCGCCTCCAGGCCCCGGGGCCTCGCGGGTCGCTAAAGCCGCCCCCGCTGCCCCGTTGGAGGCGGCCGCCCCCGCGACTGGGGCTGCGCTGAGGGGCGGGCGGCCTGGGGCTCTTGGGCACCTTGCGGTCTGCTCCAGGCAGGGCTGAGTCCCCATGACGCTCCTCTGGAAGCACAAACACGAGTTTCTCGCTTCAGAAAGCTGCTTTATTATTATTATTATTATTATTATTATTATTATTATTATTATTATTATTATTATTATTATTATTATTATTATTATGTGCTAGCTTTCAGAGTGCAGCCAGCCATGCACCAGGGCTCCTCTTGCTGCTGTTAAGCCTGTTCTCTGCGCTTCCTCTGATGACCAGTTCATCGTACGTTCACAAACAATATCGGCTGCTCACCAGGCTGTGCTGTCATGTTGCTCCTTGCCCCTTCCCCAGCCCCATAAATCCTCTGTCCTTCCCGTCCCCCGTGGGAGCTGCTGGGACAGGGCAACACGGGGGTGATGGTGGTACCTGGCTCAGAGGAAAACGGTGCTGGAGGCGGTCAGGTCCCTCTGATCCCGAGGAGGGCGACGGTTCTCAGGCCTTGGGCACAGGGACATCAAACAGGGTCACCCAGAGCAAAGGGCTGCTCAGAGACACGGCGCTAACTGCAGCACTTGCTGCTGCAGGAGGCAGAGTAAATAGGGGGGTCCAAGGACACGGCCATGCAGATACAGAGGTGAAACATCCATCCAGCACGATTACATACAGACATAGCAGGAAAGCCCTCGCATCTGGCTTAGAAAACTCATACTCACAAGCTGCTGGAAGGGTATTTCAGGGAGGAGGCTGCTCTGTGCTTATCCCGAGACACCTGCAGCTGCAGCGGAGCCCGACCCGGTGGAGCCGGTCCCAGCGCTCTGTCCCGCCGGCTCAGCCAGCGGCTCCATCTGCATCTTTCAGCATTTGGCTCTTCCCGCTCCCTGCCAGGCCAGCGGCTGCAGCCTGGCAGCAGCTCCGTGCCCATTGCCACCACCAGCCCGTGCCAGGGGGCCTGGGTTTTGTCACTGCCGTATTAGGCTGCGGGTGGAAAGCGGTGATGAGCCGGAGCCAACGATGCCGCACGTGGCCCGCGCAGGACCTGCCTTGCTGCCAGCGTTCCGGGAGGAAGAAACGATCCCAAACATCTCCCAAGGAGGCTGATTCCCAGCACACGGACAGCTCAGCAGGCTCAGCCCTTGGCAAGGCCCAGATACCCGTGCCAGGTCTCAGCTAAGGGTCAGTGCTGGGGGCAGCTCAGGACGCGCACGGGAGGGGAGCAGGATTCGCCCGGGGGACCTTGGGGGCACCGAGGAGGTGCCCGGAGAGATTGGGCAATGCCTCTGCTGGAGGACGTTGCCTCACAGGAGCGGATTGAAGTGCCTACAGCAGGATTTATTAAAAAATTGAGACATCCACGTGGCATTCTGGTTGTGGCCTCTGGCATATGCTTTTCTGTTTGTGTCTGAACATGGTCCCCAGTACACAAATAAAAGGTGAAAATCCCCGCTTCCGCTGAACAATAGTCAGACCTGTACACTGGAAGTTCATGTTCAGCCTTCCTCCTGGAAACCACCTTGAGATTACCTGATTTTTATTCTTCAGGGTCACCAGATTTGATACTCTATTACACTTATTATTACTTTTTCCCCCCATGTAGGAACAAGCTTTTAAAGAAGGGCTGTAAACGCAGTTATAATAAACCAGTGCAGTAACATGGAGTGAAATGCACCTTTTCCTTCCCAGCAGCTCATTTGTTTCAGGTACCTGATTCTGTTAATCAAAGAGTCTTCAAGCGCTGCAATGAATTGCAGGCCTCGTTAATGGTTGCATAGATGCTTGTGTTAGCAAAATCCTTACCCCATTTTGGGGCTAGAAGAAGGGATAACCAGTTCTGGCTTCCACAGGCTCCCACACAGCAGCAGCTGGATGCCCTTATCCCATCTTACCCAATTAAACACTGAAGTTTTCCACCTGCAGCCATCCAGGTTCCTTCTGAAAAGCAGAACAGGCCTAGAACAATCTGCTCTTTTTTTGTTGTTGTTCTATCTTTGTCCGATTTCATCCTCTTTATGTTCCCTTTTCCTCATCATCCTTCCAAATGGAGAGTTTTCAGCTCGGGGCAGGAATGGCCAAGCTGTAACTGCAGAGTTTTATTACATGGCCTTTTGCAGCCTGGCATGCAGCATTCAATTTGGAGCGGAGTGTCCTCGCTCTGTTGCATGCCGAGATCTGTTGTCCAGATGAATTAATTCCAGATTATATGTGGGTGTGGACTTCAGCTGGGCAAAATTTGGATACCCTGGTTTAGTCATTATTCTCTGATGAATTTCTTGGTGACAGTCTTTGCCCCTATTGTTCTGAGGTGAGCCCCATGGCAAGAAATGTGAAGGGAAGAAACAAAAGAATATAAAGAAAGGTTACGAAATCAAATTCAGCAAGGCAGGGTTATTGTCCCGCCATTCCGCCTCTTCTGTCCTCCATGTGCGATTGGATTTTGCAGGAAAACCCCCGTAGGACACACAGCCCAGCTGCACCGGCCCCTTCGGCCCCGTGTCCCCAGGTCCCGGCTCCGCGGCCCGGTCTGCGGTGCCGGTTGTGATGGAGGCAGGAGAGGGATCCGTGCCCAGGGCCTGGCGAATCCCTGGAACGCGAGCACGGGGATCCACACATCCCGGGAAGCAGCAGACACAGGGAGGAGGAAGTTATCATCAATTCTTAACATTTTATTTCTTTACTGGGTTAAACAAGGAGCGGAGAAAACCTCGGCCCCAAAATACAACAGAACTGAAAGCATTACAGGTACAGAGACTATTGAACACAGAGAGTAGTAGGATAATATTTTAATACAACTGAATTATAGCATGGTTTTGTGTTTTTTTTTTGTTTGTTTTGTTTTGTTTTTTGTCAAACCATTTTGGAAAATAAATGTAATAGGAACTAGTGCAAAAAAGTTCTAAACATGAAGCACAGTGTATAAAATGGCATAAGAAAACTGTCCCCTCAAGGACACAGTCACTTTCTTATGACAGAGGGGAGAAAGAGAGAAACAGAAGGAGGGCAAGGAATAGAGAGGGAAGGGTCGGAAGGCAGAGGAGGAAGAAAGCTGGAAAGAAAGAGAAAACTGGGCAGGGGGATTAGAAAGAATATTTTGACTTCAGCAGTATGTTTTCTGTTGTTGTTTTTTGTCTGTTTTTCACCTCGCCACCACGTACTGTAAAAGGACCGTTTGTAGGTCTGAGCTCTGTAACCACCAACATTGCACGAGCACTTGAGAAGGGTTCGGTCACAAGCAGCCTTGTCCAGGAGCACCAGGGCCGTCCCGGGGCACCGTCCTGCCCGCGGGGACGGCACGAGGACGAGGACGCTCCGTCTGGGCCCTCTGCTCCTCCTCGCACCCGTCCGCGCCGGGACACGAGCTCTGCTCTTCCCCGCGCGCTCCCTCCGGGGCGTCCCCGCCGGACCAACGCGTTCGACCTCCTCCCGTTTAAATCCCGCCAACGCGCGGGGACGTCTCCGGGTTTGACGGCTCCCCGCGACCGCGATGTCCGAACGCGCTGGGAGGCAGAAGGAGCTGGATTCAGCGGGGATGGCAAAAGGAAAGAGGGCGGGTTAGGAGCACGCAGGGCACCCGGCTCCTCGGAAAACGCGACGGCCCCTCGGGAAGCACCGGGGCTGACGCGGAGCCGCCCCCGGGACCGGCGGCTTCGGGAGATTCCCCCCAACCTGCTGCTCTCCCCGACGCGGCCGCCGAGCAGGGAGCGTCGCCGACCGCTTCGTTTTCGGCTTTGAAAAGGAAAGGTTTCGAGGGAAAGGCTTCTTCCTGATACACTTCCCAATTTGGAAAAAAAAAAAAAAAATCGTCATAATTATCAATATGGCTCGTCTGGACAAGGTTCAAAGTAAAAAAAAAGAAACTGACTTGAAATGGCTTTTTGTTTTGCAACTCAAGCACGTACAGTTCCCAAATAAATACATTTAAAAATGGTAGGAACAACCCAAAATTTCTTAAACCAACCCCTTTTCATGTGTGTTGTTTTGGAGTTTCAGTTTACAGCAAGCGCATTTGTAGACTTCCTGGTCTGAAGGAAGAGGATGATGATAAAATTCCATAGCCCCAGAAGTTAAGGAGACAGCCACCTACTCTTGACCTTGTTTTGAATAAATAAACTAGAAATACAGCGAATAAAACGGCGCTGCAGGAGATGCTGTGCAGTGACTCGGCCCATCTCCGGCCTCCCAGGCAGGGCTCGTGGCAGAGCTGAGCCCGGCCCAGCTCGTGACACCCGCGTGGGACCGGAGCCTTCCCCACATGGGACACGGGGCAGCAGCATCACTGCGATGGGACAGATGGGGTGAAGAGCAGCAGGAGATGCTCATAAAGAACAAAAAGAGAATAAAAATGAACAAACGGAAAGGAAAGGGAGCTGCTAGGATGGAGAAGAGCCTCCAGCGCGGAGGTCTCCTTGCTGCTACGGCCCAGGCGAGCGCTGCGGGGAGCAGAGGGCCCAGGGGCCGGGGCTGCCTCCGCGGAGCCTCTGCGGCTCCGCGACGGAGCAAACGGACCCGGACGATGGCCCCGCTCGGCTCCGCGTTGCTGCTCGCTCCCCGCGGCCTCCCCGCGCGCGGCCGCTCGCTCGGGCAGTGCCGCCTGCTTGCAGAGCGGCCCGGGAGGGTGCGAGGGATCCAGCGGCTCCAAAAGACACCTCCCTGTGCGCCAACGCTTTATCCTTCGCATACGGCCTCAAAATTACGGAGCGGTGGGAAATGCCTCAACTTGCAGCACTCCGGGACGTCCCGCTCCGTCCTGCGGCTCCGGCGCAGAGCGAGGGGATGATGGTTCCGCGCTCCCAGACACCCCCCTGCGACACCCCTTTCCAGCGTTAATCCCTTCAATAATAATAATTAATCCCGCGGCGCCGGCAGCAACCACAGAGAGTTGCCCAAAAACCTCCCCCCGAAACCCAGCGCAGAGCGCGCCCGAGCCGGGGCCGTGTAGGTACCTCCATCACCCCCCGCAGCGCTAAAAACCGCCTTTGCTTGACAGGCTCAAGTAACTTGTTATCAACATCCTGGTGAAACATTAGAACTTGCCCTTCTTAACCTTTCACATGTGATTTAATAGAGATTTATTCTCCTGTGGACAGAAATCCACAAGGCAGCCCAAGCGGGCTATAAAAAAATCGTCTGACACATTGCATAGATTTTAGCGGTGATTTTCAAGGAGCCTCGAGTCTGTTTCCGCGCAGCTCCCCTGGATTTGTCTGCGGGGGACCCTGCACGTGTCCCTGCGCCCGGGGCAGCGACCGGAGCGCAGGGGCTGCGAGGGCAGCGCTCCCGGCTCCGCTCTCCTGCCACCAAGCAACCACGAGGGCCGGGAAGCGCCATCCCGCCTCCCGGTGGGAATGTTCCCTTGCCACGAGGGCCGGGAAGCGCCATCCTGCCTCCCGGCGGGAACGTTCCCTTGCGACCAGCAGATAGCCAAAAACGTCCTCCTTCCCTGCAGCCGCTCCCCCAGGGCCCTGCAGCAAATGAACAGTCCCCCAGCGCTGCCTGGAGCCCTGAGTGGCAGTGAATGAACTGCCCTGACATCTCCTATTGAAGCAGAGCAAAATGTGTTGAACAAAAATCATTTCAAGATGTTTTCTGAGTGTTGCCAAGTTACTCAACATGTTCTGCTTTAGTTGTCAGATGCTTTCAAAGTGATTTCCCTAACTCAGAGCACGAATGGTGAGGGCTCTCCCTGGGAATCTTTTGCCTGGGGCTACCATGGATCTGTATTTTCATAAGAAAAAGGCTCAACTAATAATTAATCTTCGCCAGAGGAAGCGGGGCCTTTCTTTGGGTTTTTTATTTCTTCAGTTATTTTTAATTAATTTGTACCACTGGCAGTTACATTGAAGTGCAAACCCCGAGCGCTGCAGACAGAACAGGGCCACCTTTCCTCTTGCAGCCCCGCTCGGCCTGGCCGGAATTCCCTGCGGATCCGGCCGAGGCCGCGGACGCTCCGTGCAACCGGCAGCGCCGCCGCCAAGCAGGGAAGGGGCCAGCAAAGGCGCTTGTGACCTGCATGGGGTGACGGCACCAAACGGTGCCAGCCCCACCATGGGGCCAGGGACAGGAATCCGCTCATTCCAGAAGGACCATGAGGAATCGCTGCTCTGGGAAGGGAGGTTTCTCCTGGGGGGTGAAATCTGGTCACCGAAGGGAACGTTTCACTTTACAAAGCAACCTGAACGCGTCTTTGGGGAGAAGAATCCGGATCATCCAACTGGAAAAGAAAGCAAACAGCACCTGGGTTTTACATTTGCCGTTGGTAAATCCTCTTGGACTTGGTGTTTTCCAGAGCCCCAGGCGGCTGCAGCACGAGCTGCTCTGCAAAGGGCCCAGGTCCTGGATCCACGCGGGCGCTGGGGAGCCGATGGGGCTGCCCACCCGTGTGCACTGCACAAACAACCCCTCTTTTCTCTCCTGATCCCACCTAACCCACTCCAGGACTAACAGCAGCACTGTTTTAATAAAAATAATGCCGGTGATAATAACGCGGAGCATGTCAAAGCCTCCTTGCTCGGCTTTTCCCTTGTAGGACAAAGAGGGAGCTAATATAGACAGAGGATTATTAAGGCTGTAATGTCAGACCAGAGAAGAGATTTTTATCCGATGGCCTTATAATGACGGGCTGCAACATACCCTGCTCCCAGCTGCTCAGCCCTGCTCTGCGAGCAGCCTAGTCTGGATTCATTTAGTTCCATTGGCAAAGTGTTGAATACAGCATATGGTGCCCTAAAACCACAGAACTTATTGACAGCAGCCGAGACTTGCCAAACAGGAGAGCTCCTTCCAAACGCCCTGCTCCGTGCGGGCTCGGCGCTTCCCTCGGCACGGCAGCAGGTAGGGAGCGCGGCCCTGCGCCCGCCGGGCTCCACGCCGGGACACGGAGCCCTTCCCGCCGGCATGGGAAGGGATGCTCCGTGTGCGCCCAGGCTGCAGCTTGGAAAACGCCTGGGTCTGGGTCTGGGTCTCCTTTGGTTGGGGCAGAAGTGCCCTGCAGAGCCTCCTTGTGCGTCGTGCACCCATAGTGAGTCCCACTGGGTTCACCCATCTTCGCAACGCTTCAGCTACCAGGTCACTCGTGGGGTGCAGCGAGGCCCTCGGCCTCCTCGCTGGAGCTCCCCACCTGCCTCGGCCACGGCAGACACAAGCCCCAGCCCGGGTGACACGTGCGCACAGCCGGCAGCCTCCCCGAGCCCTCTGCGTGCCCAGGTGGGACCCTGGGCCACTCGGCCTCACTCCTGCCCGCTCTGCAGCGCCCGCTCCCCTCCGACCCCGCACACAGAACCTCCCCGCGCCACCGCGCTCGGGTCACGGGCGAGCACCAGGATGCTCCTCGGCACCCGCGCGCGTCCCCGGCGGGCGCAGCACTCGTCCCTTGGGAATGGGAGCTGCGCTCACCGCATCCCTATGATCCGGCAGCGCCGTGGGGCGAAGCCGGGGCCGCGCTGCGCGGCAGAGCCGCGTCCTGCTCTGTCTCACGGAGCAGACAATGAGCAGGGCCAGTGACTCAGGGCCACTTGCTGACGCACCACACTGGGCTATTCTTCTCTCTCTAGATGAGTTGTTCAAAGATTGGATTCAGCCTATCTCCGAAAGAGGCGCCTGGAATTAGCTTAACTCTTGGCAGTGCATGAAAAATCTAATTTCCTTAAGAAGGGAGTGGATCTGGTTGTCTTGAGACGGGAACATGACTGTGCTCCCCCTTTGGTCTAGCTCTATGCTTTTGCTATTCATCAAAGCAGCTATGCAACTGATTTTTTAGCAACAGAGCAAACAGAAAAAGTCAGATTCCTGTTTGCCAACCCGCTGCATATACTGGTTCTCAGATCTATGTAAACTAGACTGAAAATACATGGATGCTGTTATGAATATTCAAACAAGAATGGTCCTACCTATTCTGGGTAGCAACAACAATAAAATCTGCTCAGGAAACATTCTCTGCATCTTCCTTGAAAACTAGTGATATTAACCTTGCGACATCATGTCTGACAACCAAGGGACAGTGAGTTCACAGGCTGGGTATCTGCAGGACTTTGGTAACACGCAACTGATTATGTGTAAACATCACCCCAAAGCTCTGAGATTCAAGTCAAAGCAGAAGTCAAACATTCAGCTGCTTTTCAGAGCCTCTTTGGTCTGGAAATGGGCTGGAAGTGTCAGGAAACCCGTCTTTCCATGAGAGCCCTGGTACTTCCCTTCCAGCCAGGTAGGAAGTAGCTTTTCTCATGGTGCTTTGCTTACTTTTGCTTCACCTCAACAGACCAGAAAACACAAAACATTGACAGTCCTGAACTTGGTGACTTCTTTGACCCTCACAGGGATCTGGGATTGGTCTGAGATGCAGCAAAATACTTTTTCTTTGCTTGGCCCCTGCCCACGAGCAGGACTCCGAAAGCGCCAACTAGTCCCTGCTCTGGGGCGAGGAAGAGCCACCGTCCCCTCTCCAGGCAATGGCCACGCTGACGCCCACACCGCGATGCAGACCCCCTGCCTTCCCATCTCCGCGCGCTTCCCCCTCAGCATTAAAACATGGATTCACCCCCTCTCCGCCCCAGATCCAGAGTGAACTTTTGTTTTTTGTGCTGAACCTTTAGTTCCTTCTTCATTCCCAGTACACGTCACCTTCCAACACCTCTGAGTGCAATTCCTAGGGAGCAAATGGAGGATTTGGAAGTCCCGTATCAGAGTTGGATCGAATACCTGTTTGGGGCCAAACACCTGCACAAGCCAAGCTCAGGGAGTCCATTCAGGCTGCACCAGAGAGCACCTTGCCTGCCTGAGCCCAGGTGTCCCAGCAGGGCTCCTGGAAATGCTCTGATCTGGGAAGTAGCTTTTGATAAAAAAAGTGCTCGTAAATACCCTCCTCCCCAGCTGGGGTTCATTAGCGCCTGTTCTCTGCGTGGGAGCCGAGATCTCCGCAAGCCAGATTTCTCCAGCCCTTTTGCCCAGCCCTTATGCCATCTACTACATGATTTGTACAAGAGGATGGAAAGATGCATTTTGAAGCCTTTTATCCAATTGTTATTATTCTTGAGCCAAGTACAGACTTGCAACGTCCCTCCGCCTAGCCCGCGCGCTGCTACAGTCACATCTCCCCAGCTCCTCTGAGGCTTGTCCCCTTCCACTGGGGAAAGAAAACGGAAAAGCAAACAAAAAGAGTTAAATGAAAGCAGGATCCCTTGCAAAGGGGAACGTCGGGAACCCTGGGAACGCCCCAGCCTCCCGCCCTCTCCTCGGGGAGCCGCGCGAGGTGACCGCGCGCTCGCACAGCACGTTCTCCACAACCACGCAACCGAGCTGACCCGGCTTCCCCAGCCAGGAGAGGGACAAGGGCTTGGAGAGAGGAGCTGCTTCCCGCCCCACCTGGCCCCTGGGAATCGCGGCGTGCTGTGTTTAGGGACCGAGCAGGGAAAGAACCCGGGGTCAGGCTGATTTCCAGCCTCTGGGTGCCCCTCGGCAACGCCGCCTCCCCGCGCTCCATCCTCCCGCCCGGCGGCCCTACCTTCGTGCGCCGGCGCCGCCGCGGGGCCGGGGCTGCTTCTGACCGAACCCTTCTCAGCGCCGAGTCCCGCAGCCCTGTGCGCATTAGAGACTCTTCATCGCGGGGATGCCCCGCGCGAGCAGCTCTTGGGGGGATGTGCGGGGGTGTGTGTGTGTGCGTCACCCCCAATCCCGCGCCTCCCATTGGAGGAATAGCATGTGCCCCCCTTAGTGGAAACGGATCTGGCGTTGCTCTCGGAGACCTCCCTTCGCCTCCGCGTCACTCGTCCCGCGCGACGCTCTCCTCCACGGCGGGCAGGGCCTCCGCGCCGCCGTCGTGCACGCTCGACAAGGACACCATGGTGTGCAGAAGCATGAGGACCAGGACGCACAGGCGGAGCCGGCTGTGGCCGAGGCGGGAGCCTGCGGAGACGGGCAGCAGCGATGGCGGGTGCGGCGGGTGGTACTGGTGGTGGTGGTGGTGGTGGTGGTGGTGGTGGTGGTAGAGGTGGTGGTGGTTCTGCCGCTGGTGATGGAGGTGGGAATGGAGCGACTCGTGCGCCGGGGC
Source organism: Tinamus guttatus (assembly GCF_059628265.1). Taxonomy (NCBI): domain Eukaryota; kingdom Metazoa; phylum Chordata; class Aves; order Tinamiformes; family Tinamidae; genus Tinamus; species Tinamus guttatus. The sequence continues at coordinate 3,267,442 of NW_028289621.1, forward strand.
CCGGGGGGCTGTGTCGTCGGCGCTGTCTGCCGGGGGGGCGCAGGAGTCCCATTGCACTTCGCAGCACTTGGCCTCCTCCTCGGGCAGCTGCGTCTCCAGCAGCCCTGGCAAGAGAGGTGGCAGGGAGGGGGTCAGCGAGGCCGGCGCCACCGCGCAGGGCACGCGGGGACAGGGCGACGGGACGCGGAGGCGCCTCCCGCGCGCGGTGCCACCAAGGGAGGCCCCGGCGCCGCGGGCGAGCTCAGCAGGTTCAGCATCCCGGCCACGCGTTAACGCTCCCATCAGCTGCCATGGGAGGCCGGGATGTCCCCCCGTGCCGCCAACCTCCCCGTCCGACGCGCGGATTTCACCCCCAGCGCCGCGCGGGCAGCCGGGACGTGCGGAGCCTGCTTCCCGCCACCCTCCTCGTCCTCGCCGCGCCGCAGCCCTCACCCGCGCAGATGAAGCCCGGCAAGCCGCCGTAGATCAGCTCGTCGTTGTCCGGCAACACGAATGGGCACCTGGTCTGCACCTCCAGGCAGTATTGCTTGCATGGGATCCGGTGTCGGCACTGTTGTTGCGTCACGTTGAAATACTCGGAGCACAGCCAGGCCTTGTAGACAGCCTAGAGGGAGGCACGAGAGGGAGACGTCAGCGCCGAGACGCCGGTGCGGTCGGAGCGCGGCCGGAGCGCGGCTCGAGCGGGTGCACGAGGGCAGCAGGGACTTCTTCCTACAGCGCTCGCCTCACGTCAGAAACACCAACACACCTGGGTCACTTACTGTATTGACCACTAAAAGAAACCACAAGGGCGTTAAACACTGTGGAACCCTTGGACACGGGGACAGACCCTGCGGGCGCTGCCGGGCCCGCGCGGGCGGCCGTGCCGAGCGCTGCTGGGCCCGCCAGCCCATCCCTTCCCACCACGGGACAAAACCCTCCTGCCTCCTGCACCAGCCCATCTGGCCCCGGGGGCTCCCAGAGACGTCCCCCTCTCCCTGTGCCAGTTCTCCTATCCCACCTCCTCTTCCAGGCAGGCTGTGATGCCTCCACACACCAACCCGCGCTGCCCCGCGCTCTAAATGCTCCTGTGCTCTCCCAAAGTGGAGAGTCGCGCTCAGCTTTTAGCTGGTTAGGGCTGAGCTTGGCGAGATTCCCAGGAATAAAATCTACCTGGCGGCTCCCCTGCGACTCAGGGATGCAGCAGGAGGCATAAACGCTGCAACGCTGCCCTGGATCCCTCCTCAGCGGGAAAGGACAAGCTGGGAAGCGCGAGCGGAGCGCGCGGAGGTGGCGCCTTCCCAGCTAAGCCCTGGGCTGGGGCTCTGAGGCTGCCCAGGAAGGTCCCCCCGAGGGCTCTGCTGGCACCGCAGCCCTGGCACCATCCTGGCTCCAAACATCTCCATAGGGAAAGGCTCCGCAAGGAATCCACGGCAGCACGGGGGAAGAGCCCCCTCCGCGGCATTTCCATGGATAGATCTAGGCACTAGCTAACAAAATTGAGGCCACACTAATGACCACATCCAACTTCCTTTGAAATCAAGTAGAAAGAGCTGCCTGTGAGTCAAAGGGAATGAATTTCCCTCCTCAGAGCGCTTGGAGTAAACCCCGTGCTGCTCCTTCCAGCTGGATTTTTCTTTTTTGGAGGCTTTAAAAACATCTCTTCTTTGTTTCCCCATGTTTTGCATAGATCTTTATCATCACTTGTTTGGCTCATGGTAATGTCTCGGGATTAAAGCTCATTAGGAAATTCTTGGCAAGTTGTTTTCTTATATATTTTTTTTTCTTTCCTGGAAACTGCCAATTCATGAAAATTCAGGATTTTCACGGAAGCATGTTAATTTTGGTGAAACTTTCATCAGGAGAAGTTGAACCGGGAGCAGGATGGGAGGCAGGGGGCCGCTCGGCAGGGAGCTGCCGGCCCCGCGCTTGGGTTTTGCCGCTCTGCTTTGCCCCGGTGCGTTGGCCGCCCGGGCAGCTCGTGGCAGCTCCGCGAGGGGCTGACGCTGCCACCAGGCCCTGGGGACACGAGGGGCGTCGGGGTCTCGGTCCGCACGGGACCCCCTGAGCTGGTCTCCTCAGCGGAGCGGAGGGCAGGGACGCAGGGACGCGCTGGGCTCCCGCTTGTCACCTCGCTCCTTCCTGTGGGGTCCCGTGGGCCGAAGCCTCTTCCATGCGGGAGGTGCCCAGAGGCCGGACAGGAGGCAGCGGCCCCATCCCGCTCCGTGGTTCCGGAGCCTGGGAAGTGAGGCTGGAGCCGCTGCCGGAGCCTCCGCCGGCCCAGGGAAACCACCAGCAGGGAAGCCGTTGGGAGGGACGGATCCGGGGGCGGCCGTGGGGCTGTGTGTAGGGTGTCTTGGAGGTTTCCCAGAGGGAAGGCTGTGAACAGGCTCCCACCGAGCTCCCAGGCTCCGGCGGTGCCGTCCCTGTGCTGCAGGTGCCAGCTCGGAGCCGGGGCCGCGTCACCCCTGTGCTGAGCGGGAGGGACAAGCGGCCGCGCGGCGCAGAGCTGCGCGGGGCCACGGACAGCGCCCAGGGCACGCGCCCCATTGCAGCCCGACCCGTCATTCCCGAACCGAACCGGCACCGCAGCCACCCCCGAGCCCGCCCGGCGAGCAGCTCAGCCTTAACGCGTGTCCCAGGAACAGCCTCCTGCGGGAAGCAGCACCCAGGGCGCCGGGAGGATCCTCCTGGAGCGGGACCAGCCGGCGGCGCTGACACGTCGCGCTTAGCAAGCGCGATTGGTTTTTCTCATTAGGGAAATGAGCATCCATCACTGCTCTTCAATGGGACCTTAATAGGGCATAAAGGAGGGATAGATACGTCAGCGGATAATGATGCGTTGCAATAGATGAGATGGAAAACCAGAAGATATAAAACGTGCTTCAAACCTTGTGCTGACCAGGGAGGACAGAACCCGCTCTCAGAGCTCCTTAATCCCTAACTGGGTGGGATGTGCCTTTGCCCTGGTCCAGCCTGCCGAGCGCCGCTTCCCAGCACTGCTCGTTCCGCGCAGCTGCAGGTGCGTGACCTGGAGCAAACCCAGACCCTCGCTCTTGGGGAGCACGGGAGAGGAACGGGCGCCACGGGAGAAATCCCCAGTGGCATCCCAGCCCTTGTGTGGAGGGTCCTGGGACGCCAAGAGCGCTTCCCGAGAGCCCTCCGGGAACAAACTGCCCCGCTCTGCCAGGAATCTGTATCCGACAGCTCGGCGAGATGCATTCTCCTCTTCCCCATTAGAGGGCACATGCATCCTACTGCATCCCTGCTGCGGGGCCTGCGGAGCCGGGGAGCAGGGAGAGGAGCCAGCGGAGCCGCCGCGGCCGCACAGGCTCTGCCTTGGGAGCGCACGGAGCTCCACGAGCAGCTCCCGGGGCTGGGGCTGCTCGCGGAAACGCTGCTGCAAACCCCAACAGCAGCGCCCGCCCGCGAGGGTTCACGGAAAGGGAAAAGGTTAGATCTGCAGCAAACACGACCCAAAGCCAGCAAACCACCGAGAAGCGGCGACATCCCCTGCACCCGCACAAGCGGCTGCCGCAGGGCCTGGCTACCGAGTCACCGTGGTTGGAAAAGACCTCCAGGATGATCGGGAGCCGCCGCAGACGGCAGCCGAGGGCGGCAGCCTCACCGCGAGCCCCAGCAGCGTGCACAGATGCAAGGAGCAGCCCAGCAGCAGCGCAACCCTCTGCTGCACAGTTTCCTTTCGGGATGAATTACTCGGCGGTGCCAAAGGGACACGGAAGCGCTCGTGGGAGTGGAAGAGCATCCGCAGCGCCGCTCATCTGGCTCCACGTTCAGCATCTCAGTCAATGGGGAGGTTTCCTGGGGAGGCTGTTTTACCACCGAGAACGTCGCCCCTCGCTGCCTACAAGTTTTCCTCGATATCTGACCTACATTTTTCTACCCCAAAGTTCATTCCCTTCAATCATTCCATAAATTATTCCTCTCCTTTCTTGGTGTTTGCACATTTCTACTATTTGCAGATGTATCACAGCCCCCATTCAGTCATAACTTAGGCAAGCTCGACTGATTCACTCTCTTGCATTCCCTGCAAGTGTCTCCCAGTCCTTTAATCATCCGTGTCTCCTTTCCGAGCTCCCTGGCTTTGCCACCCTTGCTGCTACCAAGGACCTATGGCCAAACGGAGGCCCTGGAGGCCGCTCGTTGCTACCGAGCTCCTTTTCACCCGGATTCCTGCCCACAAAAGCAGCTCCACGCATGTTTGCTTTCCCCCCAAAAACACTCATGCCCTGCTGGCTCTCACTGCAGGCTGTTATAAAGGGCCTGTCAGAATTTTGGACAGGGAGAAGTTTATTTTCGGCTTGGATCAACAAGGAAAGCTCTCCGATTCCCCATCACTGCCCTTTGCAGTTTCTTTAGGAAATGCCTCCCGGGCTAATCGGTGATTCTTCCATTCTGCTTTTACTTTTGGCCGCTCTCCAGCAAGGCCCAGCAGATATAATTGACCTCAGCTCCCCAAAGCTCTATTTCTGTGCCCTCGCTCGCATTTCCAGTGCGGAAAACTCCCTAAATGGCTCTGAAAAAGCATGGGGTTTTGCTGCCTAGGAAAGGGGCCAGCTCCAAAGATTTACAGGTGACAAGGAGCCTGGGCTGCCTCCCCACACTGAGTTTTGCAGGTTGCCGAAGCACCGTGGCCTGAAGCACATAAAAATAACCCAAAGAAGCACGTTTGGAAGCGCTCTCGTGCAGCGACCCGGAGATGGGGGGTCCTGACCCCGAACGTTGCTGCCTGCGAATGCGGGGAAGAGCAGCGGGTTCTCCCGGGCGCTCTGGACCTGCTCCCGGGATCCGCGTGTGCGATAGCACGTTCATTCCTAAAGGCCACGCGGCTGCTCCCGGCATCGCCCCGGCCGCTGCCGGCGTCTTGCAGAGAGCAGCAGGGATCGCTGCGCTGCCCCGGGAAAAGCTGGGGAGCCGCCGGGGGGACGCAGGTCCTCGGGAGCCCCCGCCGCGCTGGGAGAAGCTGCCTGTCTGCCGGGACGCGCCGCTGTAATTAACTTAACGAGCTGCCATTTTCCCATTAAAACTGGAAATAAAGCCCGGGAATTTCCCCCGGGAAATCCTCTCCGGGGCTAATCACCCGGGGGGCCGGCCCTGCTGGAGCAAAGCCGGATCCTTGGTTAGCGACGGGGGCCCTGGCGAGGGCTGCCATGGCGACGGGCACGGAGCATCCGCAGGAGCAGCCGGAGGGATGCGCCGCGGGCCGGGATGCCTGGGAAGGGAATGAGAGGGAAGCGGGAAGCACTCTGCGGGGCATTCACCTAATTCCCCTGGGAAGAGGCAGAACCGGCTGCCTCCTCTCTGATAACCTGGAAGAAAATGGGATTCCGGCCTGGCTGGAGCCCAAGGGGACGCTGGCTCCGCAGCTGGAAACCACGGGGCTGGTGGCATGGAGCGGACACGGAAGGTCCCAGCTGGAGAAGCTGCTCTGCTCCCAGGCCCTGGAGCTGCTTCTCCCTTGTCTTCTATGGAAAACACACCCAGAAACTGGAACTCCAAATCCCCTAAACCACTCCTGGTCATGACTCCCTAGGCTCGTATCCTTCAATCCTGTGAGGAAAAGAGCTTCCAAGCGCGATCCGTGTATACCTTAAATACTCCCAACCAAGGGAAGGATCCTGCCGTGTTGAAGTTTGCAGTATCGGTAGCCCGACGGGCGCTCTGGGAACACTCCCAGCTGGCAAAGGATGAGAAAAAGATCTGAAACGGCGTCTGTGCAAACGTCCGCGCGCATGTGAAATCGCAATTTAAATGCAAGTTAAAATAAAACACATGGGAGGAGAGGGAGACGCGCTGGGGTTTTCATGCGCCTCGTTCCCCCAAGGACCCGACCCGGCCCAGCCAATGCAGCAAAACCACGAGTAACGGCCCCAAACTGCGCTCTGCAGCCGGCGGGGGCCGCGGGAGCGCCGGGCACGGCATTCCCATCGGCGGCGAGCGGGTTCCCTGTGTGCCCGGGTTGCCATGGGGATGCTTGGGAAAGCGGAGCGGCGGGATGAGCGGGCGGGAGGCGCCAGCGGCTTCGCGGCCCCCATCGCGGGGGACAAGAGGGCAGCGAGAGCCAGGAGAGAGTCCGGAGGGAGCCGGCCCCGGCCTGCAAAACAGCGGATGGAAACACCCCAAGTCCCCAAAGAACAACATTAATAATATCTGGGTGGTTACAGGGAGATCAAGGGAAGCCAGGAGCTTTCCTGGCTGTTTATGGGAGAGCGGCAGCGCGGCTGGGGCTGGCCCCAGCGCAGCCCGGAGCGGATCCACAACCACCGGCGCTGCGGGATGGGGCGGACGGGAGGGTGAGCAGCAGGCCAGGAAGATCCCAGGAAGCCACGGGAGGGAGGAAGGTTTGGGCTCCAGCGCAGCCCTTCTCCCAGCTCCCAGCCCTTTGGAAGCAGAAGAGGCCGATTACCCAAAATCCTAAAATCCCCCGTTCTGCAGAAAAGGTGTATCCGAAATGGGAAGCTTGAGGAGGAGCCAGTGAGGCTGGAGGAGCTGTGGAACGAGCCGGGCAGTGCTCAGATGCCAAGTGATTTCTTTGCATTAGGACAAACAGCAAAGAACCGGGAGCAGCTGCCGTCCTGCTGCTGGCACCCGGATGGGGCTGTAGATAACCAGTGGGTTAGTTAGTTGCCTAATTATTATCAGACTAACTAGTTAAAAAGTAATTACAGACAGTTATGAAGTTGAAGATGATAGATGTTGGGACAGACAGAAAAATCTGGTCCCTGCCATCCATCAGAACCGCTTGAGGAACCGCTGCCGCTAGACACTGCTGCAGCCAAGAGCTTAGCCGGATTCAAGAGCAGATTAAACATTTATACAGATAATGAGAACATCCTGTTATATTAGATAGGATATAAAAAAAATAAAGGCCAGACACTTCAGTGCCACCAGTCATAAATTACCCAGCGCCCGGCGGGGCCGGGGAAGTTTCTCCGGGCACACGGGGTGCTCCCGGCTCCGTGGAAGCGGTGGCTCCCGGCACCGTCGGGAGGCCCGGCTGCGCGCGGCTGTTCTGAACCGGCGTGCGGGGCCCCTGCAAGCACAGCTGCAGGAAAAGCTCCCGTTCCCTAAACACCTACTGTCAGGAGTTTCTATGGATGGCCAGGAGCGGCCCGGCCGTGGATCGTGTCCGCCCCGAGCGCTGCAATCTGGCTCGGAGCCCGGCCGGAGCCTCCCCTTCCAGGGCCCTGCGCGCGCGGGGGACGGAGCCTGGGCGAGCGCGAGAGGTCGGGAAAAATCCCGCATTCCGCGCGGTTTCCATGGTGACCGGCAGGCCGGAGAGACACCCAGGCTGGCACCGGGGGAGCCTCCGCAGGGGCCCTGCTCTGCCTCGAAGGACGGGGACGTGGCGCAATGGTCAGGACCTGATCCGACACCTGGAGTTATCCAGCTGGATGGGGATGGATCCCAGCTGCCCCAGGCAGCAGAGAGGATCCCGCTCTCTGCCTCTCCGCAGCGGAACCGCCCGGGAGCTGCAGCGGGACCAAGCAAGGGCCCGGAGGGCAGGACGGAGCAGCCCTCGGCTCTCCCCAGCCTCAGGCCACCTGCAGCTCAGTGGATTTCTCCAGCAAATCAGATGACTCCTCAGACCCAGACTTCCCGTTTGCTTAGTAACAGCCAGGAGATTTCTTCCTCTTCCAAGATCTCGTCCAGGGCCCCGAGCCCACATGGGCTTCCTCCATCCTCAGCATCCTCTTCAAGGCGTTGGGGACGTTGCCACCCCACACAGTCACCCTCCTCCTTGGGACATTCCGGACCCCGCAGCCACTCTCCTCCTTGGGAGGTTTCGGCCGCAGCTGCTCAGGTTTCACACCACAGCCGGTAGCTGCTGTTGGAAAGGGCTGTGAACACTCTCGAGACGTCTCTGGAGCACTCCCGGCTCTGTGCATCTCCTCATGCCCCTCTTCCAGGCTGGCCGGCCTGTCCGGGCCTGCCGAGAGGGGTTTCTGGAGCGGCTGCTCCTCAGCAAGATGCCAACGGCGCTTGGCACAAGGCCCATGGAGAAGGGGCAGTCCCAAAGGAAGCCCCTACGGCTGCACCGCATGGGAGACCCACGTCCTGGGACAGCAGCATCGTCACCGAAATGGGATGGGGCCGAAGGAGCCGACGACAGCGCTCGTGCATCGAACGTGTCCCTGGAAACACTCCTGTGTGTCCCAGGACATGGAGCTCAACCAAGCAGCCTTCTCCTCCTGCGATAACCCTAGGGACCCAAACTTGCAGAGCGCTCTGTGGGCATTAACCATCTGTCTGGATTATTCATGATGCGTCCCCAAAGAGCACTAGGGACACCCCCAGGGAGCAGAATGTCCAGCAAGATGCCACCAAGGCTGAGGTGCGCTTGAGCCTCGACGCCTTCGCTGCTCCTTGAGGAGGTAAACAGCCCGTTAATGACATTAGCTGTCACTGCCAAGTACAGGACCGCAGTAGGGACAGGGGAATAACATGAAGGAACCCATTGAGGTTACACATACGGACAAGAAATAAGTGAGATTCATCCTGGAGAAAAATAGCAAATAATATGGAAAAGTAACCAGGTAAAAAAAGCAAGTAACTGGATAAAGCACCACGTGCCACCTCGGGAGGTCTAACGTGCCCAGCACTGCAGAGTGGAGATGCTCTGCCCGCATCCCGGGAAGCCAGAGGTGTCCAGAACATAATACCTTGTCCTCTGCCGGGTTAATCACTGCCTTCGGCTTTGGGATCCAGCGGGATTGCCTCCTGCTTGCTCCAAACAGCGAGTGGGGAGAGATGCGGGGCCCAGAGCGGGCCCAGGGGCTGGACCTGGAATGTGGGGCTTGGTGGGAGGAAGGAAACTCCTGCAGGAAACATCAGTGCACGTGAAGCTGCTCCTGGAGCCCTGGAGCTCTGAGCAGGAGGAGAAGCTGCCATATGGGAAGCTCGGAGCCATCTGCAGCCCCTGCCTGGCTCCCCTCCGCGCCGAAGGTGACGGACGCGGCAGGAGAAGCTGCCGGAGCGGCTGCGAAGGCGCCTCGGCGCCACGGTGACACCCGCCCCCGGCCTGGCACCGCTTCCACCGCACGCGGCTCCTGCTTCCCAGGCCCAAAGCACTCGGGAACTGGTGCTGAGCTCCCGGTTTTCCCTGGCTGGCTTCGTGCTGCTGCAGTGAGCAAACTGCGTGCGAGCGGGAAACCTCGGACCACTCAGCCGAGCGCCTTGGTTCTGCAGGCACTTTCTCAGATGCCTTTTCCACGCTTATCCAGCCAGTTCGGTGTTGAGCTATAATGCTCTAGTTGCTTTGAATCACAGGCGCCTCAGACCAGGTTTCTCCTTGTGCCAGACCGGGATCAGCCGCGGCGGTGCCGGATGGGGATTTGCAGGAAGGTGGTCCTGCATCCCGGCAGCCCCTCTCATGGGAACAGGGGGAATTTGTGCAGCTTGTTTGCTTCTAGGTGAAACAGTGTCATGTGGAGCTACTGGGGCCGCTACACTGATCCAAATAATTTAAAGACTGAGAGAGCAAAAGCAGCCACCTAGAAGTCATCTGGAAACTCCGCAGCAGGCAGCAAGACTCACAGGGCGCTGCGGCTGCCTATGTCCTGCTCGGGATAACTCTAAAAGCAGGCGGATGCATTCCCTGGATGCAGAAGTTCCCGGTTTCTGCCAGCCCGGAGCAGCCCAATGCTGCAGTCCGGAGCAGACACCCAGCTCATGGCGGAGACGTTCGCACTGCACAGGAGACGGCTTTTTGCAGAGCACAACCGACAAGCAGCAATTCCATAGACAGCACCGGCGACCCGCGGAGCCTGGGGTAACAATGACTCCAACTGGGTCCGCAGGCTGCGCTCAGGAATGACCCCCCGAAGGCACCAGGCACTCAGTGCCAGGAGCCAAAAAAACTCCTGGCTGGCAGCATGAGCTCCAGCAAGTGCCCGCAGCCCCACACTTCAGTTATCCACCAGCACGGCCAACCTTGCCCCAGCAAACGCTCTCCTAGGAGCTGAGACGGCCTCCACGCACCCAACCCGCCCCAGCTGGGGCTGGGAATCCTTCCAGGATGCCTGAGCTCTCCGGGCCGGGCTCAGGCTCTTGGCACTGCCCTATCCTCAAGCAGGGAGGCTGTTCTCCTCTCAAACCTACATCTTGCTCCAATGATCACTCGCACTCCTTGTCATTCAGCTCCGCTGAGGATCGCGCTGCCTTTCTCCGAGGCGGGCGGCTGTTGTGGTGCTCTGAAAAACAGGGCATCAGCCTCAAGAAATCGTTAAAAGCGACGAGCTGTCTCGTTCCAAAGCCTGTGCTGTAAACGAGCAGGAGAGACCAGCAGGTCTCCATGCAGCTCCAGGCACGGGGACACACTCGGCAGCGATGCAAGGACCTCACCTTGTTCACCACGATGAGCCAGGGGCAACTGGGCTCCAAGTGGAGCGAGACCCCCAGGGACAAGTCCATGTGGGTCAACCGGGCCCGGGGGTGACGTTATTGCCCGTATCCCACCAACAGTATCACTGCTCCCTCCGCAGCTGCAACCCCGAGCGGCCCTTCCCAATCTCCGCCTGTCAGGAAACTTCCAAGAAAGCCTCAGCTTGTCTCATCTGTCTCCTTAATGAGACGATGATGAAGGGATCCAGCAGCAGAACGGGAGCTCCGTCTGCAGAGGCCTCTGCGAGGCCTGCCGTGACCGCCGGGGCGTTTTTCCTAATAACTAGAGGGCCAAAAAAAGACCTGAACGCCGCCACCTCGGTTTCTAGCTCAGCATGTGCATTCCACACGGAACGGGCAGGTTTCCTCGGGACACGGAGCGGGCTCCGGCTGCTGGAAGGGCTCCCCTGCCCGGCTCCCCGCGCAGGGACCGGCTCCTTCCCACTCACCCTCCGTTTACCGGAGGCCGTGCGGGAGCTGTGGAGCAGAGATGAGATGTCAGCTCCGGCGCCAAGTCCTCCCATCTCCCATTCCCAAGGGAACGCGCAGAGCAGGAGATGCTCCCGTCCCTGCAGCGCACGGGGAAGCCACGGTCACACCAGGAGGCACCGAGAGCTGCCGAGGCCAGGGCTGGCGGATGCGGGTGGCTACTGCTTGCCCGGCCGCCCCGTGTGCCTCATTCACAGATTTGCCGTCCCTGAGTCATTGCCCTTCAAATGACAGCGGAGCGGAGCGCGCTCCGCGCAGCGCCCGTCATGAGCTGCATCCTAATGGTCCTGCCACGACGGCAGGAACAGCCGCGGGCAGCCCGGGAGCAGCCCCGCGCTCCGGCCGGCAGCTCCGGAGCTCTGGCTCCAGCGGCGCCTCCATCCCCGTCCCCATGGGCTGCCGAGGGCCGCGCGGTGGGAGGCTGTTGAGCTGCTCTACCGCAAACAGCGTCTGCTTAGCCCGAGGTACCGAGTGCCGCCTGTGCCCAGGACCATTCGCAGGTGAGGGCGCGGGGACAGCAGCTCTCCGTGGGCATCCAAACACCCAAAGCTGCACGTCCCACGCAAGGGCGCAGTGGGGAGAAGCTGGCGTCTGCCCGGCCCGGCCCACGGCCTTTGCTCTGCAGGAAGGAAACGCGCAAAGAAAAGCAGCCCAAACCAGGGCCTCGGAGGCGCAGAGGGTCCCGGGCGCCTTCCACCCCGTGGCCGCGGCGCGGAGCCCGGCGGGAGCGGGAGGGCCGCAGCAAACGCGCCAGGTATTTCCTACATCTTGGAACTTCCTTATTGCAAAGCAAACTCTGTCCATCAGCAGATTCATTTTTAGCTTTTTTTTTTTTTTTTCTGTTTTTTGCTTAGAAAATTGTAGTGATCTTTGATCCCTGTTTTACAGCGGCCGAGCTGCCTCTCGCACAAGGCACACACAGCTCCCCGTGTCGGAGGACACGGCCGCCATGGCAGCACATGTAAAACTGTGCATTTCTTTTGTTCAAACCTTTTATACAGCTTAAACTCATCTTTGTGCAGGGCTGAGAAAAATTACCTCGGTTGCCAGAGCCTTCGTGCGCCGCTGAGCCGGGCGTTCTAACGGGTGCTGCCCCACGGAGCACCGGGCTGCTCCAGGGTTTGCTCAGGATTGTCTTCTTTCCCCTCGTGTTTTAGGCAAGTGACACCTCCCGCTGTCACCGGTGCAGCACTTCCAGGGAGGGCTCTGTCTTGCCCCCTGTAAGGAGGCGCTTTAAGTGGGGTTGTGATCCCAGTGATTTGTGGCAGGAAGCGGGAAGCCTGTTGCAAGGCAGGCGGCTCGAGAAGCTCCTGGCGACAGGAGATGTGAAATGCCAAGTGGCCAGGGAGCCACCTCGGCTCGTGCCACCTCTCAGCCCTCCCCTCGGTGCACAAATACTGATGGGGGGGGTGCAGTTTTAATTAACGGCAGTCCCCAAGCTCTGCCCTCCTGAGGGAGCCCCAAACTTCCCACTAGCAGCATCTCTGCCCCAACAGGCCCAGCAGACGGAGTCCCCATCTCCGGGACAGCATCCTGAGCCGGCCGGGCACGGGGCAAGCGGCTCGTGGGCACGAGCAGGGCACATGGTCCCTGCTCCCCTTCCTGCTTGCTCGGGCCATGGACTCAGCCTCCCCTGGGCATCCTCACGCCGCTGCCGCCTCTCCCCAAATGCGCCTCCTCGCTCAAACCAAAGCCCTGGGCAAGGGCTCTGGGATTAGATAAAAAAACAATAAAGATGTTGCAGAAATTAATTTTGCTCTGGGTCCCAAGGGGCATCTCCCACCCGCACGCGGGACACGGGCTCAGGAGGGCTCCGGAGCGGCGAGCCCAGCAGCCCTTTGGACGAGGCTGCCCTCCGTGAGGGTGCACGGAGCCCTCGTCCCCGGAGCGGCAGGGCCGGGGCAGGAACAGCGGGCACAGCCCGGCACGCTGACACCCCGGCAGCTCCGAGCACCCCGCGCTGCCCGTGCCTGGTTTTCCGCTGCGGAGCTGAAGTTTCCCGGAGGATACCGTGCAGGGAGGGAGGCTGCGGGGCGCTCCGGGTGCTGCTGGTCAAACAAGAACAAGAAAATAGGACCCCAGAGGGTGTTTAACCCAGGGCATGAGCAAATCTGCTCTGCAGTTCTGCTGTTCCCGTGCGCCTTGTCACGGGGGCCAGGGCCAGACCTGGACCTTGCGCGGTGCCACCAGAGACATCTAGGCAGCAGCAAAACACGAGCGCTCTGCAAAAGGGCTGAAATCCTGCCCCACTGTGTTCCCACAAACAGATCTCTCCGGCAAAATAACATCCCTGGCATGGGGGAAACAGCAGTGGACAAATGGAGAGGGCTGGCCAGGGCTGCTGCGGGATTCAGGAGCTACAGGATGAAGTACACGGAGAAACCTGGATAATCTAATAGAAACGGAGCTGCTGCAGGTCCTGCCAGCCCTCCCTCGGAGCAGATAGATTCACTAACCTGGCCCTGCTGTCAGTCCTCCCCTGCCCACAGCTTTGTTTCTTGCAACATAATGAGTCCCTAATTCACCAGACTTCGGCCCATACATCTTTATTTGTCCTATTAATGGTTGGAATTTGCACTTTTAAGAGAGCTCTTGTAGTGGCCATTGGCTGAGGGAGAGGCTATAAATACAGCGCTCCTATCTTAAAGAAACAAACCCCTAACTGCACTGGTGCTGCTTCCCGCTGCCCAGAAAGGAGACAAAACCGCTCAAAACGCGCGCAGGGCCCACGCAGGACACCCCACACTGCGGCCACCCCCCCACGGTGCCACTGTCCCTCACCCCTGCGGATGCAGCGGATGCTCCCTGCTGGGCCACGCAGCCCAGCCCCCTAAAAAACAACTTTTTTGCAGTCCAAAAATGGTTCGGACCAAAACGCGCAATGTTTGTCACTGCGCTTGCAGCGCCCCGGGTGCTGTGACCACGGGTGGTGACCAGCACCGGCCCCAGGAGCCTGCGGGAGCGCGGCCGGTGCCTGCACCGCGCGGGCTCCTGGCCCAGCACCTCCCTCCGCTCGTGACACCGGGGCCACCAGGGCACGGACCTGGCAAAGCCCCTGTGAACGAAGCCACCCACACGAGCGCTGCAACCGCTCCGTGCGCGGAGCCCAGCACGAGAGGCCACAAGCAACACGGGAAGAGAGGAGCTGGAGGTGGCAGGCGGCTCATTGCAGCCCTCGTGCTCATTTAATGAATTTTCCTTCTCCCAGGCAGAACAGAAACAAGTGGCTCTGGCCTTTTCTGCCCAGGCCTCCCAGCCTCTGCTGCAGGAGGTGGCAGCTGTTTGGGATGCTGCCCCAAACGCATCCCTCGGGTGCGAGGATGGCACAGGCACTGCAGGAGCCTGGAGGAACCGCACAGAGACCCTCCACAAAACCCTCCGAAACTCAACAGCAAACCAGCACAACCCCCAGAAATGCATTTCCATGCTTTGCTGCCTTTTGGCTACACAGGGGTTTTTGGTGTGAGCTGCAGGAGTAGTAAGCAAAGCATTTTCAGAAGCTAATGGTGCTGCACTGAATAGCAATGATGCATGCAAGAAGGGAGCTGCCCGGGAATTACTTCCAAGCAGGAAAATAACAACTAAAAAGTATTATAGCAATGCGTGGTGCAAGCAGCTGGATTCCCTCCACAGAAACCCCATCATCCCAAGGAGTTTCTCCCTTATGCACCTCCCGGTGAGGGATTTTCCCTATTCTGCCCTGCCTGCTGCACTCCAAGCTCCAGGAAAGGCCTCTGACTTCCCCAGCACCTGGTGCTCCATCACTCCACAAAGCAACAGGCTGCTCCGGAGGGGCTTTTGCTCATGTTTTAAAACAGATGCAACCAACAGCAACCATCCCAGGGCTGGTCTGGCTGCCCAAGAGCTTCGCCACGGACGATGTTTACTGAGCTGCGTTGCTCCCTGCGGATTAATTACCGGTGGCGTCCGTGGCTCTGCCCAAGGACCCGTCGCTGGTGGATGCGCGCGGGAGGGCTGGGAGCGCTTTGCTTCCCAGCCGTCCATTTCCCAGCTTTTAACCATGGAAGAGGAAGGATGTGGATTAGAGGCGGGTTGGGTTATTTACTGCCTCATGCCGGTGTCCCTGCTCCGCACCCGGCCTCCCGCACGCTCCCAAACCAGCCCCTTTCCAGCCTGGCCTCTGTTCTGCCGTTTGCATCATGTTGCTCTACGCTGCTCCGCGTTGCTTATAGGGGGTGTTCACAGGAGCAGCTCGCAGCCCGAGCAGCATTAGAAATGCAGTATTATTCAGCATTTGGAGAAGACTTAGCAGATTGAGGTTGCTTTAAACTCACCAGCAACCCACTTCTCCAAAGCAGCGAGTGAGGACAGCCCCTGCTGAAGTCTGCACGAGTCACAGGTGCTCGGAAATCAGGCCAAAACTCACTACTCGCCACGACACTGGGCAAATTTGCTATTAGCCTCATTTCGCAAATGGGGAACAGTCGCCACGAGGGCAAAGTCAAGATTGGCAACTGCGCGAGCCTAAAGTAAGGCACCTACATAAGCTTGGGAGCACCTTAAATAAGTGGCCTGGTTTTCCCGAGGTGCGGAGCGGAGCGGGAGCTGCCGGCGCTCCTGCGGCACCGGGCTGAAAAGCTCCAGCCTGGGAAGCACCTCTGGGTCCCTCCCGGCAAGGGCCTGCAGCTCGGGGCGACGCTCCTGCTGTGCCGCTGCTTCCCAGCGCGTCCTGCCCCTGGCACGGCCGGGCCCGCGGGCGCTCCCAGGCCGCAGCTCCGAACGTGGCACCACGGCGAGTCTCGGGGCTGCTACTGTGAGCCCCGCATCTACTTCCAGCTTTCCCAAGGAGGACGCGAACTCCAGGGACACCCAGCAAAGACACGTCGGAGCAGGGCTCTATTTCTCGATGCTTCCCCATCAGTCCAGACCCTAGGATAAGGTTTTACTTGGCTTTCAGTTTGCTTTCCCCTTGGGCTCCCTGGCCCGGAGAGCGCACGCGTTGGCCTCACGGGAGGACCACGAACCCCTCCGTGAGCCCTGGGCGCCCGCTCCGCCTGCGGCCACCGCTTCCACCCCGAAGATCTGCGGGCGCTTTTGGAGTACGTGCGGGACACACAGACACCTCTGCCGCTGCCCACAGCTCTGCAGCGCCGGGGTGGCCGCCAGCCCCCCGCACCTCCAAACACCCCCGGCTTTATCGTGCTGGCGGGCAGCCCAGCAAAGCCCTCCCGCTGCGGGCTGCAGAGCGCAGGCTCCCCGGTCGCGGTGAGGGCTTCGGCCCCGTCACCCCACACTCTTCCTCTCTCAGCCCTCACAAACCCGGTCCCTTGTGACGGAGCATCCCGGTTCCTCTGAAGAGCCACTGCCTTCTCCCTCCTCTGCATGCGTCCAAGCTCCAAAGTCTGTTTTCCTTTTATACGAGGTGGCAAACTGCCAGCTGAACAGAGCAAGGGGAGCGGGCAGCTGCTGTGACTGGCGTTACTTACGTGTACATTTGACATCAAGCCTTACCCGGCCTACCTGACACCTGCAAGGGCTCCTGCTGGCCTGGGCAGCCACGCATGTGGCCTCGTCATGGCCCTGCCACCTCCTCTGCCCTCCGCTACCTCCACCTGGCAGGTAACTCCGGGAGCACAAGTCCCGGAGGCCCCGCGTGCACAGTGGACACGGCCCAGCAGGACCCGGCCTCGGCACGGCCGGCGGCAGCGTCGTGGAGGCCGCACCGAGCTCCCTCCCGCACGGCCGAGGTGCCGCCGCGCACGGCACCGACCCACGCGGCGCTGGCTGCGCCCCGGAACCGCAGCGGGTTCGGGCAGGCGGATTCTAACCACTGCACCTGGCCCTGGCCCAGGCACCGGCTCCCTTCCGGAACGGGTCTGTGCAGAACCGCAGAGCTCTGGCACGGCAGCCGCGGCCGGGCTCCTGTGGTGCTGCCTCAGGGAAGGCAGCCCCACGGCCACGGCGCTGGCGCTGCCCTCAACGCTCCCCCAGCAAAGCCCCGCGCGGCGAGCGGAGCGAGCGCTGCCAGCTCGGCCTGGCACAGAGCGCTCGGCCACGGTGCGGCCTCCCCCCCGAGACGCTGCTCGGGGAAAGGGAAGCGGCTTTAATTACGACCATCGTTACGCTGCCTGGAGACAACATCCGGAGGGCGATCGCATCGGGGAGCCAAGCGGATCCGCTCGGCTCCCGACGCGCTGCCGCTCCGAGGAACGCGGCGCCGGGCTGAAACTCGGCCGCAGGGAGGAGGGGGCCGCTCCGCAGGGCCAGCCGGCCGCGCTGGCTGGTAACGCGATGGCACCGGGACAGGAGGTTTGAAACCCTGTGGCCACGGTGGGCACCCAGCTCTGCGCTGCTCCTGTCCAGGCAGTGCTCCAGGCCCGGCCGTGCGGGGCCTCCGCATGGGGCTGCCGGTGCCGGGGGACAGAGGGAGGAAAGCCGCATCCCGGGAGAGCGAAGGGCTCTGCCCGACGCTCACCCACCCCGGCTGACTCCCTCCTCCTCCTCCTCCAACGCCAGGCTGGGGAGCTGGGGCAGAGCCAGGGGGTTCTGCAGGGGGGTCCCTTCTCCTTGGTTCATCTCAGGTCACGGCGGGGACACTGACCCGTCGCAGGCCTGAGGCTGCAGTGAGGGGCCTCGCGCACGGCGGGAGAGGGGGGTGCGTGCAGGGGTCCACGGTCATGAGCAGCGCGAGGCTGGTGATCACCGGTGACCATGCTCCAGCAAAGCCCAGGGGATGGCAGGGCAGAAGCACCGACCGTGTTGCCCTGCCTGTCCTGGGGGGGCTCTGGGATTATCCAGGCTCTTGAGGACCTCCGAGGAGGCCGGGAATCAGAGGCCCAAGGGGAGAGAGGCAGGAAAGTCCACAGGGCACACGGGAGGAGGAAGGAGCTGCTGGAGGCAGGGGGGCAGGAGCAGGGACTGGGACCAGGAAAACACACAGGCCGCCGAGAGCTACTCCATGGGTATGGGAGGAGATGAGACTCCCTCCTACCTTGCAGTCTCTTACGCAGGATCTAACCGAGTACTCGTCCGATTGCAAGTATTTCTCCAGCAAGAGGTCGAACTCCTCGTATTTTTCCTGAGCGTGTTGGTCCAGCCTCTGGTACGCCTGGACGCAGCTGCTACACGCCTCGCCGCCCAGCGCCCCGGCCGCCGCGGCCACGAAGTCCACCAGGAGGTTGTCCAAGCTGCAATCCAAGCTGTCCGGGCCGGCCATCTCCCGCAGCAGGTCCCAGATCGTGTACGTATCACAAAAAGAGAGGTTGAAGTTCCTAAAGTAGGCCTGCAAGAAGTTCCTCTTGGAGGAGGCCGAGGCCAGGAAGGCGGCGGTGGCGGCCGGCGCGGCGGCGAAGGCGCCCAGGCGCCGCTGCAGCGCGTGCAGCCGCGCGCACGCCGAGTCCAGCTCCGCGGGGCACGGGCCGCCGCTCGCGTTGCCCGCGAAGGCCTCGCAGGCGGCGGGCACCGACGGCGGCTCCTCCTCGACGTGCGGCGGCGGCGGCAGCAGCAGCGCCCGCGGCCCGCGGCCCCGCGGCCTCGGCGCGCCGCTCCGCTCCCGCGCGCGCAGCTTGGCCCCCGCGCACAGCCACAGATGGTCGGAGAGGAGCACGGTGAAGAAGAGCAGCGAGGCGAGCGAGAGGCGCCATTTCTGCGCGCGCTCCGGGTCGGCGGCCGGCTTGTCGCTGCGGCGCGGCGCGCTGCAGACCGCCCCGCCGGCGGCGCCCCCGCGGGGGGACATCCAGGCGCCGCGGATCATGCCGCGGGGGCGGCGCGGGCGGGCGGCGGCGACGCGGCGGGACCGCCCCGCGCGGCCGCCAATGTCACCTGCGCCCGCCGCGCCCGCCCATGGCCGCGCCGCCGCCTAGGAGCCGCCGGCCGCGGCATGGCGCGCTGCCGGGGGGGGCCGCTCGGGCCCGGGCTCCGCGCGCCGCATGCCCCGCGCCCGGCGCCGCCGCCGCCGCCGCCGCTCACGCGCCTTTCCGCCTGCCCGTGGGCTGCGCGCGCGCCGCGCCGCGCCCGCCGCCGCCCGCCATGCCCTCACGCCGTCGCCATCTTCGCCCGCGCCGCCAACACCTTGAGGAGCCGCGCGCCCTGCGCCTGCGCGCGCCGCCCCCCGGCCGAGCGACAGGCAGCGCGACAGACAGCGCGACAGAGCCCGCCGAGCGCGGGGCCCGGGCCGCCTCGGCCCCCGGGAGCTCCCGGCCCGCCTCGGCCCGCCCCCTCCGGCCCGGCTCGGCCCCGCTCGGCTCAGCTCGGCTCTCCCCGGCTCGGCTCGCTTTGGTTCGGTTCGACCCGACTCGGCCCGACCCCGCTCGGTTTGGCCCGGCTCGGCTCGGCGCGGCTCGCGCGCGGCAGCGGCGGCAGGTGCCGTGGTGCTGAAGGACAGCTCCGCGCCGCGCAGGGCCGGGCCGGAGGGGCCAGCCGGGCCGGGCCGGGCCGGGTCGAACCAAACCCAACCGAGCTGAGACGGAGGGGGCAAGCCAGACTGGGCCGGGTCGAGCCAGCTGCGAGGCACCAGCCCCTGAGAGCGCAGCCCACGGGCCGGTCCCCCCGGCACCCACTCCCCATCCTGGGTCGAGCCTGTCCCAGGGGAGCACAGCGGCCGTTCCGTTATCCCCGGGGTGGCCGGAGCCCCCAGCGCGCTCCCGGCTCGGCCCTGCAGCCGCGCAGCAGCAGAGTGAGGCACGGGCACCCCTGGGTGCTGCCCTGCGATGGGCTCAGGTCAAGCTCAGCAGCTCTCCCACGTCTGCATTGACAGTGACCGCCGGGGCGAGCGGCCGTGCAGAGCGTGGCCTCCTGCTCCCCATGGCCACTGTCCCCACCGTGCAGCTCCTCGTGCCGCGCAGGGCCCCACGGACGCGCTGCTGCAGCCGGAGCAGCGCTGCTAAAGTGGCCGCATTGGGGCAGGGATGGCTCTGGCCTGTCCCCTGCACACTCTGACCATTGCCTGCAGCCCTGACCACCCCAAGAAGGTTCTGGGTGACCAGGAGTGACCTGTGAGCACTCCAGCTGGTGGGAAAGCGGCTTACGGAGACGCCGCGTTGCTTGTGTCCCAGCCCCTGCCAACACCCCGGGGGCTCATGGGCTGGGTAAACAGGAGACCAGCTCACCGGGAATGACAAACACAGAGCGCTCTGCAGCACCGAGCCCGGCTGCCAGCTGGGCCGCTCTGACGCACCTTGCCCGTACATGAATCCGTCCTCACCCTCGGGCACTAGCCTGGCTTGTGGGAACTGGTTCAAGTGTTCCTATTTCAGGGTTTTCATCAAGCTGTGTCCCCAAGTGACCCAACCCCGCGGTGCCACCAGCTGCGCCAAGAGCCCCGCAGCAGCAGAGTTGCTGGAGCGACTCCTCCAGGCCCTGTCCCTTCCCCTCCTGGCGCCAGGTCTGAGTTGAGGGAGGAGTGGGAAGCACCGGCGATGCCAGTGGTTTTTCCATAGCTCTGCTGACGACTTGCAGAACTGTCCGTTGCCTTCGGTGCAGGCTGCAGCTCAGCCCAGGCACTGTCTGGAGGACCAGGCTCTGCTCTGTCTTCCCTAGTCGCTCCCTCCTGCTCTCCTCTCCCTTTCCTTTCATCCTGCCCGGAGCTCCGCGATGTGCCTGAGTGGCACTGAGGCCAACGGGCAGCCCTGCTCGAGGCGCTGGGGCGCGGAGGCGCCTGGTGAAGAGCCAAGAGCGGCTTTACAGCCGGAACGAACAAATGCCCCACGTCACCGCCAGTGATATAAGCAAACCAGCAACCCACGGCGGAGGTTTAACTGCTCCTGGCGGTAGCCCAGAAGATGGTGCCGCCTGGGAGCAGCGCAGAGCTCTGCGAACAGCCTCCATCAGCTCCTCTGGAGCATCCTGTCATGTCCAAGCGAGAGCAGAGCTTCATGGAAATCTGTTCTGGGCCACCCCGGGGTCCCTGGTGGGGTTTTCATGCCTTGGCCACACACTGACACCCCGTAGGCTGGGATGTGCACAAGTAGAACTCTTATTTCAGAAATGAATACCGACTTTGCTCCCTCTGCCTAGTTCCGCAAGTAATTATGCCCTTATCCACAGGCACGAATTGCCAGGAAGCAAATCCTGAGTGGAGATCTCCATGAGCAGCCTGACACCCGGCACTCGGAGTTCAGGACCGGGAATACTTGGTTGAGGCCCTGGGAGAGGGGAGGGTGCTGCCCCTGGGCTGTGCCGGGGAGAAGGCCACAAGGAAAAGCCTTTGGTGGGTCCTCATCATCGCTGCACGCTTTGCAGGGAGCATGGGCAATTCCCCCTCTCCATGCATGTCCTGGGAGCGCAGCCCAGTGCAGACATCCCTTTGCACCAGGAGAATGGATCATTTCTTGCTCCTGTCTGGAGTGGGCACCTGCTCCTAAAGTTTCAAGCCTTTTCTCTATCCTTGATCCTCTATGCGCCTCTTCCCATCGTGAGAGGATGGCTTCATTTGTGCAGGGTTGCTCTCCCCTGCTGCTGCTGCTCACGTCTTGTTACCCTTACCCTTATGCCCAGCACGGTGCAAGGACTGGCTCCTGGCAGCTCCGGCTCCATGCCAGCCTCCACCTCTGCTTCCTGCAGAGCGCCTGCGCCTCCGGAGGTCTGGGAGACCGTTTGCTGTCATTAGCTGGCACTAATAACCAGCACCAGGGACTCCAGGTTGGGATGAGCCAGCTGGGACATCACAGGCAGAGCCAGGACATCGTTTTCTTTCCAGATGCTGCAGCCACCTGACGAGGGGTGGCCTGGTCTTTGTGCGAGTCCACATGGGCTTTCAAGGCATCTGGCTGCTTTGCTGGGAAGCGCAAGTCATTAAGTGCAAGCAGTGAAGGGCCCTGACGTTCAAACCAGCACAAAGAGGGATGCTCAGTGCAGCTCATCGTCCCCGGGGCAGGCATGTCCCCGTTGCCACCAAGACACTCCGCAGGGGCCCCCAGCACGGCTCTTGGCAAAGCCTCACATGGACACGTGCAGCAGGACACGGCTGCAGGGCACGGGCTGCACCATCCTCCTGCCTCGGGCCCTGTGCACCAGAGTTCAAAGCCGCGATGTCCCCACCGTGCCCAGGAGCGGGGGCAGCCCATTCTCCCTGCTTGCAGTGCACGGGCAGAGCCATCCTGTTTGGGAACCAGAGGCTGCTCCAGCCCGGAGCAAGGCATGGACAGCATGGGCTCATCCTGCCAGCACTGCAAATGGAGCCTGCGGAGTCAACCTGGGTGTTTAAAAAGAGGGGGGAAAAAAACGAACCTTTGATTTACGGCCCTGCCTGCCTACAGCAGCAGTGCTGAGGATAGCGAGGGTAACGCAGGACAGCCTTTAATTTCCGTGATGAAAATGAGCTGTGTAAGAGATGCAGCCTGGCTGGCTGTTTCGGGCCTGAGCTGCCAAGAAGACGGCGCCAGGCAGGGCACGTCGCCCTCCCGCGCCCCGGGCCCCGCGGTGCCCGGCTCTGCTGTGCCCACAGGGGACATCGGGGCTGCACAGAGTGTGAGTGGGGGAGACTCCGAGATGCGGCCCAGGGAGCTGCT
Source organism: Tinamus guttatus (assembly GCF_059628265.1). NCBI lineage: Eukaryota > Metazoa > Chordata > Aves > Tinamiformes > Tinamidae > Tinamus > Tinamus guttatus. The sequence goes on from NW_028289621.1 coordinate 3,289,782, forward strand.
CCTGACCCTGAGGCTGAGCTGAGTTGGAGCCTGCAGAGTTGGAGCCTGGAGCCAGCAGAGCCCCAGGACTTGTTCTCCCCGTGCCTCTCTCCGGGCAGCCTGAATATGCAGGAGGCTTCGTCCCATGGGAAGTTTTAGGTGGCTCCAGTTGCTGTGCCCGGACCACAGGCCTCAGCCACAGAGCTGCACTGTCCCCCGCGCCACACTCCGCATCCCCCAGCTCCTGCAGCAGCAGCTGCCGGAGCCTCCTGAGTCCGCGGGGCTGCGAGCTGGAGCTGGAGAAGGGGCCGGCGCCTGGCCCGGAGCCACTGGAGCTCATGGCTGGGAGATGGGCAGCGGGAGACACTTTGCCCACCCCGGAGCATCTCATGCTCTGACGGGGTAGGAGTCTCAGTCTGCTCCGGCAGCGCACAAGGCAAAAGCGCTGCCACCCGGGAGTGGGAGCAGGGCCCAGCATCCCGGCCCAGTCTCCCGGCTCCCTGTCTGGGAAGGGCACAGAGAGGGACCTGGGGGGCTCTGGCCCCCCTGGCCGCAGCGGTGCCAGGCGCAGTGAGGAGACCAGAGGATGGCACACGCTTCGCTCGTGTGCAGCCGCCCCGGGCTGGCTGCAACCCCGGCGCGGCGCCGTCCGGCCGCGTCTCCAGCCGTGCCCAGGACGATGTCGACAGGCCCCAGCCCTGCTTCTATACGGCCCCCCTGGGAGAGGCTGGAGCTCCCGCCAAGCCGCTGGCCGGGGCTGCCGCCCTCCCGGCTCCCGGCTCGTGCTGACGTGGCTGCCCTGCCGCAATGGGAGGTTTGGGGCTCCCGCTGCCTTGGTGTCCGTCACCTCACCGTGTCCTCGGCAGCGATGGGGGTCTAACGGGACACTCTGCACACTCGTGCCCGAGACACAGAGCGCGTCTCCATCCTTGGGAGCAGGAAAGTCTCCTCAGGTTCTTCCCCCTGCCAGCTCCCCGCAGGGCAGGTGCCTTCATGGGGATGTCCCCATGGCCACAGAGCCCAACCTGCTCCTGGGCCCCTGTGCTCGCCCCACAGCCCTTCCACGCTGCCCCATGCCCAGCTGCCCGCACCTTCCCTGAGGCTCTTCCCTGCTGCATATGGCCCATAGGAGATACCTGCCCCCAGGCCGGCTCCATCCTCTCCTCACACCAGTTGCTCTCCACCGGCCACCCAACCAACCCCAAGTCCCCTGCTGCTTCTCTCCCATTTCAAGCATGGAAGAAGGTCCTGGGAGCTGGAGAGCCATGAGGATGGAGCCTCCGTGCTCCAAGGGAGCTGCATCCTGCCCCGTGGCTCCACGCTGCTCCGGCCGCGGCTCCACGCTGCTGCCAGCTGTGAGCGCTCGCAGCGAGGGGGGCGAGCAGGGAGTGCGCGGCAGCCCGCAAGAGCAGATGTTGCTAATTGAGCCTTTGAGCTCGGCGCCAAGCCGTGGCATAGAGGCTCTGCCCGCCTTTCAGAAGGGCTGCCAGGTCTCCGGCTTTGAAGCCGGTGGGGGTGGGCGCAGGGGCTGCCCATGCACTTCATATTCGGCTCATGGGCCTGTGGCCAGGTCCATAGACCAGCGACCAGACTGGGCTGGGGAGCTCATCCCATGGGAGCATGGAAGATGGGCGGCAAACTGCATCCTGACCCGGCCAGGGACGCGTGAGGAAGGTAGGGCCCATGGGCAATGGTGGCTGCTCTTCTCCCTGTTTCCTTTTGTGATGGAAGATGAAGATGCTGGTAGCAATTGCAGACCCCCACAGGGAACAGAGCAGCTGGTCCTGGAGGTGCTGAGGACCCGGAGCCTCTGTCTCCAGGTCTCTGATGAGGGTCAGTCGTGCTGCTGCTTTGGGGCTGTCCCCTGGCTGTTCCTGAGCCCTGATACTCCTGGGTTGGCAGGGCCGCAGGGTTGAAGCCACTTGCACAACAGCTCCGGCCTCTCCGGCCGCTGGATGAGGAAGTGCAGGAGGGCCCTGGCAGAGCATCTTGGGCACGGGGGTGCCTGTGAAGGGACGCGTTTCTTAGACGTGTTTCCCAGTGGGAACGGAGGCGCTTTGGGTGCTTCTCCGGCTGCCTCGGCAGCTGGGAGATTTGGTCTCCCCCCTTTCACCGTGTTCACACGCGGCCCGTGGAGCCTCTGCGCTCCCCACGCCGAGTCCCCTGCGCGTCCCTGTCCCCTGCCCGCCCGGGCCATCCCCGTCGCTCTGCTGCCGCCCCGCGGCCGCGGCCTCCCCTGCTCCCGGCCCGGCCTCTCCCGAGCGCCCCCGCCGGGCCGAACCGGGCCGAACCGGGCCGCGCCGCCAGCGCCGCTCCCCGCGGCCTCGGGGCTGCTCCCCGCGCGCCGCCTTTGCAGCCCGTTCGGTGCACGCGGGTGCTCCCCGCCGTGCAAGGGGCCGCGCAGCACCGCGCTGGCGCTGTGCACAGTCGCAGCGAGCACGCTCCTGACACGCGTGTGCACACACGTGTGCAAGCCGGCGCGTGGTGTGTGCACACATGATCATACACAGTGCCTGCTCCTGACACGCGTGTGAACATGGGTGCAGTGAGCAATGGTGCTCCCTCTGCTCTGCACAAGTGCTCAGCCCTGGTGTCCTCACGCTTGATCCCTCATCCTCTCTCCCAGCCTCTGGATCCTGGATCTCCGCTCCCTGTCGCGTGGCTCTTTCCCTGCGTGGGCACCGCAATCTCTCCCTGCGCTGCTGCCTTCACAGGTCCCCCCATGCGCGCTGCCCCGGAAAGCTGGGAGCTGGTCCACAACGTCCCCTCTGCTCTGCCTGGCTCAGTCTCCTCCCTTCCTTTCCCTCTGCTCCTTTCCACCTTCCTATCCATCTCTGTTGCCCTACAAGTGCCATGCAGGCTGCGGATGCGCCCAGTGCCCAAGGAGCTCCCTGCGCACTCGGCACATCCCTGCATGGCCATGGGCTGGCCCATGCGTGCACGGCGCTTTCTCGCGTATGTGCACAGCCAGCGCATGCTCAAGGGCACCACGGCCTCCTCTGCTCTCCACACAACCCTCAGCCCTGGGCACTGTGGCCAGGAAGGGCCCCACAGTGCAGAGGGCCACGGGGTGGATCAGGCAGAGGAGAGCCCCGTCTGGGAGCCTTCAGCCTTCCCTGAGGGAGCCCCACTCCTCCCCAGTGCATCCAGCCTGGGGAAGGCCCTTGCACCCTGGCAAGACCCAGCGGGCTGCAAAGGGCCAGTGAAAGGGCCATGCTGGCCAGTGCCCACCAAGAAGCGCCGGGATGCGCCTGCACGGAGCAGCACCCATGGGGCAGGAGCGGCACCGGGAACCCTGTGTCCCCTGAGGGGCTGCTCTGAGCTCTGGCCATGTCCCAGGGAGAGCAGCTGCCCCCTTGAGACCCCTGGGATGCTCTGGATGGGATGAGCCTGGATTGCCCATGGGGAGCCCGCAGCACTGGGGGCAAATGCTGAGGTGCCCCGCGATGCCACACTGTGCTGCACCGTGCCAGCCCACAGTGTGCGGTGCTGCACCGGGTCACACCGTGCTGTGCTGTGCTGCACCAGCCCATGCTGCATGCACCGGGCTGTACCAGCTGCACCATGCTCTGTGCTACTGTGCTGTGCTGTATTGCACTGTGCCAGCTGCACCGTGCCATGCCGTGCCATTCCAGCTGCACCGTGCCAGCTGCACCGTGCCGTACCATCTGCACCGTGCCATGCGGCACCGTGCTGGCTGCACCGTGCCATGCCGTGCAATACTGCACTGTGCGGAGCCGCGTGGGCACTAGGGGCCAGGCGAGCTCCACACAGCAGCCGGCAGCACCAAGTGACTGTGAGCGGCAGCGGCTGCTCCGTCTCCCCAGGCCATGGAACCTCCAGTCTGGCCCTGCTGGCCCCATGCACCCCCCCAGGCCTAACCCCCATCCCAAGTCCCCCAGCCCAAGTCCCCTCACCTTGGGCAGCCCAACAAATCTGGCACAAGCGCCGCAGCTGCCCAAAGCGCCCGGGTTGCCTCTTGGCTGCTCCAAACTGGCTGCTGCTTTGGAGCGCAGAACATCTCTAAGTATCCCAATGCTCCCAGCATCCCCGCCAACCCCCTGCATCCTGCAGCCTCCCAACATCCTGGAGCACCTCGGCAGCCTCAGACACGGCAGCAGCCCCAAGCACCCTCCGGAGTGAACACCCGAGTGGCTGAGAATCCCTCATCTCCCAGCACCCTGCAACCCTGAGCACCCTGCAGCCCCGGCATCCCCACTGCCCCAAGTACCCCAGCAGGCTCGGTGAGCCCCCTCTTGCTAAAACCCTGCTAGGAGGGTCATGGCCACGCGCGCTCGGTGGGGATCCAGTGCTCCTGCGGGCACGCGGCGTTCAGGCCGGTTTATTCAAATGCAGAAGTGGGAGCGATACTGTGGGGGAGGCAGCCGAGAAGGTTCCCACTGCGAGCTCTGCCCTGGGGCCGCTGCGGCTGCATAGCAAATATGGGAAACGGCCCCCGCTCCTCGCGTTCAGGTCAGACGGGGTGGGGAGCTCTTGGGGCTGGGGCAGCTCCGCTGCCAGGAGCTGCTTCTTGCATTAAAATCAAGGAAGAAGAAAAGGATATGGGAAATCCCGGATATAATGGGATGCCCGGAGCCATTATTCTGCTGCTGGAATCTGGTTCTGCCACCTGCGCTTGCACCCACACACATGCACACACATGCACGTGCACATATGCATGCATGTGCACACACACACACATACACATGTGTGCATGCACACACATGCACACAGGCAGAGCGCAGCCTGCAGTCAGGGAGCTGCGCTCTCCATGGGTGAGCACCGGACCTGTCACCCCAGCAAAGTGCCCTAAAGCCACCCACCCCCTAGGCAAGATCCCACGTACCGGCCCTGTGCAGCAGAGGAGGGGAAAAAGAGCCAGGGAGGGCGGCAGGAGCAGACGAGATGCCACCTCCTGGTGGGATTGGAGGGGCTCCTGCCCCCGGCAGGGCCGCAGGGTTGCCCCGATCCCAGCACGAGCTCCAGAGGGTTTCCTGGCGCTTAACCCCAGTGTCCCCCAGCTGGCACCAAGGCCGCCCGGCTGCGCCCCTGTCCTCGCAGCGAGGATGGAGCGGAGGCCGGTGCAGCCTCCGCGTGGAACGGCGGGTCTCTCCCTGGCTCCATCCCTCTCGTGTCCAGCCTCTCCCCATGGTTGGAATCGCCTGGCTGTGGGAGCAGCAGGACGAGGGCCGGGCCGTGGGGCAGCGGGTGCTGCGTGGGGCCCTGCAGCAGCTGTGTTTACTTTTCACCCGCTGCAGGGAACAACAGGGGAGTTTTTACTTCTTTTCTTTCTTCCCTTTTTTTTTCTTGTCCTTATTCCATTTTATTTTCCGAGGCTTTGTGTGTCCTTCGGCAGCCAGAAAGCCTCGTGTAAACATCCTGCCTCGCCGGGCGAGCAGGGAGCGCCGTGGTGGAGGCGCCCGGCTGCTCCCGCCGCTGCTCCCCAGGCCACGTGGCACCGGAGCCCGGCCTGGCTGCCCCTGGGATGCACGGCCAGGCTGGCATCTCCCGGAGATGCTCCCCGATGGACACAACCCGGGGAAAGGGTGTTTCCATAAGATCCATCCCTGGAGGACGAGGGAGGGGGATGTTCCCGTGGGATGAGGTGCTGGGATGTACGGGGGGAGCCACGTGCATCCTGCATGGAGACAGGGATGCCAGGCTCGGGTTTGGTGGCTCTGCAAGGACACAGGGGACAGCAGGCGGTGGTGGCAGCTCAATCAGTGGCGCTTGTTCCCACTCATGGGCAGCCGGATTAACCACGGCTGCCTCCACTGCGATGCTGATTTTGGCTGCTGAGAGCAAAATCTGTGGCTATTATGCATGGAAAATTGCTCAGGTTCTGGCTGGGCTACCTGTGTCCGGGAAAACGGATAGCGATGCCAGCCGGGATGGAGGCTGGTGGCAGCCGGGATGGGAGCCGAGACCTGGCTCCGTGTCGGAGGATGCGCGGAGGAGCCGGAGCTGATGCCGGGGCCGGGCAGCCGTGTGTTCCTCGGCGCTTTACAGTTTCCCGTGTGGCACTTTAATAGACACGAGGGCGCTGGGAGCTGCCCCGGGTGCTCCATTTTATTTGGGAGATGCAAGTAAATAAGGGGATGCAGGCGCCCCGCCTGGCCGGGGCAGCCTCCCTGGAACCCGCCACGGGACCGTTTTAATGAGGACTGTTAATTAGTGCTGGCCCCAGCCCGCAGGGCCCGGGCGAGGGGCACGGGCGGCCCCGGCGCAGCCGCGTCCCCTCCCTGCGCGATAAGGTGCCGGCAGGCGCCTGGCCCGCGGCCTTTCCCTGCTCCTGCCGGGCCCTCAGGACAAACATTCCCGGGATATTTGTCGCGTTCAGCTCGATGCGGTATCCTCCGGGGTAAAAAATGAAAAGAAAAATCAAATAAAAGAAAATCCGGTTCTTCCAGCGCTCCCCTTCGCTTCCTTTCCCGCTTCGGCTTTCTCACTGCGGTGGCTGCTCGGGGATGAGCAGGAGCAGGAGGAGGCCGGGAGGCCTCGCAGCCCTCCGACTACCCATGCACGGCACCGTCCCTACGAGGCCCTAATGCAAACACAAATGGGGCGAGTGGGGCCAATTCAAGGAGCCCCTGCAAGGGCTCGGTGGTGACGATTCCCCCCCGATAGCGCAGGTTTTAACATCCTGAAACAGCAATTTCAGAACCCGCTGGGCCATGCGGGGCTGGTCCTGCCGCAGTGAGGAGTCCGGGGGTGCAGGAGCCTCATCCCGCAGGAGGCTGCGCGCGGCCCTCCCGGCCACGGGGAACGATCCCCGCGCGGCTGCGCTGCAGCGGGGGCAGCTTAGGTTTGTTTTTCCCTCTAATAAAAAACTAATAAAGGAGAAAATGAAAAAATAATTTTCAGGAATTTGGCTGTGTCTGCCCGGTTTCCTCCGTCCGCTCCGCAGGGGTGCGCGGGTGTCAGCGTGGGAGAGGCAGGTCACTGCGGCGGGGGCTTCTCCTTCCCTTCCTTTCCCATCCCATTTCCCTTCCCCATCTCCTTCCTTCCGCCTTCCTTTTCCTCCTCCTTTCCCCTTTCTCATCCTCCCAAGGCCGGTGCCATTCCCATTCCATCCCATTGCCCTTGTTGTTGTTTGGGGCTTTGTGCTTTCCCCCAACAGGAAAGCGGCCGGGTGCGGATCTCTGCAAAGAGCCCGTCCGTGTTATTTATGCTCGCAGCAGGACCCTGCGCGCTCTTTTATCCTGCCTCTTTAATCCAAACCAGAGGCTTTGGGGGCTTAGGAGAAGTCCTGGCGCTCCCTCCCCCCAGCCAGCCCCGCTCTTTGGAAGTTGAGATAAGGAGAGATTTATACGGGCGAGGAAGGCGGTGGTGAGCAGGGGGCTAAGAGAGAGTCACTCTGGGGGGCTCTTTGAAGATAAATTTAAGGTGCTCTTATCTGCGCTCTGGGAGATGCCCCCACCAGGGCGGCCTGGGACAGGGGCCTGTTTGCAAGGGTTGTCCCGGCCTGGGAGAGCGGCGGCTGGGAATGGGATCCACTGTTCCTTGCGTGGCTTGACGGGAGGCAGCAGGATGCAGCGGGGTGCAGGGGGATGCAGCAGGCTGCAATGGGATGCATACATGCACACACGTGTATGTATGTGTGTGTGTGTGAATATGCATGCAGCGGGATGCAGGGAGGATGCAGCAGGGATCCAGAAGGGATGCAGGGGGGATGAACAGGGATGCAGGGGGATGCACAGGGAGCACTGCGGCCCCACTGGGGCCCTGCACACCAGCCCCTCGCCCGCGCCGCCCCACCAGCAGCTCCCCTTGCTGACCCCGGTTGCTGATTTACGCCCGGCTGCGGCGGCTGCTTTCGGTCAGCGCTGGCGGGGAGGGCAGGGCTCGCGGCCCGGCCGTATATCTGCCCAGGGTTATCTAGGAATTTCAACCCCCCGTGCCCTCCACATCCCCCAGTCACTAGAGAGGCTGGCAGCCCCATAGCAGGCAGCAAATCCCCCCTCTCTCATCACTGCATTCCCCTCTTGCCAGGTTTTTATTGCCCCTTTGGTGGTGCAAGGACCAAGTGGTGACACTTCCCCTGCAAAGAGCTGCAGCTGCAAATGGTTGACACCTAAACGGCAGAAAAGGGGCAAGAAGAAAGCAGGGGGCAGCAGGAGCTTCCTGTGGTTTTCCAAGCATGGATGGGAGAGCTGGAAGTGCTGGAGCAAATGGGGGCTCCAGGAGCAGCACCAGGTCCTGGTGCTCCCCGGAGCAAAGGAGCTTCCTGCGGCCTCATGCTCTGCCCGCATGATGCACCTGTGGGAGCACCTGGGAACCCATTTCCTCCTTTTCCTCCTCTTCCTGCCCCTTGAAGGCAGATGCCCCATAGGGCAGAGCCGCCCATCCTGCTGGGAAGCTGCATTCCAGCCACGAGTCCCTGGGCTCCTGGCACGGATTCCCTGAGTGTGGCCGGAGCACCCTTGGAAGCCCCTGCTCCTCCCAGGACACAGGAATGGAGCGGCTGGACGGTGCCCGGCACCCGTCCCTGTCATTCCTTCCCGAGCCTCCGGGACAGCCTCGCTGATCTGCTGCCAGACTAAATAGACCCGCTGCAAACGGCCGGGGGAAATTATATTTCTATTAAAAATGCCGATTCATCAACTCTGTTATGAACAGATCAGCACTGATTTTTTTTTTAACTTTCACCGCAGAAAAGGGAAAAAGTCTCCAAATTAGTGAATGTTTAGTTTCTCTGCTTCAGATGTCCTGAAATTTAAGCTAATTGTAGAAAAACATTTAAAAATAAATGGTGGTCATAACTGAAACGAAACCTTATGAAAATATTGGGGCAGTGTGTTTTGATTGCCCTGAACTCCTCTTCCAAATTGCTTCCGCTTCCCCTTTTTCATTCCCTTGTACTTTGCCTTGCTCAGGATGCTCGGCAGCAGGATGGGCCAAGCGCGGGTCAGTCCTTGGGGACAAAGCGGGGAAAAAACCCTTGGGGGTGGCCTTAGGGAAAGAGGAAATATGGTGTTTCTGGGGGAAAAAAAAAAAAAAGAAAAAAGAAAGACTCTATAGCCTTGATTGCTTCTAGGGGCATACTTCATAAATATATGTATATATATAACTGTAGTCCTATAGACCTAACCGCGAAGCCGCCCGCAGGACCAATGTGTGCTGATCCTTGCAATTTAAGTAATGTCAGGGAGAGCTGCTTGTGATGCCAATTTTTAGGGCATCCCTTGCCTAGCTCTCAGCCAGCACTGAGGCCCTTGGCATTCTGCTCCCTTGGCTTTCCGGAGAGGAATTGCAGCGTTCTCCAAGGCATTGCTAGGTGTTTAAGTTATAATGAGTAATGTTTTAATTAAGCTCGTGCTCCCTAAAAATTAATGCCTCGGTGAAGGATCTGCGGAAACGTTGCAGAGGAAACGTCTCCCATCCATGCAGGGCTGTGCAAAACCCGTAATGGCTCTAGCAGAAGTTGCCGCCGCTGGAGACCAAGCGAGAAACGTCTTAATGGCTAATCCAGAGCAAAGCGGAGCGGTGGCCGGAACGGCCGCGCCGGCCTGTGTGGAGGGGTCACAGAAAGATGAATCACGGGACAGACTCGGGCTAAACGTGGAGGTGATCCCGAGCGCAAGAAGCTCTGCCGTGCTTGGCGGCAGCGCTCGAGCCTCTTTGACCAGCCCTGACCTGGAAGGGTTTGGGGAAAGAGAGAGGAAGTGTCTGGAAGTGAAAACCCAGGTGGGACTTTTCTCCAGGTTTTGCTTGCTGAGAAGTGAGTTGCTGTCACCTGTTCACCCCAATTTCCCCAGGGGCTTTTGCAAACGGGCTGGTTTCCCCCTTCCCTTAACGCTGGGTAGGTGTTCGTGGGAAGGGAGGGTTCGGAGGTGCCATTGCATCCGGGCTCATCAGGCTCCGGCTACCCCGGCATTCCCGCGTGGTTGGGCTGAGCTCGGAGCAAACACGGCGAAGCGCCAAGCCCAGGGCAGGACGCAGAGCAAACAAGGTGACGTGCACGTCGGGGGCAGCCGGACCTCGCCGCCTCGCCCGGCTCCTTATCTCCCTGTCTGTTTGCTCCAAGATTAAGCCGGAGTCTGCAAGATGCGAAAGTCCAAGGAAAGCTGGTGGCTCGCAGAGGTTAAAGTCCAGCGGGTGGGTGCAGCGGGTCTCCGATTCGTTATTCCTCGTGTAAGGATGGGTTAATGAACAGAAAGGGAAGAGTGAGGCTTGGGCATGAGATGGCCCTGCTCCGGCCCCAGCCCTTCCTGGGAAATCCCCATCCAAGTGAGGGAGA